>NC_138102.1:179786195-180156195 GCF_964146895.1 Miniopterus schreibersii
TGCACCAAATCCAATTTTCTGTTGCATCTTGGAATGCTAAGTCCAATGATTTTCTAAGATGTTGAATTCTGTTTGCTATACAGTTCTTAAACAACAGCTGTTCATCCACCCCAGAGGTGACAGTGAGTCGTTGTCGGGGGCTGTTCAGTGCATACCCATATCTCTGGTTTCCCTTGTGGGGATGTTAGGGGCTCTAATTAATTACTGTTTGCAAAGTGCTGGGAAATTCTCTAGTGAAAGTTGCTATAGAAATGCAGGTTGCTGTATTATTACATGTGCTTGTCATTGTTTTAAAAGTTTACTGGGTAGAGAAAGATGGAGAATATTTTTTTCTCTGGTGGCAGTGAATTAGTGTTTTGTAAATTGGCATTTATGGACATTAAGTCACTTTATAGAGACATTGTATCTCTAGAGCAACAGGGATCTCATATGGGAAATGGACATGAAGCATTTTCTCTTTTAGTTTTGACCCCCCCCATTCAACTCCTGTTTCTACAGTTGAACAAATATGAAAAGCTACTGTATGTATCCAATCTTAAAAAGGTCAAATACATATTTTTCTATAAAATTTCCTTTAAAGAGTCAGTTTTTTATATAGAACACTCCTCCCATTAATTTATGATAAAATTTGAGCAACATTAGGTTGAAATAAAAATTTGAAGTATAAACAAAGAAATTAGGGATCGATATAAACTCCAACAATTAAAATCATGTGTTGGGTACCTCCACCTGAAAAGCTATCAAAAATTTTGGCTTGACTTGATTTTGTAAAAAAAACCAAAAAAACTCACATCTCAGAAATACCTCTCTGTGTTATAACCGTATATGCATTTCTTTTTTTCTTCACTATCTATTTCCCCTATTTTCCTTTAACTTTTCTGTCTCCCAACTCAAGCTTGAGATAATGACATCAGTCCTGGCATACTGAACGCCACCAAGTTCACTGGAATGAAAATTGGGCGTCACACAGAGGAGAACACAGATCTTGCTTGCAAGCTGTTCAAGCGGTGATGAAATCTGAATCAGATAAGATTGCTATCCTTGCTACTATTAGCTGCTCCTCAGCCAAGTTTTATGTGTAGCCTCACAAAAATTGATTTGCAATCAGTTATATTTGTTTTTTAAAATCTCACAAAATCTAAGAAGTCTATTTTAGTTTGTAAAAAAAGAACAAACGAGAAAAGAACAAACAATTGCCTCTTGTATACGAATAAATGTAAAACCCATACCTGGAATAATGGCCATTTTCTTACTCCCCAACAGGCATTCCAGGTGCCAGTCACACCACATACCTCTAGATTTTCTAGTGTTATGCTCTTATGTTCGGGTTGGGATTCTCATCAGCTCTCTCCACCTGTTTCTCCTCCCTCCCCTACCTTTCCCAGCTGCAGACATGGATGTTCTCCTCTGGGCTCCCATACTATCTTGCATGCTATGAGACTCCTCACATAGTAATCAGTAAAGGAAAGAATGAATGAATGAATGAATGAATGAATGAATGAGGTGGGTCTTACTTCATGAGGGTAGAGACCCTGGTTTTATATTTTCTTATAGCCTTTGGTGTGGTGGTCTGATCGCAGGGGCAGGCAATGACACTGTTTATTCCAGCCATCCAGTCACTGTCAGCTCACAGCAGCTCTGGATGGCTTTTGCTCCTAGTGGATTAGTTATATTGCAGGTGATCGATAAGTTAAATGATTCCACATATCTTCATTTTAAGTTGTTAGGGATGCTGTCACTTACTTAACCGCGTTCAGTCCTACTGATTTACCTATCAAATCCTTCCACTCTTCTCACCGTCCAGGCACTGCCCTCATCCAGGCCACCATCAGCTCTCATCTGGACAGCGGCAGTGGCCTCCTCACTGGTCTGCCCTCAGTCATTCTTGCTCACTCTTATCTCTCCGTCTGCGCTGTAGCCAGAGGGGTAATTCAAAATGCCAATCTTACAAACACAGGTGAGGGACACTCAGGCATGGTGGGACAGCCATGTGAGGACACAAGTAAGCGGCCCCCTGCAAACCAACGAAAGAGGCCTCAGGAGAAACCAAATCTGCAGACACCTTGATTTTGGACTTCCGGTCTCCAGAATTGTGAGAAAGAAATGTCTGTTGTTTAAGCTGCCCAGCCTGTGGTATTTTGTTACGGTGGCCAAAGCAAACTCATATTGATGCTCAATCAGAATTACACCCACATCATGAGAACAGCCCATCCAGAGCAAAGCCCTGCTTCCTTGAACTGCTTCCAAAATCACCTAAGAACACAAGTAAAATCCTGCACCAGGTCCTCAGAATCCGCTCTAACTGGGATGCTCCACAGCTCCAAAGGGGGTGGCCTGTGGCCCATAGAGAAGAGTATGTTCTACAGTCTCCTAGAAATGAGGCATCTGTAAAATAAGTTCTCCAGTTGGTTCTTGTACACATCCGTATACAACTTTAAAAAATACATTGTGAGCTTCATGTTTGATATTTTTCCATAAAATAACTGTGAGTGACATGCCAGTCACTAGTGTCCTCATTATCAGGAGTCGCCCTGCACTGTTCAGGAGAGCAGAGCTAGCATAGGGAGGTCCAGTCACTGCCCATCTAGTGCTGGATTCAAGCTCACACACTCTAGGATCAGGTCAGGGTGGCGGAGTAGGTGGATGCTGCACTCACTTCCTCCCATGCCCACATGAAAATTACAACTAAATTATAGAACAATCAACCTGGAGAACCATCTGAAGATTAGCTGAACAGAAGTCCTGTAACTGAGAATATGAAGAAGAAACTGCATCAAGACTGGATATATTTCATTTTTGTCACAGATGACAGTAATGAACATCTTTTAAAGTGAAACGATTTCCTCCCCCCAATATGTTTTTATTGACTTTAGAGAGAGGAAGGGAGAGGGAGAGAGAGAGAAACATCAATGATGAGAGATTCATTGATCGGCTGCCTCCTGCACGCCCCCCACTGGGGATCGAGCCCGCAATCTGGGCATGTGCCCTGACCAGGAATCGAACTGTGACCTCCTGGTTCATGGGTTGACGCTCAATCACTGAGCCATGCCGGCTGGGCTAATGAGAAACTTTCTATCATACTTCATTATATCCTTAAGATAAATTTCTAGGAATAGTATTGAATTAAAGAATATTAAAAAAATAAAATAAACATTCGTTATCATGTCCCTGCCCAAGTAACACCCATTTTACTTTCTAAATATATTTTTGAATCCATCCACCGCTCTCCATTTTCTCTGCACCACCCTTGGTCAGGCTACCTGGATGCATCCTTGTAACCTACTTCCTGACTGGGCTCCAGTGTCCCCATATGTTCCCTCCAACCACTCCCCATAGTTACTGCCTTTTACCCATAGAGCCAAGAAAGAAGGTCAGAGTTCTTAGCATGGCCTCAAGGCCCTGCCTGAACTGGCCCTGCCCACCTCTCCTGTTGCATCCTGCCCTTGCTCTCTGTGATGCAGCCTCCAGGCCTTCTTTGCACCTTGCAAACATGTTTATGTTTTTTTGCATGCAAATCCATCTATCTCCTGCTTCCAGAATACCCTTCACTTCCTCTAACTCTTGCTCACCCTCAGACCTCAGCCCTTTCCTTGAACCCCTGAGGGAAATCTCCCCATTATTCATGTCGTGGACCCCTCCCCCCCATGTACCTCTTCTCTGTAAGATTAGCACAACAGTGACTGGGCAGTGATTGGTGTGCCTTCTTGATTGACGTCTCTTTTGCCCACAGGGCTGTAAGGTCCGAAGGATGGGGGACCATACCTCTGAGATCTTTGCATCTCATTGCCAGCAAGCTGCCACCAGCCCCATAACAGGTGCTCAGGAATGTTGCTGGATGAGTGAATGTGGGGCAGGATACCCTGCTGAGCAATTAATTTGGGCTGGATAGTTAGTTTTCACACCCTATCCCAAGGAGGCAGACAAGCCTCAGGGGCATGGTAATGGCACTGGGCTGAGGGCCGAGCGGCAGTGTGGCCCCACCCACCCCCTTGCTGGAAGCCCAGGCTGTAAGCAGAGCAGCTTTATTTGGCAAGCCCAGCTGGCCCACGTGGTATTTCTTTTCTCTCTTTTTTAAAAATTTGGATGAGTTGCTAACATTGAAAAATTGGGAGGTTTTACATACAAATTTGAATATTTGGCTTCTTTTGGAAAATAGAAAGATCCAGCAACCTTGGGCCTGCAGTGCGCCAGTTGGCTGCAGCTGACCTGGGCTGCCTTGCCTGCCTTGACTGGGGCCTGTGTGTTGCAGTTGCCCACACTTCCCACCTGGAACACTTCTGCCACTAGGCACCTGCCTGGCTTCTCTGTGCACTGGAGGCTGTGGCATCCAGCCTGGGTTCACAGAGACAACAGACAGAGCTGGATTATCTAAAATGGGAAGGGCTCCAAGGGCATAAAAGGTCAAGGAGAGCCAACCTGGAGAGGCCAGAGGTGTTTGCAGACTCTAAAGGCTCTGGGCTGTGTGGGGGGCCCTTACACTGGGCTCCCAGCCTGGGCCCATCCCCTGTGTCCAAGCTTGTGGAAGTAAAGGGGAGTCAACCTCTCTCTTTGAGGAACGTTTTTTCATTCCTTCTTCAATCTTGTACTAATGAGCGAATTTGGGCATGCTTGATCCCACATGCTCTCTCTCTTCCTGTAATTTTAAAACCCATACTTATGAGGAGTCCATTATGACACTGCTTATTGTTATATGTATTTGAAGACAACTGAGGCAAAAGCCATGACCTTCAAAAGTCACAAGTCAAAAACGAGGTATATCAGTCCATTAAGAAGTGCTGACTTTATAGATTTTTGTTTCCTCTGTCCATTATCGCCTCCTAGCGCCTGGCAGGGCACCTGGCCCTGGAAGTCAATGTGCGACAGTGACAGGAATGTGTCTAGAGCTTTTACAGGTAGTAGGTGGGTTGTTTCCATGTGGTATGTGCCTTGGTTTCTGATGTTCGCTGTGGTCATGCTGAGATGATGAGACAGATGATTGTATTTATGTGTGAAAAGTCTGTGGCTTAATTGTTAAGAATTAATGTGCAATTTTTGCCTGTTTGCCTTCTTTATGAGAGATTAGCAGGCTCTGGGCATGGAAATGACAAGCCAGGCACCCACGTCTTCAGTGCAACTATAGATGGACAAAGAGGAGATAGACTTGAGGGAGAACCCAGCTCAAGAGGGTCACTGGGTGACACATGTGGCACACATGTCGAGGACAGAGGAGCTTGGCCAGGGTTCAGGACGCCTCTGTCTGGGGGAGTGGGTGTGAAGGCTGGTCTAGAAGTCAGGGTGGGGATCCTGGGCTGGGATCACCTTCCCTTGGATATTCTCTGGATTGAGGAGCTTATCTTCATAAGATTTCCTTCCTAAACTGGTTGGGGCTGGACACTGGATTGACATTCTATACTTATAACTTTTTTAACCTGTACAGGGTTTTTATCTTATAAATCTTAAAACTTTTTACTGGACACAATGAGATTGGCCATGAATGGACAGTGCTGTGATGAGGAGGACATCCTGGGGTTTGTGTTTCCTCTGCCATGACCCAGGGAGTGGAAGCCTCTGGTTCCAGAATATGGAGCAGGTTCCGGGGCCCTAGGGAGCCATGTGGGGTAAAAAGTAATGGTTTGGTTCTGGTGCCCCGGAGGACAAAGCGGTTCTCAAACCCTCATCCACTTCCAACTGCTCTGAGTGCCCAGGGCCCTGGAGAGGTCCAGTGAGAGCGTGGGCCGGCAGGGACTTCGAGTTTTGGGGGATGAGCCTATAGGCTTGTCACTTCCAGGGGGCTGTCCAGCACATCCCTCTGGGATGTCATATATAGGTGCATTGTGACGGAGTATCACAGCATATACTGGCTTTCAGTAGGGCTGTCAGTGAGGTCCGGGGGAATCCTTACAGAACAGGTAGGGGGGCAACAAATATAGACAAAGACCTCACAGAGCCACACGAGTGAACAAAAACTGGCCCATGAACTTGAGAACAGGCAGGTGTAAAGGGAAGACAGTCTGACTTTGAGGGGGAGGAAGATGGGCCCTGGCCTTTGAATCTCAAACCAGGACAGAACCAAAGCCAGGGCGATTCCTCCTGTAACATTAAGGGAACACACTGCCCTTGCCCCAAAGGGGAAGGAGTAGCTGGCACCATGGGACAGACTGCTGGGGCCTGTTATGCGACCTGCGGGAGGGAAGACGAGCAGAGAGGAGCACTCACGACATACTGGGCATTTCACATACGAGAGCACCTTAAAAGATTCCTGAAATGGTTATTACTATCCCATTTTACAGATGAGGACAATGAAGCTCAGAAGCTAGACAGTTTACTACTATCTCATGGCTTCTAAGTGTTGGCTGGGATTCAGACCTAGGCCTGCCTTCTGCTCCCATCTCCTCCTCCGTTCCTTCCTTCAACACGTTCATATTCAGTGCCAGTAGACAGTCCTGCTGAGAGGTTCCTGATGCATTATTAAGGCAGATGGGAAGGCGGGGCCCCACCCTTTTGGGGATGAGCAACTTGTCTTTCTTCCTGTAGCACAGGAAGAAAGCTCTGACCCCAAATCAGAAAAGAGGCTGGGATGGAGCCATGTGGGAATGGGAAGTGGGGTGGGGGCCACGTGTAGGTGGAAGCTGGGCCACCATAGAGATTCTGATGGCATTGTCACTGAGGAGCGAAGGACAGGAGGCAGGGAGTAACGCTGCTCAGACACCTGCTTTGCCTTAAGCACTGTTAGCTGTTTCAGGTGCCTGACTTCCCAGAGGCCTCTCCCATCTCCATCACACAGATGGGGAAACAGGCTCAGAGAGGCAAGGCAACTCACCCACAGTCACTCAGCTAGTAAGGATGTGCCGTGTCCTCCTGACTCCAAAACCCGTGTTCTTTCCTATGAACGGGCTGAGTGGGAGCAGATCAGCTGGGAGGGAGCAAAGCAGCAGGACCTGGGGGTGATTCTGGAGGAGGGGTGAAAGCAGGAGTAGGATGGTGAGGGGACAGAGGGAAATCATGTGCTGGGATGGGTTTTGCTTTCAGGACCAGACACCTGGTTTCAAATCCCAGCTGTGCCAACTGCCAGAATCGAGCAGGTAGAGGGAACACCTGGAGTATCCTAACTCCCCATGCAGTTCCTTCCCCAGCCTGCCAGCCTGAGAGGAGGCCCCCACAGCTCCTCTTGCCTCTGGCTGCCTGAGTAAGCAATCCCCCAGAAGAGCCTGACTCATGCGCCTTGGCTTCCTGCCACCAAAGCTGCAGGGAGGACAGTGGCCCAGTGGCCCCGTACCTCTCAGCCTGGTCTGACTGCCCAGTCTCCTCTGGGGGACAGATTGGGACATTCTCCTCACGACTCTGCTCCTGGTACCTGCAGAAGCCTTAGCCTCTCAGATCAGCCTACCACATACCTGTGCAGCTTTGTTGATGTAGTTGTATGTTAATGTGTCACTGTCCCTCACTAGGCTGTGAGCTCTTGCACAGCAGGGTTGTGCCTGAGTCATCTCTAGTCCCCAGTGCCCATGGCAGGACCTGGCACAACATAGGGGCTGCTCAGCATATAGTTGTTGAATTCCCTTCTGAATCAAAAAGGAAATCCCCCCACACCCTGCCTGTGGACGAAAGCCAGGGAGACAGCCCCCTGATGGAGCTGCCCCCTGATAAGCAGCCCTCAGATGCAAAGCACACTTAGGCATCTGCCACACTTCGGCATTGTTTTCCTTCCAGTGCTTTCGATTGCTGGTTTTAGTCCAGCCCATTCTCACTTTCTGTCTTGGAAAATCACAAGGAAACTCCATGCTGCTCCTGGAATTCTTGCCAACATGATTCAAGCAGAACTGAGCACATGGCACTGAGTTCCCACACAAACAAAGACGTTGCCACTTTCAGTGCAGTGGCCTCCTTCCTTCTGCCAGTCTGAGCCCCCCACATTGCCCAGGTGAGAGGGGGCAGTGTGCATACCTGGCTGGCTCACCCACTTCTCACCAATAAGAGGCACCGGGGGTTGGGTGACATAAACATGGAGGTGAGGTTGCCCAGTGGGTATAGCCTAGACACTCGCTGCATCCGCATGCCCACTCAGCTCAGGTGTCTCCTCCTCCAGGAAGCCTTCCTTCCTGCCTGGGCACGAGAGGCAGGTACCCCTTTAGCCTAGGCTCCCCTCAACTTAGGCATGCACCCCCTGCACAGTGATAGTGGATTCAGTTTACTCAGCATGTACCATCTCTGGGGCTTATGAGGCTCTTTACACATGCATTCTAGTACCCTGTGCTCTTCAGCGTAGTTGTTCTTGTCTCCATTTCAAGGTTGGGGACACAGGATTTGAACTCAGGTTTGTCTGCCATGGGCACCTGGTTGCACTTTTTTTTTTACTTGTCTCTTTTACTGGACCTTGGCTTATTTATTTATCAGGGCCCTATGCCACAGAGGGATTCAAATAATAGTTGGTGAATGAATCTTGAGCACTCACAATGTGTTTCTAGAATAATCATAGTTTAAAAGATAAAAAGGACAGGTCTCAATTAAGCATTCCAGTTTCCCATCCTCCTCACTGGTTTAGGACAAATTCTCATGTGGAGCGTGAACTCTGAGGAAGGAGACCCTCGCCTGAGTCAGCCAATGCGTGTCTGTTCCGGTGCCTGGCGCAGAGGAAGGGCTCAGAAAATACCGAGTCCACAGTTCGGTGCATTTTGCCCTGGTGTGTTAAGTCTCAGCTCTGCTTCCTGTGAACCATCTCCTTAGGAGCCCCCAACTCCAAGGTCCTTGTTTTATGCCAAGGGGTTCTTAGAGGAAAGAGCGCTACCTACTGTCTCCCAAATCAGGGAAGTTGGATGTCTGATGACTGCTATCCACATAAGCAAGTATGAAATGACAAAGCGATATGAGAATTAAAGTGTGCAGAATACCTATCTTCTTCAGGCTTCCTGAATCTTTCTTTTTAGAGAAAAACCTTGTAATATTAATAAATGACAGAGAGAAGGGTGGAAAAATGACTCTTTCCCTTTGACATGGCGAAGATCACAGGGACTAGAGAGACCTTTAATCTTTATTAATACGTCGCAAGGGGGCCTCTGCTGCAAGCTGTGGGAAGCAGACATCCAAAGGGTTTGCATTGCTTGTGGTCCTCAGCATCCCTGGGCACCTCAGATGCCTGCCTGATACTGTCAGACTCTAGCAGGGCCACATCATGGGGACCTGCTGTGTCCTGGGCAAGAACAAGGCAGCCCTAACCCAGCTCCCATCTGTGGGGGGGCTGGAAGACAAGGAAAATTCAGGACACGGGCCTCAGTCACATGGGCCTGCTTCTAACCAAGGGCACCGATGCCCTGAAGAAGCTCAGAAGGAACCAGGCTGGTGGTGGCAGGGACAGGCACATGTTATGCCTCATAGGGGCACACCTGAGGTCATTAAGGAGAGCATCCAGTAACTAGCACCCTCGTTTCCATTCATCACTGCCCTCCACTGCCTGGCTGAGTGCTCCCCCTCCTCCTTCATTATGGTTGAGCCAAAAAATCTGTGACTTGATATCAGACAGACCTAATCCCACTGAGTAAGTCAGGAATTGCAAGGTAGGTTCAGGAGAGTGTAATAGAATTGACAAGTTTTACCATAAGGATTTAAGAGTCTAGACGGTTGCAGGGGCAGACACACACACACACACACACACACACAGACTGAGAAATGGAGAAGCATATTTTGACATTCATTCATCATTCATTCATTCACTCGAAAGTACTTAGTGGTTACCTACTCAGTGCTGAGCACTGTTCTGGGTACTGGGGATCCAGTGGCTCTCCAAAGTATTGTAGAGCTTACACTCATTCCAGTGTTCTAGTAGGGAGTTCCTCCAGGAGCCAGGATGTGCCAGGGTCAGTCTCACTAAAGCCACATTATAATGCAAAGGGGTGAACACTGCCTGCACCCCCTCTCTCAGGGAGGGCACCTGTCCAAGGCCACATACTAGGTTATGGACCCAGGATCTGATCCTAGATTCCAGGCTCTTCTCTTTCTACTTTCTACTCAGAGCTGGCTAAGAATCCGGCTGAGAGGGATGGTGCAACCCAGGGAAGAACCGGTTAAGTGTGCTCAAGTAAGGCAGCGCCTAATTCGATTATGTCTGCTAGACTGCAGTGAAATAAGATGGGGTTCTCTCGTAGCATTGCCTGGTGTTTACAGAACAAGAAAGTGGAGGTAGGAGCTTCTGGGAGAAGAGCATGTGTTTCAGGCTGAACTGTAAAGAGAAGAGACCCAGAAGAAAGTGGTTCTTGATTTTACTACTCACTTCTGAGAGGGGATGCCTGGTGCAGGGGAAAGGTCAGGCTGGTGCCCAGAGGGAGCTACAGAGAGTGGGAGGTCCCATTGGAAGGACACCAGGGCGGGGCAGAGAGGCTGATGGGGAGAGACTTGTGAGTAGGAGAGTAAGCAGTGAAGGAAAGTGACAGTGAAGACTTGGGTGACTTGTGGGATTTATTTCAAACACCTCCTTGCTCCTCTCCAGTGTCCACCTTCACGTGCAGACCGAATGATTTTTCTAGGAACAGTAGAACCTGGTGAATAGTGTGTGGGAACTGAAGCCAAGCTGCCTAGGTTTAAAGCCTGGTGTGCCCCTTCCTATGCTGTGTGACCCTGGGCAGATTACTTGCTCATTCTGGATGTCCCATTTCCTCATCTCTAGGTGAGGGTTGAAGTAGATCCAGACTCATGGTTCTCATGAAGATTCAATGAGCCAATATTCATGAAGCACTTAGAACAGTGCCTGGCACATAGTAAATGCTCAATTAACGTGAGGTTTTGTCATTATTTTAAATCCATGTCTACTATGCCCCCTTTAAAAACCCATGAGGGGAGGCTCTCTGTGGCCCTCAGAGGAGAGCCATAGCTCCTAGCTGGCATTCGAGGCTTTTGCAATCCGGCCTTTGCCAGCTCTAGTTTTCTGTATCACCTCTCCCTCTGTCCATCCCCGCATCCCCACTGGACCCAGTGACCAGCAGCCCCTGCCAGCACCTTGCTCTTTCATTCTCTGGGCCTTGCTGGTCCTCCTTGCTTTTTAGCCCCCTCCCCCATATGCAACGTGGAATCAGCTTCAAGACTCAGCTCCCACCTTGGACAGAACTTTCTGACCCTTTGTCCACCCTGGAACTCAGTACTTCCTCTTCCGTGCCTCTAGATTTTGGCCCTGTCCCCTCATGATTTCATTGTTCTGAGCTGTTCACATGACAATTCACCCCACTTAACAGTTAGGACCCATGCCCTATAGTTTCCGAACCCCCAGTCCTGCCCAGCAATTGCCTCCATGCCTCAGTCAGTGGCTGCGGAATGGATCTGGCTCTTTTTGAAGGAGCAAGTGCAGGCCAGAGGGGTGACCTGTTATTATAAAGTAAGCACAACTCTAGTGATAGGGAGATATTAAGAACCGTGAAAGGCTGTTTAGTTTGTTTCCTTGGCTAAAAACCCTTCGAGACAAAGAGCCGGGAGGAAATGCTGCATTTTGCCACCACATTGCCTCTGGAACAGGGAGGAATAAAATGAGGGTTCGTGTTTCTCCTTCGAGAAATTAGGTCACTGGGTGTTGTTAAGTGTGCCTTGCAGAGCGATGCTAATCAGTTCTCTTCTGGCCTAAATATCTGGTAATTATCTTGGCTTTTTGCTTTGCCAGGCTTGGCTTCCTAAAACAGTTCATCCACACCATTACTTTGCAAGATCTTCAAGGAGAGAGTTAACTACCACTACCTCACAGTGAGCACGCCAGCTCCTGCCCATGCCCGGCTCTGTTCTGAGCTTTTCAGGTGTGCGGACATCTCAGCTCTCTGCACAGTCTAGGAGGCAGGTGACACTATGATCCCCAGTTTATAGGGGAGGGGACCAAGGCTCACCGTTTCAGGGCTGTTGCCACCTTGCTGGGCTCTCATCCCTTTTGTTCCTCTTCACCCTTCTTTCCCACTCCCCACACTCACCCCTTGTCTGGTCATGCAGAGCACGTGGTTTCCCAGGCACAAGCTAGAGCTCCAGGGTGATCCAGGCTCCCTGCCCTCCCTAAGCCCACCCACCCCAGGACACCTGCCTGCCTCAGGTCTGTAGCCCCCATGCACTCTCCAAGGCATGGCTTTGTCTAGACTCTTCCAGAAACTTCTCTCTGATCTCATGTTGCAATCAGAGGCCAAACCACCTGCTTTAATGTTTGACCGTCAAGTGGTTGAGTATGTATGCATGTGTGTACATGCATGTGGGTGCTCATGTGACTGCTTTCTTTCCACATTTAGACTATAACTACTTGAACGCAGGGATGAAGTCTCTTTCTCTGTCTCTCAGCTTCCATGGAACACTGACCTCACTAAGGTTTTCCTTGTAAACCTCATTCATTCAAAAAGGCAACAGCAAACATTTATTTAACACCTACTGTGTTCCAGGTACTGTGACCAGCACTGGGGTACTGGACTAGACTCTGACTGACTATTGTTAGGAGAGCAAAGGTGAAAAGAGAATTAAGGGAAAAACTGATAGATTAGGACCAGTTCATCTTTTAAAACCGAAAGTTCCTCAGTCCCAACTTGTGACCTACGGTACCAAATTATACTGTCAATCACAAATAAAATTCAGTATAAAGTGTAAAGGTAGATAATATAGCTTAGCGTCTTATGACTGGTTGGCTTGTTTGGAGGGATCTATTTTTAAGTTTGTATCTTTATAACCTGATAATCTTGCACAGCTGTTATGAAAAGAATGGTTATCTTAATAGCTAAGTAATTGAGCTTTTGTAATAGGCTTTACTTACAGCGTGTTTAATGTGCAGACCACTCTCAGAGCAGACCTCCTCACACCTATTTCTCTGAAGGGGAAACTGAGGCTCAGTGAATTTAAATCATTTGCCTGAAGGGCAGGGCAACCGAAATTGCAGGCCAGGCCAACGTTTATATTCTTTACTCTCCTGGTCTCTATCTTTCTGCTTCTGAAGTTCTAAAATCACAGAGGAAGAGAGAGATGTTTTGACCTTGTGGTATTACATTTTCTATAAGGTCAGAAATAAATAAGTGGAAATTAATCTGACAATCTCCAAGCAGGCTGCAAAATACCACTTTGTGTTCCCCTTGGATTTGACCCCCATAATTGTTCCACTCATTGACAGTTGATTGGCTTAAATAATTCATACCCTTTCCTGAGGCCTATGGCTCAGAGTTGGCATTTGCTTGATGAGGGTTGTGACTGATGGGCTATTACAGGCTGACATGCTCCGGAGAGAGGCTCAGAACTGTCCCCAGCCCCGGCGTCTAAGGTGAATCCGTATGCTAGGATCTCAGTCTTCTGTAAAGTGCTGAATGGTCAACATGCAACTTTGGGGATATTCTGAGCATGTGTGCATTCCCAGCCTTCCTGTGGACCCAAGGGTGGGGGTTGATGGTGTTTCCTGGGACAGAGGTCCCTGTGCTCTAAGTTACAGGCCTGGCTGGACCTGGGTGCCCCAAGGGTCCACATGGGGCCCCTGCCTCCTCATGGACAGAGATTCCATCAACTTTCCAGGCCCATTGAGGACCTAGATCTTCTGCTATGAATGGGGGACTGCAGTTTCTCCCAGCCCCTTGCCCAGGAAAGAAACTCCTGCTAGTGGGCGAAGTGGCCAGCCTTTCTGAAGAGAAGAGAAAAGAAGTATATCCTCTGAGATAAGAGGCTAGGGATGGGGAGCAGGGCTAGGAGGGGCTAACCCAGTGGCAACCTTGACAAAAGGCAATAAGGAAGGATGGGAAGAAAGAGGCGGATCAGATTCTCAGAAGGGGCATGAGCATTTCCTCAGAGCTGAGGTACGAGAGGTAAGGTGAATGGTGTGGAAGGGAAGCCAGGAAGGGGCACAGGGCAGGGCTACCTTTAGGGCAGGTGGGTAGCGGAGGAGACAGAGAAACCACAGCCACAAGGTGTCCTGCACCGGACTGGCTTCAGTGCACATGGCAGCTACTCTAATTAGCTGGGTCTCAGGATGTCACATCCCCTGGCTTGTTGGGGTGACCTTGAGCCTGGGAGCAGTTTTGGTTTTGGTCTTGTTTTCGGTTCATGCAGTTAGCCCTCCTTCCTCGTGCTCTCAGAAAACCCTCTTCTTCCCATGTCATCACTGTTCTCATACGTCACTGGACTCCCATTCACATGTGGGTTCCCCACAGCAGTGCCCCACCCCAGACCTCCTGAGTCCGAGTCTGTGTGTCACCCAGACCCAGGCAATTTGTGCATGCTCAAGTCTGAGAAGCAAACTTGAGGGCTGACTCTAGGCCTCGTGGGCTAAGGATGGCACCTACCTTCTGGCTGTTTTGAACCCTAAGCACAGAGCTGGACATAGAGTGGGATGTTAATAGATGTACATTGACGGAGTGAACTAATGAGTCTCTATAGAAACAAACAATGGGGGTGGGGCCATTGAAAGGAAAGAAAGTGATCCAGTCTGAGCAGGCAGCAGGGGTTACAAGATAGAAAAGACTAGAAGTCGAATTCTCAGAACTCCAATAATGTCAGAACTGTTGGTAAAACTTTTATGTGGACAGTAGCCTGCCTGTGAAAAATACATCCTACAGAGCACACTCTGATCTCTTACATGAATTCTTAAATGCTGTGGGAATGACATCGCCATGGAGGGCCCATTCCAGGGAAAGAGCCACCATGAACATTGTGGGCAGATGGAGAGGCAGGAGGGAGCAGAGGGAGGAGGTTTGGGCCCCAGGTGCTGGGAGAATGCAAAACACTGGCTGCCCTTCTGCCATAACTTTGCTGAAAAGAACTGGAGCCAGGAGAGTGGAGGTAGGGCAGAGGGCTCTGGACTCTACACAGAGGTTCCAGCCTCCATACCGAGCCCTGACCCCAGGTGTGCACTTTACAGCTTACGAAGCAGTTTTACGTGTGTTGTGTCTACCTGTCATTTCCTGGAAATGAAAATACCCAGGCAAGCAGGAGAGGTGGCAGCATGCACCTGGGCGGGGGAATGCCCATCAGTGAGGGGACAGGGTGATCTGGTAATGGGGCCTCGTGGGAATCTCTCTCAATGGTGCTCGATTGCTGGTGGTCCATGGGGCTCGGGGCAGCTGGTGGCCATCCCTCCCTTATGATCAACTAAAAAAGAGGCCTGGTGGTGCCCATGCTTGGCCCAGTCAGCCCTGGTGATTGAAGAGGTTGCCTGGTGGGGCCCCCTCCCCTTGGCTGGTAGCTGCAGGCTGGTGTTGGTCTTGGCTGATAGTGCCATGTGTGGGCTCCAGCCAGGCTTCAATCTTGGCTCTACCACCTCTGAGCAGAGGTGCAGTCAACCCTAGGAAAGCTACCTCACCTCTTCCTCAGCATGGACCCGGGATAAACTCATTTCATTCTGATTCATAAACCACATCTGTGATAGGGATGTTTTTTATCCCCCATTTTACAGACGAGGAAACTGAGGCCCAGTGCAGGCCCCTTAGAGCTGGACTGGACACAGGCGGTTCTAGTTCTGGACCGTGCTCTGAGCCCTGTGCTGTGCTGCAGGGGAGAGGGGCGCAGAGGCTCGCAGTGGGCACTCTGGAGCTGGACTTGAATCCTGGCCCTCTGTGCACTGGCTGTGTGGCCTTGAGAAAATTACTCAGTCTCCTTAAGCCTCAGTTTCTGCATCTGTAGAGCAAGTCTAATTACAGTAACTCTCTCAAAGAGTTGTTATGAGGGTTACAATGAGATCATACAAGTAAGTCCTTTAGAACAGTGCCTGGCATATGGTAAGTGCCCAATAAATTCTCACTCCCACTATTCATGGAGTTGGTGGGAGGACTGAACAAGGTAATTTATGAGGCAGGCGATCAGGAGAAGTCCTTTCCCTCCTTCTCCTCCCTGACCCTAGAGGTAAGCTCCAGTCAGTTTCTAATGCCGGGTGGGAGTGAATTCCATTCTAGGACATGCACACTCTTGTTTTGTGTTGACTTTTTTCAAGGAGTTGGGAGTACTTCCAAAATGGAGAGTTTCATTGTAAGGATAACAGCCCTAGGAATTATGTCCCATCCAACAACCAAGGACCTGCTGGGCTATGTTAAAGTCCCAGTGTCACCCTGTCAGTTGGAGGCACGGCAGTCACAGAAGAGCCGGTGCGCCGGAGTGCCTGGCTCACAGCTCCCTCACCGCTCTGCCTCTCTCCTGCCTCCGACCTGTTCCCTTGTTATTGCAGCAGCCTCCCCACCTCCTCACTCTCCATGGGGAGATATTTGAGAGAGAAAGAGGGAGGAAAAGAAAAGTGGGTTATAATTTCTGTTACTACCAGTAACAGCAGTGACTATCAGCAGTAACATCAAGAAGATAGGAGCAGCCAGTTCTTCCACCGTGTGCTCTCTGCACTGCTGAGCTGAATCCTCCCAATGGCCAAGGAGGCTACTGTGGCCACCATCTCTAATACTAGGAGGCCCAGACAGGTGAAGTGGGTTTGTGTCCGCATGGCTGGGAAGTGGTGGGTGCTTACCAGTCACACCTGGCCTGTGGGACACCACTGTGTGGCCCACTCCAGCCCTCGTGGAGTGGGCTCTCCCACCCTATCTCTTGGGAAGGCCAGACAGAGAAGAGTTGCTGCCCCACATGACCTTGCCCTCCCTGTGCTGGAACCTTGCACCAGTGGTCTGCACTCTGGCCTCTCTTTAGTGTCTTGGAAGTCCATCCAAGCCTGAATCTTTGTTGGCAGCAGCAGATCCTTCTCTGGTTGGGACCATGGCCCTCTCTTTAGGAGAATAGTACCTGTCACCTGTACCTAATGCAGATTGCTACCAAATATGTGGTCCCCACCATGTATCTCACATATATTCCCGTTCAGAATCTCATGTAAGAGCAACATCACTCATTTCGCAAATGAGAAATGTGAGGCTCAGAGAGGCTAAACAACAGTCCTAAGGTCACCATCTGCCTCACTTCCATTTTAAGTCCTTTGATTCTCAGGTCCCAGATCCCCATGAAACCCAGGCCTTAGAGCTTGATGTGAGGTTCTGTGGGGAAGGGGCTTCATAAGCTGTGTCTAGCAACTGAAATGTTAGGCATTATCTGCTCCCTCCGTTTTACAGAGGAGAAAATGCAGGCTTGTTGGGCAAAGAGCCTGATCAGGGTCACAATGCTCAAGTGGGAGATGCAGACCACCTTTAGCCCAGATCCTCTGCCCCCACATCCGGTACCGTTTCTTCTACTCCTTTCCCTGGGAACATCTGCTGGGCCAGCCTCAGCAAGCGCCCTAGAAAAATGGCAGGGACCTCGTTCCCCTCAGCTGCTCGTGGAAGACTTGTCTCTCTTTCTGCTGCTTGTAATCTGAAGTGTGTATGAGTGCATGTGTGTGTGTGCATGCATAGGTGTGTATTTTAAAAATCTTTTGTCAGCACCAAACTCATCTGAAATTGCAGCAGGAATAATACTTTAGTGTCCTCTTCACTCTCTCTGGTTCTGACAGTCTCACAGCATCACCCTCCGCTTCAGAGGGAAAATCATAATGAATGACTTAAAATAACTCAGCAGAAGAAAATGAGGTTTGATTTGAATTGCAGTGAGAACGACTCCCTTTCAGTCCCTCTCCCTTCATTTCCTGGCCTAGGCTTTCAGAGTCTGCAAGATCCTCCGACATTCAAAGATTCCAAGAGTCAAGAAAAACCAGTCAATTTTTTTGATCTAAAAGTATATTTGTTAGGTATCTATCCCCATAATTCCACCAAGTGTCCCCTTTAGAGTAGGAAGCACTCATGCCTTGGTCTCTCCTTTATTAAGCATTTTCTAGTCCACAGGGAATGCTATGGTTTCCCCACCACGGTATTGCCTGCACAAGCATCTTTCTCTGGGTGGATCAGAGTGGTCCATACACCACAGAACCTATTACATACAAGCTCATCTCATTAATCACTGTGATCTGTATCAGTAGGAAGGAATTATCAGAAGAAGGCAAAATGCAGATTTAACCAAAGTGGCCCTATCTGAGCAGGATCATTATAACTCCAACATAGGGCCCAAGAGGACACGGCAGGTCATGGGTATACCGAATATATCAACGGAAACCCTGCTTAACCCACATGAACATAATATTGCCAGAGAAATATGCACTGACCCCGTGGCCCCGTTCCAGCGTAATAAAGTTCTGCGTATTTAATATATTTTCTCGGTAGAGTGTCTGTCACAGCGGACAGAGTTGTGAATTGCACATTCTGTTTCTGCCTTGATAATAGTTGTATTCAGCCAAGTAGCCAATAGGAGCTCAGTAAATTAATAAAAGCGAATTCCTTTTAAGTCCAGTTCTGAGTATTGTTTTGGTTTGCCCCATGGTTGCACGGATTTGAACAAAGCCAGCTCGGAGGCTGCTCAAATGAACTTATTACCCAGCTTTTGTTTACAAAATGTATTTCGAGGCTGCGAGTCATGCAGTGGTCATGCAGTGATGCCAGCGGTTGGGAAGAGGAGAGAATGGGTGTTGAATTTGTTGATATGCTGAAACCCAGAGGGAGGGCAGGGCGGCTGCTCACCAGGCTTACGTCCTGCGTAAAATGAGGCCACACCAACTTACAGAGTTGTCACCTCCCCAAATGCCAATACGGGTTGGCTTGCAAAGTGCTGCCAAATGAGTTCACCCTGTCCTGGTGGAGATTTATGACACACGGTTTGTCTAACCTTACATGAGGGGAGCCCGCAAGTCAATGGAATTGGGAGGAGATGAGCATAACACAGAAGCTCGATTTATAACCCCCGCGCCGATCAAAGCCGCTTCCTCGCTTCCTCATTCCCCTTCCCCCGATCTCAGAGAACCAGCCCACTCTCTGTCACCTTCCACTACCCTCTTTCCACACACGTTCACATTTGACCCAATTCCCCCTTCTATCCAAAGACTCGACCCAGTTCTCCAGCCTTCTCCCCCACAGTTCTGACCCAATTTTCTCATCATTTCCACAAAGACATGACCCAATTTGTCTCCATCCTTCCCCATGCACATGCGATGACATTCCCCCTACATCTCCCCGCACTACAGATCTGGTCTAATTTCCACCTCCACGCTAGTCATTCACACCTGTCCCCTCCCCCACTCCTACGGACCGGAGCCAGAACAAGCCTCCTCCTCTCCCGGCTGCCAGGACACCAGCCTCTCCTCTGAAAACACTGGAGACTCGGCTTCGCTTCTGCACAGTAACCTGTACTCGTCCCAGGTGCACTCACAGGAGCTTGACCTGATTCCCTCACTCTCCAAGCCTACCAGGGTCACTGATCCCATCCAAACCCCCTTCCCAAGGACACGGGGTTCCCAATTCAAGTTCATGGTGTAGCTCAGAGCAGGCAGTTACTGCAGCACCTGGTATGGGCGGAGGAGCCTGCACAGCCACCAGGTCTTGATCTGATATTCAGTTATCAGGTTATTTTTAAAGAAATCACTTTGTGGGCAGCATAAGTGTCAGGATTTTGAATTTTCTTTTAAAAAAATGATGTGTGAATAGCTCTGGTGAAGTGTGGCGGACAGAGAGGAGATAAAGTTCTTTATAAGAAAAGGTAGAAAAGATCAAATGCACCAGCCACTGAGCACGCCATGGCCTATATAAGTAGGTCTCCTTAAGAGGTTATAGGAGCTTGCTCTCCATGGATGGCTCACTCTGAGCTGCTACCTAATTAATAAGTAAATATGTTTCATTATTACAAATGATTCTTATTTATCACTAGGAGCCAGACTATAATCACTTCTGCATTTTATAAAAGCTACAAATCAGCTATCAGGTTACAACGGCATTACATACTATCAATTTTGGGGACTGATTTGAGTGAGAAACCTTGGGATGGGGGTGAATGGTTGAGGGAAGACTGGAGAGGGCTTTTGTAGCACTTCCCTAGTTTCCCAAGTGTCCATTCATCCCCATCTAACTGTCCACTCACGTCTGACGGAGAAAGGACCCAGGACATTCCTCCCTTTTCTCTGAACTCGACCAAACTGGGGTGATACTTAGGGGGGAACTAGGATTAGAAATTGTTGTTGTTTTGAAAAATCCAGCATACTGTTCTGAACAGGTTTTCTTCTAAAATGAAGTAATGCAACCTGAAAGGCTTTAAAAACTAGGCAGACTGTTCCAAATGTCAGTTATTATGATGACAATCCCTGTTACCATCGCAGTCATCACTGTCTCCACCACCTCCACCTTCATCGCTACCTCTTCCTCACCAACACCATCAGCATCCTCACTACCAGCTTCATCAGAGCCACAGTCACCTTCATGATCACCACCACCACCACCACCTTCATGATCATCACCACCACCACCGCCTTCATTGTCACCACCACCACCACCACCACCTTCATGATCATCACCACCACCACCACCACCACCACCTTCATTGTCACCACTACCACCTTCATGATCATCACCACCACCACCACCACCTTCATTGTCACCACCACCGCCACAACCACCTTCATTGTCACCACCACCGCCACCACCACCTTCATTGTCAACACCACCACCACCACCACCTTCATGATCATCACCACCGCCACCACCACCTTCATGATCATCACCACCGCCACCACCACCTTCATTGTCAACACCACCGCCACCACCACCTTCACTGTCACCACCACCACCACCACCACCACCACCTTCATGGTCATCACCACCGCCACCACCACCTTCATTGTCAACACCGCCACCACCACCTTCATTGTCACCACCACCACCACCACCACCTTCATGATCATCACCACCGCCACCACCACCTTCATTGTCACCACCACCACCACCACCACCTTCATTGTCACCACCACCACCGCCACCACCTTCATGATCACCACCGCCACCACCACCTTCATTGTCATCACCACCGCCACCACCACCTTCATTGTCAACACCAGCACCACCACCACCTTCATTGTTAACACTACCATCACCACCATCACATCTGAACAACTCTGATCCTGACCATTACCTCTTCAAATCTTTTCTTATCCTATCAACCTCTTTACTTAGAAATTTATCCTTTATAAAGAAGAAATAGAAAAAAAATTCCCTATTTTTAAATTTTATTTTAAGAGCTTTTATATGTTTCCTTCATAAGTGAGAATTTCAAGATCTCTATTTCTATCGATCTAGCTTACCTCTGCATCTGTCTGTATCCCATCTATCTATCTACCATCTGTCACTTGTCTCTATCTACCATCATTTTCTTTCTATTTTTGGTTGTTTCTGTGACTCTCCCATTTTTTTTTTTTTTTCATCCCTCTACCCTCACTTGCAGTTGGTTTAGAGCTTAGAGCCTGAAGGTAACGGATGGAAACCTTAGAATACAGAGGATGCTTCCACATGCCCCAGTAGAGAGACCAGACCTTTCCTAGTTGGCAAAGAACAACTAAATTTTTTTCTCTTTATGTGGGGAAAGGGAGTGCATCTCTTTATTCAGAGTCAGAAGTGTGTAAAGTAGAAGAAAGGCAGTAAATCAGAGCCCTTGGGCCGCACCTGGCCCCTCAGCCCCATGACGTGCACTTTGTTACCACCCAGTGAGTGCTCATCAGATTTGAGTGTCAGCTTTGGGGCAGGAAAGGAATTAAATCCATAGTCCCTGGGCAGCCACACTTATTCTGAGTCTCTTTTTGGGTC
Source organism: Miniopterus schreibersii (assembly GCF_964146895.1). Lineage (NCBI taxonomy): Eukaryota > Metazoa > Chordata > Mammalia > Chiroptera > Miniopteridae > Miniopterus > Miniopterus schreibersii. The sequence continues at coordinate 179,807,723 of NC_138102.1, forward strand.
ACATCCCTTATTTCTCCCACTGCTTCCTTTTGCCTTTATCAAAATTTATGACTCTGATGCTGACGTAAAATTAACTATTAATGTTTGGAGTCCATTGAGGTTTAAATACAACTCCACCAGAGACTGACTTGAAAAAATTATTGAACTTCTTTTGGCCTTAGTTGTCACAGCTGTGCCCCTGGGATCACTGCCATGCAGGGAATGCTATGGGACTGAATGAAATAAGGTGCATACAGTCCTGCCAGAGCACCCAGGTGGTAGGTGTAGGCCCGGCACACGTATGTTTCCTGTTGCATATCACCTCCGCCTCTCCCTACCATGCTCATTCCTGGTGCAGCCAAAGGATGCCTGGGCTGCATGCTCCTGGGGATCAAGGCTCGCCCTACCACCAGCTAACAATGCTCAGCCACGAGGAGAATCTGATAATTGAATTAGGGAGGTGTGACATAGACGGGCCAGGAGGCGGAGTTCCTGGGGGAACTTGTGCCCCTTATTCACAGCTGAGCCTCCGAGACAGCCCATTGCCACGGATGGGGGTGGTTCCCACAGCTTGGAGATACTTGGAGGAGGGGTTGCAGGCAGGAGCCCCATGCTGGAGGGAAGAGAGTCTTAAACCTCACTCCCACCTCCGCAGTTGCAGACTGTGTGACTTTGGGCAATTACGCAATCTCTCAGCTCCTCAGTTTCCTCACCTGAAACATGGGGATCCTAAGACAGATTTTGCATATTGCTCTGAGGATGCAATAAAAATGATTGGCACGTAGGAGGCCGTGCAAGAGATACTGTTTTCCTTCTCTTCCTTCCCTCTCTGTCCTTGTTCTTTCTGCAGGTCTCCTTTTCTGTGTATTGCCTCTTCTTCTCAGGTTTCGTGTTGCAGATTTTGAGAAATGCTGGCTTGTATGACCTGCATTTGTTAGGAGGATGGCCATTAAAAAATCCAATAAGTGATAAATGTTTGATTGCATAAATAAGAAGAGCGCCACAATTATTTGGGATTATTATTAAATTGTGGAATCAAATGAAGCCAAAATAATAATAATTGCATTGAAAGTCAGTGGACAGCTACACCCTCTAATTTGCTTGAAAATACTACCCTCGTTTATTATGGATGCTCAGTCATGCAGTTATTAAAAAGAAGACCTCCAAACTGACAATACTAATAATGGTGATAAATCTTCCAGACACGGAGGGATCTCACTTTGCTTTAATTGAAGGGAAGCTATGGAAGTGTTTTCCCTCATTTGAAAAAAATCTTCCCTTTTTCTCAGGCCATCTGTCTGGCTATTAAAATCCCATCAGCTTCATTGCGAGATCGCTTACTTCCCCCATGCCTGCCATCCCAAAGGGGGCTCTAAGAGCCAACTAGTTCATGACAGCTCAGGCCCCTCCAAAGGGGACGCTTGCCTCTCTTAGCTCTTCCTTTAGGCATCCTGTCTCTCTCTCCTGGCCTCTCCGTTCACAGCTGTGATTTATTTCCAGGCTCCCACATTAATGCCCAGAAATTAGTTTATATCTTTAATACTGTGCTGATTTGTTTAACTGTTTAAGAAATAACTGTCTCTTCTCAGTGGTGTAGGATCTAAGGAGACAGTGCTGGATCTTCAGGATAAACATTCTTGAGGTGAAGGTCAACACTTCAAGTTCGGTGTGTACTTTATAGATAAGGGGTGGGGGCGTTGTGAAGCCCATGAAAGGAAGTGGCTGAGTCAAGACCAAAGCTATAGAAGGAAATCCTTGTATTCCTCTGCTCTGACCCAACGCCTGGATTCCTAGCCCTCGAGACTCCTGGGCTTGTGTGTCACAGTATTCCAAACCCTTCTGATGTTCCCCCAAATCCTTTCTCTCATTACTGTTATCACTCGTTACTATTATCTTTCATTTCTATTGCTATTATCACAAGGCCGCCCCTTTCCCCCCAGCCACTCCCTGGCACAATCTTTACTGAGAAACCTCATAGCTTCTTCCAAGTCGTATCTTTTCATACTAGGGGCTAATTCCTCTATGCTTGAGAGACTGTAGGGTGGAGAAGGAAAGCTGCTAACGTCTAGTAGAGGCAGAGGAGAGAGCTAATTCCTCTTATTCTGGTGGTCCTGGGAGGGGGCATCTGAAGATCCTGCAGGGAAACAAGGGGGAAATTCTCCAGCTCAAGCTGGTGTGTCACAAGGGAGGCAGGCTCCCAACCTCTCTCCCTGGGCTGTCATCCACACCACCATCTTCTCCAGATGGAAAAATGGGTTGAGTTGTAACTAGGAGCCCAGTACTCCTGATACCACAGACAGACTTTTAGAGTCAAAGCGATTTTTGTGGATTGTCTCTGACCTTCTCTTCACTTTCCATCCCAGGGTCCCTTTATCACCTAAAGAAGAAAGCTGGGCCTGGCCAGTGTGGATCAGTTGGTTGGAGCATGGTCCAGTACGCCAAAAGGTGACGGTTTCGATTCCCGGCCAGGGCACATACTCAGGTTGTGGGTTTGTTCTCGGGCGGGGCACACGTGGGAGGCAGCCGATTGATGTTTCTCTGTCACATTGATGTTTCTCTCTCTCTCTTCCTTCCCCTTTCTAAAATAAATTAAAAATAAAAATAAAGAAGAAAACTGGTGAGCAATGGAGATGGAGGGACACCAGTTTCTCCACTTCTTTCAAACCTGATGGGTGGTTTATTAGTCAGAATGGTGCTTTTGCAAAATGAATGATGGACCATGTGGTATCTGAGATGAATCTGGTTGGTATAGGGATGAACAGTTAAGCAGATTTAAGCTAAGTATTTTTTTATATATATCTTTATTGATTTCAGAGAGAGGAAAGGAGAGGGAGAGGGAGAGATAGAAACATCAATGACGAGAGAGCCATTGATCAAGCCCACAACCCGGGCATGTGCCCTGACCGGGAATCGAACCCTGATCGCCTGGATCCTAGGTCGACGCTCAACCGCTGAGCCACGCCCTGCAGGGCAAGCTGAGTATTTTTAATGTGTGTGAAAAATTTAACTAGTAGGTCAACCAGAGATTCCTTGAATGTTATTGTTTAGGATGACGCTGAAATGGGATCAATTTAAAGATATGTGATTGATTAAATAGCAATATAGGTGGTACCTGGTTGTGACCAAAATAATGAAGGTGGCACCCAAATGACTGAAGGGTGGGAAATCTTGATTTAAAACAACACCAGCCATCTTTCGACCCCCTACTCTGGGTGCATATCCTTTATACAGATTGTTTTAATTTTTATAACATACTGCTTAATAAGCATCATTATTCCTGTTTTCTGTGGCAGATAAGAAACGGCAGTTCAGGGAGATTAAGTACCTGCCTGAGGTTGCAGAGTTAGTCACGATTTGAACCCAGGCCTGTCTGATGCCCAAACAGGGCTCTTTCTGCTGGATCGTGCTGCCCAGTCAACCAGGGAAGAAACTAGGGCAGGAAGTGGTTGGGTTCCAGGGAAAATCTATGGTCCTGGCTGCTGTGGTGTGCGGTCCTGTTGTCTAGCCTGTAATTTTAGCCCGAGTCCTGGCCACAGGCTTTGTGGCTTCATCATCAGTCTACAATATTTACTCCCCTGCCGGGTAGGTCTCAGCGAGTTCTCCTTTGGCAGTGTTGTGGGCTGGAAGGGGGTGTCTGTCCCCTCTCCACATTCTGCTGCTGCTTCTCTGCTCTGAGCAACTGTCCTGAGCCCCCTGGCTCCAGGGTTCCATCTGCTCTGAGAGGGGACGCCCGCGCCCAGGCATCTTCCCCTCTCCCAGCAGCCTCTGCCATCCTTCCTGTGCTCTTGCCCCTCCCCCACCCAACCTCCTTATGCTGAGCTCCTGCCTCCTGTCGTCCTTTCCCACCCGTCGCCTGCTCTCCCACGGCTTGAGAAGCCACTGACTTTGACATGCTTACTCTTCCTCTCGTATCAGCCACCCCACCCATTCTGCCTCTGGCCACGTCCTTGTACTGGGTACTGTGGCCGCGGAGGCCCATGGGGAAGCAGGAAAGACACAGTGTTCTCAAGTGGGAGGGGAGGCCCTTTGAAACAGACCTTGCGCGCCAGGTCCTCAGGCTCTCCTGTGAACTCGGTCGTCCGGGGAGCGATTCCGCTGTTCCTTCCCTGAGCTGCTGCTTCTGTGGCAAGCTGACACTCAAACCAGTTTCTTCCTCCCTTCCTCCATCCGTTCTTTCATCTTTTCTCCCTTCCCATCCGTTCTTTCAGCTTTTCTCCCTCCCTCATGACAGATTTTGCTGAGAACCTACTATGTGCTAGACACTGCCGTAGTTCCTTCATTCTGACTATTGGCCAATCCCCTGTTTATTCATCAAGCACCAGTGTGTGCCAGGCACTGTGCCAGTAAATGGGGCACAGAGACAAATCTCACAACGTCCTGTCTCAAGGGCCATACTGTCTGGTTGAGGAGACAAAGACTTGAAACCTGAGAAGTACAAGAAAGTACAACAGATCTTTGCGCACGTCTGCACTGGCAGGGGCAGTGGATGCCCTAGGGCCAAGCTCTGGTTTCTGTAGCCTGTGGGAAAAAGGCAAGAGTTGCCACATGGCTTCTGGCTTTGATTAGCCCCCAGCCTTCCCTTCACTGTGTCAAAATGAACACTGTGGATGCCAAGACAATAGACACCTTTTCCTGCCACAACCACCCCGGATATGAAACCCCATCTCTAAAGTAGATGTCCCGTAATGGAGCAAGTCTGGAAGAGGGAGAAAGCTCCAGTTCTCAGTGCTGTTTGAGGGCTCCCTTTCGACAAACCTTGCTGCCTTTTTATGTGCCTTTGTAGGACAGATGGAGAAGCACGGAGCTCACCCAGGGCTTCAGCAGCGATGCACGCTGGGAGGAAGGGGCATGAAGAGACCCAGGAGAGCAGTCTGCCCTGTGCACAGGTGGGATTTCATCCGCCCTGAGAGGCAGCTGCAGAGCATGCGGTCCAGAGGGACATGTTTGGTGCTCTGGGATGGCAGAGCCCCCTCAGTTCCACAGGCTCCTACTGTGTGAGCTCCTACTGTGTGCCAGGCACTGTGCTAGGGGCGGGACTGGGCCCTGGGTTCTAGTCCAGCACTGGTGCCAGCTGGCTCCCTGGCACCCACGAGTCCCTTCCCTCTCTGGGCCTCAAAGTCTTCAGTCATAAGGTGAGGATCCAGAGTAGCTGAGCTGCTGAGATACAGCAAGTCCTCACTTAAAGTCATCCATAGGTTCTTGGAAACTGCGACTTTAAGTGAAATGACATGTAACAAAACCAATTTGACCATAGGCTAATTAACAGAAACAAGAGTTACATTTCTATAGCATATTTCTGGTCACAAAAACATCACCAGACTTCTAAATAAAGACCCCAAACACTTCTAATATTAAACTTTGAAATAAAGTAAGCCGTATACACTTAAAAAAGATGAATAAAAACAACTAAGATAATTATTTTCCAACCTGCTTATTCTAGTTCAGGTTCATGGGTGGTGGGAGCCTCTCTCAGCAGCTCAGGGCACAAGACAGGAACCCGCCATGGACAGGACACCCTTCCATCGATGAACCACTTGCACTCATACCCATATTCACGCCCACATCCACACTCACACACACACACTCTCTCTCTCTCAGATGGGACCATGTAGACGTGCCAATCACCTAACGTGCACGTCTGTGGAATGTGGGAGGAAACCAGAGTACCCAGAGAAAACCCACACAAACACAGGGAGAACATGCTTACTCATGGGTTTCAGTGAGTTCCCCCCACATAATCAATTTTTTCTCATCAATGTTATAACGAAACAACTTTGAATGAAATGTTATTTGAGGACCCTGCTGAAAACCACTAGTTGCCTTCCCTCTTTCCTTTTCCTATAGCAACAAAACCTCTCATTTTTCAATGGGCATGTGGCCATCTGGAATAAAGATTATATTTTCCAGATCTTCTTATAGCTAATGTGTGGTCACATGACAAACTTCTGGCCAATGAGAACAAAGCAAAAATATGTGATATCTTTCAGAAACTCCTTAAGAGCCAGGTGACAGGTGCCCGTGGCCTTGGTCTCTCTGTGCCATCCCCACCTTGATGCCTGGAATGTGAAGGCAGTGGCTGGAGCTCTGGCAGCCATACTAGACTATGAGGTCAAAGGCCACACTGCAGGGATTGTGGAGCAGGAAGCTGGTAGGAGCCTGTACTGCTAACCAGTTTGTGGAGGCTACAGATCAGACTTTTACTTCATGTCTCCAGACTGATTTACTTGAGAGAGAATAAACTTTTTGTCTTATTTAAGCCACTTTTAATTTTCTTTTTCTGTTACTTGTAGTCAAATCTAATCCTTCCTGATACAAGCTCTAAATTCCCTACCAGGTGAACCATTCTGAGGTTGTAACATTAGGGGAGTTCTTTAAGCACTCACTTCCTGGGCTAGGCAGAATAATGCCTGCCAAAGATGTGCACATCCAAATTCCTATAACCTGTGACTGTGTTGCATTGCATGGCAGAGGGCAGTTAAGGTTCCAGATTGAATTAAGGTTGCTCATCAGCTGACCTTGAGATGAGAGATTAGCCTCAATTCTCCAGGTGGGACCACTGTACTCACAAGGACCCCTAAATATGGAGAAGGGAGGCAGAAGAATCAGTGTCAGAGGGTTGCAGCATTAGAAGGATTCTGTCTGATGCTGGCTTTGAAGGTGGAGGAAGGGGCCACTTGCCAAGGACTGTGGGCAGGTTCTAGAAACTGGAAAAGGTGAGGAAATGGATTGTCCCCTAGACTCTCCAGGAGGAACTCAGCCCTGCCAACACCTTGATTTCAGCCCAGTGAGACCCATTTCAGACTTCTGACCTCCAGAACTGTATGACAATACATTTGTGTTGTTTGAAGCCATTAAGTTTGTGGTAATTTATTACAGCAGCAATAGGAACCTAATGCACTCCTGTTTCCTGCTGGTAAAAGGAGAATCATGCTAACACCCGTATTATAGAGTACCATGTGGCTTAAGGAAGAGGACATGTGTGTGGTCCTAGGACAGAGCCCAACACACAGGAGTCCCTCAAGCAACCTTAGCTCTCAGGGGAAAATCATTCCTTCCTCTTACACTTCTAGTCACCACCTTTAGCCATAAATAACAATATTAGCTGAAACATACTATATGAAGTGCTCAGGACTAAACTAATGGCTTTACCAAATTCATGTACTCTGAATTTATTCAGTATCTGGGAGAAAGGTTGTCATCTTCATCTCAGAGGCGAGGAAACAGGCCCAGAGGTAGGATTTAGATGCATGTCCACCAGAACCCACTGGCCATAGTCCAAAGCCTTGCTTCCCCAAGTGTGGCCCACAGTCCTGTGGCATCAGCTTTACCTAGGAGCTAGAAACAGTCTCAGCCCCAACCTGGACCTCTATGTCAGCAGTTCAAAAAGATTCCCCAGGTGACTGGTGTTCACATTAATGTTTGAGAAGTGCTGCTCTGGACCTGAGTGCTTGCTCTTTCCCTGACCTCACCCTTTTTGGGGGCAGCCTCAGGTGATTTCATTTCCTTTATCTACTTTATGCCTCTCTCCTTTTTCTACTTGGCAAACTCCTATTCATTCTCCAAAACCCTATACAGGGGGACCACATTCCTAACCTCCCCAAATAGAGTTGTTCTTTTGTCTGGCCCTCACACATGCTTTCATCAGTGCTTGAGCTCACTGGTAATGGTCTCAGTACATGCCTGGCTCCTTCTTCTAGGCCTTGATCTCCTTCAGAGCAGAGCATGGCTTTTGTCATCCAACCAACATTTACTAAGCATCTACCATGTGCCAGGTGCTGGTCTCATCCTGTGGCTATGGCAGTAAATAGGACAGACAAGGACCCTGGTCCCACAGGGGTCACATTCTGCTTGGGAGAGAAATAATGTACACTGTAGACAAACAAGTTCAGAGAGCATGAAGTATGATGAAAAAAATAAACTAGGCAAGAAAGACTAGTGAGGATGAGTGATATCAGTGGTGCTGGTGGTGGTGGTGAATCAGGGCAGCCCCCCTGCTTTAGAGCTGACTTCTTTCTGTGCCCCATGAATTAGCACAGAACCTGACATATCAAACATTCACAAATTGTCTGACTGGATCAGATCCAACCATTCTCTCCGATCAAACTGTACATTTTTGTAAGTTCACATCCTTTCTGAGCAATTGCTGGGTAACTGTTTTCCTACCAAGAAAGCTTCTGAAATTTCTTTCTTCTCTATGAAGTCTTCTGAGGAGAAAATTCAAAGTAGAAAATGCCCCATTTTCCAGCTTTAACCCCACCTCTCTCTCTTCAGCCAGCACTGGCAACTCAGGACTGGCTCCCTGGCGCCTGTCATTTAGTTATTGAATGAAGCACACCACGTGGTCTGCATGGCAGGGTGCACTTCCAAAACCGGGGTCAAGGTCAGAAAATGTCAGCCTCTGAAAGAAGCTGTGAGGGTGGCACCAAGTGAGTGAGAGGCTCTGTCTTTAAAAGCAACAACTGATCCTAGAGACGCTCAGTAAAGGGGAGTGGATACGGCCAGCCTTGCACCTGAATCTTACCAGCAAACACTGCTTGGGAATGTGGGATATTTATGCATTTATTTACAGATGCGTGGACTTAGTCACTCTTAGCTGCTACACCCTGCCTGGCTGGTGTTGTTTTGCTAACGCTTTCAGCTCTGGGAAGACAAAGCTCCGCCTGTAATTTGCCATTGGCAGATAGGAGTGTTTGCAAACTCAGAGGCCAGAGGGAGGCCAAAAGAGAAAAGCAGCCACAAGAGACACTCGGGAGTGGTGGGGACTTGGGGAACTGCAGAGCACCTGCCACACCTGAAGGGACATCTGCTGCCCAGCTCCCACTGATTGCTCCCAAGCAGGAATGGGACCCAGGGTGACAAAAATCTGATTTTTTCAAGGAAAACCCAAAATAGGGATTTTTTTTCTCTATAGGAAAGTTCTCAATTTGTAGAACATTTGAAGGCCAAGCACAGCTCACTTGCAGGTCACCATTTGCAGCTGGAAGCGTAATCAATAATAAACACACTGCTGTTACTCACAGCACCTGGTGTAGCTCGAGAGCTTGCTTTGTACCCGCACCTTGCTAGTTCCCTTCCTCGGAGCATCCTACTGAAACTTCACAACCAGCTCATGAGTGAGACCTGCTTTTCCCCATTTACACATGAGGAAATTAACTCAGAGCAGTGAAATTCCTGCCCACGATCACACAGCTGGTAAGTGATAGGTTGGGATTTGAACCCAGGCTGTTGGATACCAAAGCTGACACGAACTCCAGGCCTGGCTAGAACATATGTATACTTGCATTATGCTCGTGCTGAGGAAAACCTGAGATTACACATGCATCCTAATCTTAGATGCAAAGCTTTTCGTTCTTCACTCATTCAACAAACACGAACTGAGCACCTACTACATGCTAGGCGCTGGGCTAGGCCCTGGAAACTCAGGTGTGGAATCACTCTATCCAAGATTAAAGGCACCATCTTCTCCCTGCACATTTCTCCTTTTTGAAGGTCACTCCCTGTCACACCTTACTCAACACAAATGACAGCTCCCAGGTCCTGTGGATCCTCTGGTGCCAGGCCCCTGCCCTGGGTCAGCTGCCTCCTCACTCGCTGGGCTATGCAGTCATCTCCTTACTGGACTCCCTGCTCTGTGCTCTTCCTCCCATCTCTACTTCCCAGGGCTTCTGGAGCCATCTTTCTAAAATGCATGTCTGACCTTATTTCCTTCTCCACAGCTTCCTCTCTGGCTTATTTACACAGTATAACGGTCTCTTCATGATGTGGCCTCTGTCTGATCTCACCCTTCAGTACTAACACCTCCCTCTACCTCCCCTTGCACTCCCGCTTCTCCAGCAATACTGGAAAACACCCTGCACTCTCTCACACCTCTTCCTGGATGCCCCCCCTCCCCCCATGTGCTCGCTGTGCCCGTGTGTCGCCCACGAGCACAGCCTCCTTGAGGGTGGAGGCCGTGTTCTTTCACCTTTGTAAACCCGGGGTGAGGACAGTAACTGGTACATAGCAGTAACTGAGTGTATCTTGTTGAAGAAATAGTTGAGAACTCATGGTCTAGAGGTGGAGACAGAGATGGAAACAAGCAACAGAGAAGATGGAAGATGCTGTTGGAGGCCCATGTGGGTGCTGTGGAAGGAAAGAGGGAGGGAACGTAACCCAGGGAGAAGTGACAACCTAGCTGAGTCCCGAAGACAAGTAGAGTGTGGTTGGAAGGAGCCCTCCAGGCAGAGGGCAGGGGAGCGGGAATAGGTGTACTCACTCCCTCTGCACCAACTGCAGGGAGAAGGATGTCCTTGAATTTGAGGCACCCTTGGTTTTCACAGCAATGAGAAAACCCGGCAGCCCTTCCTCTTCCCCACTCTGCCCGGGGTAAGGAGCATATCCTACTCAAGCATCAAACTTTTGAAGACTTCAGCATGCACGGAGTACAACTTCTGCTTAGCCTTGCCTTCAACTTCTCCAAGAAATTTATTTATAGATTTGTGGAGCAGGGGAAAATTGTAAATATGATTAGTATAGTAGAAGTCTGTGCACAGGTTTTTGGGTTGGACAGACTTGGGTTGGAATCCCAGCTCTGCCACTTGCTGTGTGACCTTGGGCAAGTGACCTAACTTCTCTGAGCCTCTTAAGATGGAAACATGGGTATCATAGCATATCCCTCCAGAACTGTGAAGATTGAAGAAGAGCTAACTTCTGGAAAGTATCTAAAAGAGTGCTTAGCACAAAGAAAGCACTAGACAAGTAATAAGCTATTATTATTATTACTGTAGTTATTATTAGTATTGAAGTTTTTCAGGGCTTCCTTCTTTGTAAAATATGTTGGAGGAAAATTGGGGAGGAGAGTTCTCGACCTTAGGGAAAATTCAGGAAGGATAAAAGATACGTGCAGACAGAGATCCGGGTGGGGGAAAATGTGACAGAAATGAATGACCCTTTATTCAGAGAAAGTAAGAAGGGAGAGCAATGGGGCAAAATTGGGATAAAGAAAGGTTGCAGGGTCAGCCACAGCCAGTCACCAGTGAGTTTTGCCTGGTGGCAAGGCCAGAGCGAGGCTGGCACTGGGGTATTTAAATTACAGAGTGCCGATTCCCCATACAGCGAGGCCCAGCAACTGTGCACCTGGGATCTTGTACCGAATCCCTGGCATTCCCGTTAGCAGCTGGAAGACTACCTGAGGTCTGGGAAGTTCAGGGAAGAGTGAATAAATACAGTGTCAATAAGGCAAAGGCTTGGTGGCTGCGCAGAGGCAGACCCAGGGCTGCTGAGGCAGACTCTGGGCTAGGCTATAACTAACAAGGATTTGGGTTGAGAGGAAGGGTGAGTGCTGCCCAGGAGGGAGCAGGTTTGCAGAGGCCGATCAGCTTTCTGAAGCTTGATTGCAAGCTCTGGTCTGGGGAACCCTCCCCCAAGAGAGCCTCCCAGGTTGAGGGTGCAAGGGAAATCCCCCTGCCTGTTCTCAAGAATGTGGCCCCAGTCAAGCCTAGGAGAAAAGACTGGTACCAGGATGCTTGGTGTTTCTGTTTAAAAGCCCATCTCCCTCCTTAGATGGGAGCTCCTTGAGGGCAGGCACCACTTTTTTTTAGTCATTCATTCAACATGTAGCTCCTAGGCTCTTTCTGTGCCAAGGTGGGCACGGTCCCTGCCCTAATGGAGCTTACAGTCATATAGGGGACACAGATCACGAACAAGTAAATGCTAAAAAGAGAAAAGCCAGTGTTAAAATGCTAAGGATGGAAATAAGCCAGGGTAACGGGACTGGGGGCTACTTCAGATTCAGGTGGTCAGGAAGGCGCCAGAAGTGACATGTGAGCAGAGACTTCCTGGATCTTTGAACCCCAGGGCCTAGCACACAGTAGGTGTTCAAAGGAGGCTTGTTGCACTGGGGAGTGAGAAGGGAATAGAGGGGTGCGATGCACCTCTATTGCACGTCGCTTATAAGCGTCTCCCGTCTTCCTTTGTTACCCATTTACTGCAGCTGCCAGTGTACATCTGGTTACGGCAACAACCTCCTCACAGTGCTTCGCTCAGTCCCTGTAAGTCTCACTGGCTCCCACCCCAACCCCCTCCATGAGGGCCTCGGCATCCGGTGTTCTCGCTGGTGGGCAAAGCCAGTTGTGTCCCTCTGCTGCTCACCAGCTTTCGGGGGCTCCCTTTTCTTCCGTGCTGAAACATACTCCTCCGTGAGCCATTTATGTCCCTTTGGGGTCCCGTCTCCACCACCTCCCAGTCTCACCTCTCCCTGCTTCCACCTTCCAGCCATGCTGGACTGCTTGGGAATCTGTGTTTGTTTCTGCACATGCCATTCCTTCTGTCTTAAGTGCTCTTCCTCGCCTTGGCTCACTCTCCCCTATGATGCATCCTTCAGAACTCTGTTTTCCCTGACATCCCTCCCTGCCCAGTCTCTGCACTCCCAGAATCCCGTGTGTTTGTATTTCACGCTGTGCCATCGTCATCGTCTGTTCACTGGTATGTCTCCTCTACTAGGCTAAGAGTTCCTCGAGGGCAGAGATTGAGCCTTTGACTCTGTCCTAGACTCTCACATAGTACCTGGCAAGTACTCAGGGAGCAGCTATTGAACCAAAAATTAGCTGTTGCCCTTTTCCTTGTCAAGGAAGGTGCTGGTAAGACCACCTTCTTGTCTCCTCTGCTTCTTCCTGAGTCATGAGACAGATACCAGCTGCACGCTAAAGAAATCCCTTAGGCCCTCTCAGCACCCTGACTGCATTTCTCTCTGCCAGCAAGAGAGCTCACCATCTTCCTTTGGTTCTAAGGCACATATTTTAAGTTTCAACGTTTCTGAAATTAGAGAGTGTTTTACAATTGATGTGTACATTACATTTGAAAGCTGTTTAAGGAGACAGCTCATTTTGTAACTGATGGTGTCTTAGAACTGAGGGAAGATGGAACTGAATGAATAAATTCCTTTATATGCCCAGGAGAAAGGATCAGGATGCTAGGCCACAGTAGCTTATCAATAATCCTACAAAAATTGACATGCAGTTTTTGGTGTTTCTTATTTTCAAAAAGTCTGATGATATAACTGAACCTCATTCAAATTCCAGCTCGAATCCTCAATGATCCTGACATTGTAAAAGATGCCAGGAATCCCTCTGAATTTGCAGGAGGGTGAGGTGGAGGGGTGGCAACAGGCTCTGTGAGATACTTTGTATGAAGAGGAGCTGTTTTGTGAGATGCCTCTTCTTTAGGGTCTCCTGCTGGGACTCACCTGCAGGGTCCCTGAGGCAGGGTGGGGCTTGTTCCCCACTGCCTCCCTATATTTAGCACAGGGTTGGCTAAACACCTCCATATATTTTGAATTTTGTTGATTGGAGTCGAATCAATCTATTTCCTCCCTTCTCTGTGCTGTCATGGGAAGTTTTAAAACCAAAGAGACCACCATAATCAGGCTGGGGTGGAAGTGGGAAGAAGGTGACAAGGAGGAGAAGGGCATTGTGCTCTTAAGCCTCAGCCACCTCAGGGACAGGCATCATCATCTCCATTAAGTAGATGTTGCAAATGAGGTGCAGGCATAGAATGAACCAGCTCAAGGTCACACAGCTTAGAAGAAAGAAGCCAGAAGTCAAAGAGCAAAACTCTTTAACAGGACTAACAGGTCCCCACCTTTGGGTCCTAACTACTCTGCATCTCCCATCCTACACCATCCATCACCCCCTACATATGCACACTTCTCCCCCCTCCATCTCTGTTCTCCAGCCACCCTGGCCTTCTCCTGCACTCATCTCACTCTCTTCCTCACTGATCTCTGCACTTTCTGCCCTCCAGCCTGGAATGTTCTTTCTTGCTCTCTTCACCCAGTTAATTCCTCCTCATTCTTCAGATATCCGTTCACATTCAGATATCCAGGGCCGCCTTCTCTAATTGGATATGATCATAATATTATAAACGCACAATCCCGTGTGACTCTCCTTGGCAGCACTTATCAGAGTTGGAATTTGTGTATACATTGGGGAGTCTACTTGAAGTAGGGTCTGTCTCTTCTAGTCAGCTCCCAGGACTCTGAGGACAGTCACCCTGAAGGATGCTACTTCCTATTATGACCCCAAGCTCTGGACCAGAAGCTGGCACTTGGCAGGGGTTCATCAAAGATTTAATAAATAAAATAAATGAGTTGAAGAAATGGACTGATTGGTGGCTGTAAATTAACCTGGAAACTCAGTGCCTATTTAATTTGAAAGTGGGTTTTTTGCTGAAATATATGTAGTCAAGGCTAAAACAACTATTGAATTTGAGAAAAATTTAAAATCTCCTGCATAATCAACCTGGATACATATCTTCTCCTCCCCCACTGACCTGGAAGCGAACACTCATGGGGAGCTGTCCCCGGGGATCTCTGTGACAGACACTCTGATGACGTGGAGGTAGCAAAACATGGCCAGCATCTATTTAGAGGATGTTCAGCCCCCAGCACTTCCTTCCCAGGCATTTCCTTTCTCTACACTCTTTTTTTATTCTCTTTATTATTGTCCCTTGTGTATTGAGCCCTCCTCTTCCTCCCTCTCCCCATTTCTTCCCTCTTTCCTTCCTTTCTCTGTGTTGGGTTCATTATTTTTTAGAATGTCAAAATAATGATGCCTTTGCCACCGCTGCCGATTGGATGTAACTTAAAGAGCAATCCTTTGATGATGTGAAGGGACCACCATTTTGGAAGGTCCACCCTGTAGCATTTGTTTATTCGCCAGCAAAGGTGGGGTGATGTCTTGCACTGTCCTAGTTGCTGTGGCTACAGCAATGAGCAAAACAGACAAAACCCCTGCCCTTGTGGAGCTGCCAGTCTAGTGGTGGAGATGGACAACAGATATCATGAGTTAATTATGCAGTGTGCCAGAAGGTGGAAAGTACTCTGTACAAAATAAAACAGAGTAAGGAGGATGGATGAGGGGAGGGGCTGGGGGTTGCTGATTGCTATTTCCAACAAGGTGGTCAGCGGAAAGCAGGTGACAGATATCCACTCATTCAATTCCTAAACTACCAACCACCCTGTAAAGAGGCTGTTATACTTTATTCTTACAGAAAGGGAAACTGAGGCTGGGGAGATGAAATGACTTGCCCCAAACCACACAGCTCATGAGGCTGCAGGGCTTGAGGTGAACCTGGGTCTGTGTGACTGCAGATTCTTTCAACTGCACCCCACCCCACAAAGCTTCATCTGTAAACTTCCATGAGTGACAGAGGACATACATTTGCCATTTTCTGAAAAATGATTGCAAACATAAAACCAATGGATAGTTTACATTGGGGACACTTCCGAAATGAAAGGGTAAAACCAGAGAGGCACCTGGTGGGTCTCACCTGAATTTCAGTGTTTCATTCCCTCAGCCTCGTGGGGGTGAGGTGACTGGGGACAAAACTATCACCCTGCATGTCACCCTGCATGGTGCAGGGCAGCTGAATGTCGGGGAGTCGGGTGCCTTGGAACTCAGGTTTCCTGACATGCAGGCTGGCACTCGGGGATTGCCCAGTGAGGTGCAGACAGACTAAGTCCGGTGCTAGCCGTGATGAGAAGTACAAGTAGGCCAGGGGCTGTGCATGGAGCCCGCTGGAAGCTTGCAGGGTGGGCAGGAGGGGCCTGGGTTCGAGTTCTGGCTCTGCCCCTCACTGTCCATGTGCACTGGTGTGTGTGTCACACAGTGCACGTCATTCGGATCGCCCATAAAAGGAAGCAGGGGCAAGGAGGGCAGTGTGAATGCCAGGGACTTGCAGGGCTTGTTCCTCATTCTAAGGTGAAAATGGCTGGGATGCTGGGCCTGGTTCTATGGAAAACTGCTGAGCAGAACCCAAGACCTTGGGGACTGTTCTCAGGGTCCTGGGAATTGGTGGGCAAGTTTGGTAAAGAACAGAAGCTTCTGGGGAAGCTAACTAGGGCTGGTCCAGAATGCCTGCTCTCTGCCCAGAGTGTCTATTCTGGTGAGTATTAAGATCAAACTGGCCTTTGATATACTTTAAAAGCAGAAAAGGGAAGAAAATCAATGGGTTATTTTTTCCTTCCCTGTAAAGGCTGAATGTACTGATAATTTTTCTTCAGCCAATTAGGAGCTGTGCAACTCCAATGACTGACTCCTTTGGAATACTCTTATTTTATAATAATGAATTCATGACTCATTATTATTCTTTAAAAAAAAAAGTTCCAGGAAGAACAAACAAACCGGCCCGATTTCCTCATTCCCACCCCCTCTCTTACTTGATTGGCACAGTCACATGTCCTTATGATGCTTGAATTAATTTCAATAATTTTAAGAACTTTTGAGTCAATCCATTGATAAATAATTTTTATGCACCTACTGTGTGCAAAGTGCCAAAAGACAGTCAAATTATCTTGTGGATCATGGAGCCATGTGTACACACAGTATGAAAGTCCATGAGTAACTTCCATATTCAGCTTGTCCACACTTAAAGGCACGAGTGTCTGGGAAAGGCAGTTGGCTTTCCTAACATACAAGACATACCCTTTCCTTCTTCAGAACAAGAGAGCCTTGGCTGAACCCAGCATGGAGCACTCGCCACCTTGCAGGCCTAGCAAAGGCTATGCAGCTATGAACTTGCAAAAGACAATTCAGGAAAATCGAGACACAACTTGCTCAAAGAGAGCAGGGATGCAGAAGGACAGCAGAGCCTCCGTGAGAAGCAGCGCATGGAGGGGAAGACAGGAGACTATGGAAGGAAGAGGAGCTTGGAAATGCAGCAGAGGGAATTAGCAGTCTGAACATAGAAAGATTTCGGCTGTGCCTCACAGCAAGGGAAGGGGCAAGAGAGGGAGAGAGAGCCGTGTGCGTTTCTGCTGCAGACCACGCAGTACCCTGGGGCCTCCTCCTCTGCAGGGCTGGAAATCCTCTGGGGGTGACGTGCGGCTGGGACAGGGTAAGAGGGACAGGAATAAACACGAGTGAATTTCTTGCTTCCCCTGGAGGCAGTGATTCCTTTCAGTGACCACAGAGGTGAATGTCTTAGGCAGGCAGCCACTACACGGCCCGCAGCTACGTTGCCTGAACAAGCTGTTTTAGTGCCCTATTGTAGATTTTATTGAAATGGCCAATTCGTCTCTCCATCCGGAGGCTCTTAACGCAACTTTTGTGAAAAGTTCAAGAATTTCTGTCGCTCTCCACCCACCTGTGTCCACGTGCAGACTGTCCCCTAACCCCCTCCATCCCACTAAGGACACCAGCTTGCCAGGGGTTTCAGGTTCACACAGGGATACTGCTGTTACTCACTCTGCAGAGGGAAAACATAAAGGTGGTAGTTTCTTCTGGATTCCTCTCCCCTCCCACTGTGTCCACCCCTAACAAGTGGTCCTGCCCCTTCTCATCCTCAGAAGACCAGTTCATTTCAAGAGCAGCAAGAGAGGCAAGGAAATATTTTTCGATTCTTATTTTCATCAAGAAGTAAACAACAACAAAAATCATCTAAAGAGCAAACGCCCCAGTGAAAGCAGCAGAGAGCACAAGCAGACAGGGCTGTGCTCTGTCTGGAGTCATTAGCAGCCTTTGGGGTAGAAGGTCTGAAATCTGTTCACAACTTCTCAGGTACGGGCAGGAAGCATGATAAAGAGGTGACGGGGGATCTTTTCGAAAGTCCAGTTTCTCACAAAAAATGTAGGTTGGGGGAAACCAAAGCACTGATGACTTGATTTCCATAAAGGACGACCCTATTGTGAATGCTCAGAAAAAAGCAAGCACACGAGGCCATCTGGGCCAACCTCCAGAAAAAAGTGCACTTACAATCTTTGGAAATCAGCACAGCCTTTGAAAATAAGTGACTTAACATCTTCAAACTACTTCCTAAGCAGCCAAGGCCTGATTTCCTAAGGGGGTCCTGGGCCTGCAAAGCCCCATGTGGACAGAGGCTTTGGCAATGAACGGCCAGGTTGAATGGGGGCCCTGAGCACTCACCCTTCCTGCCTGGGCCTCGGCTACAAGTGAAAATAGAATTCTAGTCCCGACGGGAGCCTGGCCCAGCCCTGCCCTCACTGCTTAGAGGCCCCGTGCCCAGGGAGAGGGGCCAAACCCACAGCTCCTGTGTGCATCACACAACCCTTGGGAAGGGTTGCAATTCTAACCTTTTTAAGGATGATTCGGGGAGAGAGAGGGTGTGTGGCTTGGAGAGAAAGTTAAAGGGGTTGGCTGGGCAGCACGTTTGGGGATGTGGACACCAAACAGATGGGTTTTAATGAAAATACTTAAGCTTTTTAATGCAAAAATGATCCAAAGCTCCCTCTAGTCCTCTTGCCTTCTGGGAACGATTAAATGTTAAAAAGATCATAGTATTAAGAATTTGCAGATATAACCCTCAGGAAGTATATATATGTATACCAAGTCCCCTGGGTCCTGGGCCTCATTCTCCTGAAAGAATGTCCTGCCTCCCCGCCAACCCCTTGGCCCCATATCTCCATCCATCTAACTAAAGTCCAAGGGAAGCGAATTGCTACTGTGAGCATTTCCCTAAAGCAGCCTTCATTCACTTTGCTTTTCTTCTCTTTTGGAATAAAAGTCTGCCATAAATGTTTAATTAAATGGAAGTCTTTCTGCTGGTAATGACTAGCTGCATGAAAGGCTCTTCATTTTTTTAAAGGAGGGGTGTGTTTAAAACAGTCCCTATTAATTTCCCGATATTGATTCTCTGGCTGGGGAAGAGCATATAGTGTTCAGCATAGAGCTGCTATGCAGACTATGTTCGAGGCAGCAGTTTGGATTGAGAAAGGGCACCAAATGCAGTATGCGTCAAATAGACCATCGCTCAATGAAGTCACTTAGCTATTCAAAACATGTTCAGCCATCACTCAACCGTTTGCACCAAGAATGTTGGGAGGGGGGCACAGAACTGATGCTCTTTCCCAGACATGACCATTTCCCAAAGAGCTGCATTTGCTCAGTTTGCGTTAGATCAGTTTCTCCCTCTCCTGTCTGTTTCGCTCTTTTCTCCCCCATCTCCTGGCTTCCACTCCCTGCATCACCATCCCATGTTGAGCTTAACAAACAATCCTGCAGTCCCTGCTTCCCAATGCTGCCTCCAACAGCCTCCGGTATTGGTCCAAATCAGAAGCAAAGCACATAAGCCTTCTCTCCACATGGAAACATGTATCTATCTGTGCACGTCTTTCTACGGGTGGCTGTAGCTTGTACACACAGACCTATGTAACTGTTCAAATGCAGTTGCTCCCATTAAAGTCCGTTGCTAAATGCAGGTCGTATGACCTGCAGGAGTTTTTTTCAGTGCTTATTAGTGTGTCTCAGAAGCACATTCTTTCATCTGCACCCTGATCACCCAGGCTTTACACTGTGGGGACCCCTCTGCCCACAGCACATGCACCACCACACATGTCCCAATGACCCTGCATGATCAAGGCAAACAGCTGACACCCCTGCCCCACTGCTCTCCTGTCCCCCCCTCAACCTCCCCGTGCCCTCGCCTTCCTCCTGGCCTCCCTGCACAATGTCTGATTCTCCAGCTGGCTGCAATGCTGACTCTACTCGCTTCTGGATAACAGACATGTCACTCTGCATGGAAGGGAATTGGTTCTCAGCTTAACCTGCAAGTGAATTGCTGTTTATTAGAACTTGGGCTTGTTGCCTGTGAGAGACGTATGTATTTTTAGACTTTGTAAATGTTGAAACACACATACACACACAGCCAGTCACCTCCAACAATATGTGTGGCTCATAGACATTACGAAATGCTCTTGAACTCAGCTTGAGATCCTGGAATAATTAGGATTTACCAAATAAGGATTCTTAGAAACAATTTTTTTTTTTTTTTTAAAAGGAGATTTGCAGTTGATGATGTGTCTGGGACTTTTGGGGAGTAAGGGGAGGAGGGGGAAAGGAAGAACATTTTTGAATTCCTCTTATGAAAAGAGGAGCAGTGTTGAGAGACAATTATTCCCCCCTTCCCCCCATAGATGGCACGACTACATCAAATGGCAAATCCTAATGATTCCGAAGTAGGCAGGACACATTTGACTTTTAAAGACAATCGCTTGTTTTCATCACATCATAGGTTATTCCAATGAAGAGGTTTGGGGAAAGGGAGGTGGTGGAGGCTTGAGAGTTGAGAATGGTTTTTGCTTGTTGATTTCCTTTCCTCTGAAACTAACCCAAGCAACCTTGATCTGTGGCGAAGGAGTGAAGTAAGAAAATGGTGGAATGGAAAGGGGACTTATCTGGAGGAGGGTGGGGAGGGGGAGCGGGGAGGGGAGGGGTGGGGTGGAGAGGGGGAGGAGATGGGAAATCAAATACCTTCTAAGCAGCAGGTTCTCCATAATCCAGAATGGGTCATAACTTCCTCGTTCTTTTTGCTGGTTTCATTCTCACTGACACTTTTGCTCTTGCAAACCCCTCTGGAGTAGAGCCAATAGTCGGTTCCCACAGCTATGGTCATCAGACTGAAGGCAGCGAAAGCACCAACGGTGGTTAAAAGCATTTGAACACCTCGATCAAACAGCCCCATAATTCTTCATTATATAAACACCCAACCGACTTCTGGTTCTCGGGAGAGTGTGGTGAGGGTGCAAGTACTAAAGCAAAAAATAAAATAAAAATAATTCCACTACTAATATAATGGATAATATGTGTGTATAGAGATTATGGAGAGATATAAAAAAAGGGAGGTAAGAAAGCTCACGGAAAAGAGTATAAATTATAAAGATCACACGGGAAGAGAGGCTTGCCTTTTGAGATCAGAAACTGTTCCAGTTGCAGTGATTTTTTTTTTTTTAAAAAAAGGAAAAAAAAAAAAATAAAAAGACACCCCCCACCCCCCCAAGTGAGATGCCTTAAGCTCTTTTCCTAAAATTCTGGTCTCCAGTTTCCATATGTGACAGCTAATTTGGAGATGGCTTCCACAGTGAACCAGGGAACAGCCGCATTCTCAACACAATCTCTCATGGTCGGGACCTAGACAGTTAGAGATTGTAAAAGCCGAGATGCAACCTTCCGTCTCTGCGGCCTGCGCCATGAAAATCCTTTGCTTCGCCAGTTCTCTTCCTTGGGGGGTCTCGGGCGCTTTCGTTTCAGACCAGACTTCCCAGTATTCTGTAAGCCCTTGATCTCAGCTGAACAGGTGCGGGGGTCTCGCCTTCCATGGTTTTGCCCCGGCGGCGGCGGCGGCGGCGGCAGCAGGGCGGGCAGGCGCAGCGGCGGCCGGACGAGCAGCGGCGGTTATTGTTGGCGGCGGGGTAGTGTTGGCGAAGTGGGGGAGGGAGGGGGTTTCTCCCGGAGAATCGAGGCGGGTTTCCCTCCCCCTATCTGCAAAGCTCCTGGAAACGAGGGAGCCGGCGTCTTGCTGCAGGATGGGCCGCCCGCCCCCCCAGCTCCTGCCGGCCGGCCCGGCGGAGGCGCTCCCACCTACTGCATTACCGGGTGGTGCTGAACTGGACAGCTCCCTGCGCTCCCGCGCGCCGGCGCTGGCGGGGCGGCCGGCCGGGCGGGGCGCGGGCCGGCCCTGCGTCCCCGGGGGCGAGGCCGGGCCGGAGCGGGGCTGCCTTTCCTCTTTTTACCCCTCTTCCAAATCCTAAAATGAGCGCTCTCCTGGGCGCCCAGAGCTCAGAGGAAGGCGTAGCTAGAGAGAGCTCGCTCCCTTCCTCCCCCCCCCACTCTCTCCCCTTCCCTCCCTCCCCCTTTGGTGTTTCTTCCAGCTCAGCCTCTTTCTCATTCCATCTCTACGTGCCCAGAGCTTCAAATACAAACCTCCCATCACAGTCAGATGGGCACAAAACTTCAACCAGCCGTTTCTCTGCCTGGAAGCGGGGAAAATATAACCTGGATGGGTAATTACAAACAAGGTCTTTATGTGCTTTTTTTAAATCATCGGTTTCACTTTGCTGTTCGGGGGTTTGTTTTCTTTTATTGGCAAGTTAGCTGCATCTCCTTTTGGTTTCCCTCTCTTGTCTCTTTGTCTTTTTGGCTAACCGGGGGCGTGCAGTGCACTGTGTGTGTCTCTCTGTAGTTTTCCGTGAAATTCCGAATCTTGCTCCTACAAGCAGACATTTTGGAAAGATTATTCATGGAAAAGGGTGCGGAAGGGTGACTGGTGGCTGGGGCTTGGGCAGTGATTTTCATCTTAAGGATAAACACGTTTGTAGGAGAAGTGGGTGAAATGTGAGTCCTACTTAAGTTTCCCATGCCATTCATAAACTGGATTGGAAGATAAAAATCTCCCTGCTGTGAACACGGAAACACATCATAACACATCTCTTCCTCTGCAGAATCCTTATCCTGGGTTAATCACAACGTCACCTCTTGTTTCTATCTGTGCAACTTTTCCTTCATGTGAACCCTGAAAAAAGCAGCACATCAAATTCCTGCTGCTACTGATCCCATTTTTCTCTGATCAGCTTCGTAGTTAAGTGAGTGAGAGCACATGAGGACAATAGTGGGTGCACTGTTTTTAATTTTGGGGGGGGGAGAGGAGCCTAGAGAGAGCTGTCAGTCTGATGGGTCAGTTGAGGGTTATAGATGTTTTAATTTCATAACTCAGTTATTCTATACTTTCTTCTCTCTCTCTCTCTCTCTCTCTCTCTCTCCATTTTTGTCTTACTTGACAATTTTTCAGTGATCTGGTGATTTTCAAAGAGTGCATAATAGATGACTGAATTAAAATTAGATTTTCTTTGGTATTGCCTAACTTCTTTCCCCTAGCTCAGAGGTGGTCTGTAGGCAGAGCCAATGCACTCTTTTTTGTGTGTAGAAAAATGACCTGTTTCTTCATCCTGCATAAAACTTCCTTCTCCCCCTGTTTTCTTTTCAGTCACTGTGAGGGACGATGCTGTGCTCCTGGCACCTGGAGAGGGTCCTGGTGTCTGGAGAATAGAATGAAGATTTCAGCAACCCCTGCTAAGGTACCTTTAGGGCATAGAAAGAGCTGCATTTGCAGATTAAAGATTTCTCCAGGTTGGTTTCTTGTCCTGTGAGGATGGGGTTGGGGAAGGGCAGATCTGTGGATCCCACTCAGCAGGGAACCTAGCAAGTTCAGCCAGTGGGTCAGGTGGGTGATTTTCTTGGCTCCCGTTTTTGAGAGAAAAGTGAAGGACAAGCAGGAAGGTCTCTTAGATTGGCTAGGCCTTTTGGGGGCAGTGGAGAGAGGCTTGGGTATAGCCACATAAGCCTGAGAATCTTGCCCTTACTCTTGTCACCTTGACTGCCTTTGACCTACCCTAGAAGTCCCTTCGGACTGAAGATAGAGACCTCCTTCTCATCTCTCCACCCCTTTCACACCAATCCTTGAATCTTGCTCAAATGAATCAGCAGCAGAAACTCAGAAGCTTCTGTTTGCTCACAGAAGCTGCTAACATCGTAGCCACTAAGCGGCCACAGCTTTAGCAGCATTTGATTAATCTCTGGCCAGATAATCATTGAGAAAAGGAAAGGGGGCTGGGGAGGAAAGTAAAAGCATTTAGGCTGCCTGCATGGAGAGAAAGAGACTTCTGGAGACAGAACAGACCTGAGGGCATAGCTCGATTCTGCTACTTAGTAACTGCATGACACCCAACAAATCTACTTCCTAGAGGCTCAGTTTCACAGTATGTAAAATGGGCACATTAGTGCATGCCTTCTTTTTTTTCCTGACGTTATTCCTAGCTACTCCCTGCTTTTAACTGCTGCCACCCTGCTCAGGCCTCTACCATCCCATCTGCAGCACTTTAGTGTATATGTGTCACCTTTCCTACTGACTTTTGAGCCCTTGGAAGTCAATAGCTGTGTCTTATTACATCTTTGGGACTTAGTCTAGGGCTTGGTACATAGTAGATGCTTGATAGACACAACAATGGCTAAGTGATCATAGTGAGGTTAAATGGTATGAGACAGGTGAAGTTCCTGGTACATAGTAGGTACTCAATAAATGGGGGTTTCCTCTCATTTCTCCTCCTCCCATTTACATTCAGATCGGTCTCCAGCTTCTTCTTCCATCTAACTCATGCGCCACTCCTCTTCCCCCTTCCCAATGTAGCTCTACTCCTTAGGTCCCTTGTGCAGACCAGGCAAGCCACCTGGGAAGAGCTGTCTTGGTGCAAGTCCCATTAGACGGTCTAGATCCACCAGGCACACATACTTAGCAGCTGCTGAATGGACGCTCTTAGGGGAGCAGCTTTGTGTGCCTGCAGTTGGTTACTTGGTAAGGGCTTAGAGGAAATTAGCTGAAATGCCACAGGCCTATTTTGAGCTCCTTCTTTGATGGAGTGGAAATAACATGGGATTTGGGAGCAGCAGACCTGGCCTTGAAGCACAAGGCTGACATTTCCTCATTGTTTGACTTGTGCAGTCACTTACCTTCTCTGAACTCTCTCTTCATCTGTCAAGGAGGACCATGGGTAAGAGCCTTACCGTGTGGTTGTCAGTCTTATATATTAAAGGCAATGACAACAGCGAATGTGCCAGGTGCTGATCTAAGTGGAATTCCATCATTATTCCCATTTTACAGATGAGGAAACCGAGTCACATAATGGTTTTTTAAGTATCTGGCCTAAGTTTGTTCAGTTAGTGAGTGGCAGAGCTGGGAGCCCAACCCAGCTGCCCAGCTTAAGAGCCTATGTCTTTACCACCGTGCCATGACCCAAGATGTGAACTTTCTGAATAAGGGCATTGCACCAAGTCTATTTTCTTCTCATCCACAGACAATTAGGGAGTAACTTCTAGGTGCCAGGTGCTTTCACACAGATTCTCACACTTTCCAAGAACCCTGCAAATGCATGTTATTCTCTTATCCTACAGGTGAGTAAACAGAGGCTCAGAGAGGTCTTGTATCAAGTCTCAAGATCATATATCAAGTGACGTGCAGCAGCAGAGATCTGAACATTTTGCACTGCTTTAAGTTCTACTCGCTCCATAGTTTAGCCATTTATTTGTTCAACAAATTGAGCAACTATGTGTCAGGTACCATGCAGATTCCTGGGGATGTTGAGCAAGACAGACATGGACCCTTTCTCCATGGACCTGAAGACAAGCAGGAGGAACAGACAAGTAAGGAGGGAACAGACAAGCCAAGTTGTGTGAGGGATGCTGCGGGGCCGTGGAGCAGGGAGACCAAACCCAACCTAGGGAGTGAGAAACATCTAGAGGACAGGACATTTAAGCTGAGATGCAGGAATGAGAGTCAACTAGGCCAAGATGGGGTGAGTGAGTGGAGGGGAGCTAAGAAGAGGAAGAGCATTCCAAGCTGAGGGAACAGCACCTGCAAAGGTTCAGAAGTGAGCACACGTGGGAAAGGCGATTGGCCAGTTTTAGGGGAAAATGCTAAGTATGGCTGATAAAAGGGTAATGATGGGAAATGTTTTAGGCTAAGAGCCTGGAGGCCATGGAAGGGAGGTTGAAGCATAAGAAACAACCTGGAGGAGGGAGGCTGGTGGAATATGGAATGTGAAAACCAAACCTGGAGGCAGGGAGACAGAAAGGAGCTATTGCTGGGCTCCAAGCAGGAGACAGTGGTGGCCTGGACCGGCGTGTGGTCATGAGGATGGAGAAAAGTGAAGGTATTGGGGATGTGGGGAGGAAATAACTGAATATTCCATTACTGAGACGGGCCGCTCCAAGGGAGCAGCAGGTAGGTGTGTCAGAGGTACGGGGATAGGGGAACTGAGAATTCAGTTTAGGTCACGTACGGAGTTTTGCCATACTCGACTGCCTCTTCACTCCCTGCTCCCATTCGGGCTCTTCTCAGTATGTTAATTAGTGAACTAGATTTGTAAATAATTCACTCAGTTACATTCTAGCCCCACTAGAATGTAAGCCTCATGAAGGCAGGGATTAGGTCTGCTTTCTTCATGTTGCATTTCTAGCACTTAGAACAGTGCTAAGCACATAGCAGGTGCTCTATGAAAAGGAATTACTTTACTGATGTAAAAATCCAAATGCATGTCTGCTGAATCCCAGGCACTGAGCTGAGGCACTAAGGGTGCCGATGAAATTAAAATACCCAAATCAGGGAGACTGGCAAGCAGATAGACAACCCAGGGCAGTGAGACACAGGCCAGGGAAGCTCCGGGGTGTCCGACATCCCCACTCTGGCTCCCACAGCCCCCACCTTCTTGACTGGTGGCCCTTTTCTTCATGTTAATGAATTGCTGGTTAATGTCAGGCACATAGTACGTCCACACACATATCTGGTGGCTGAATGAAAGGAAATGAAGACGTGTGCTGTGGAAGTCCAGGGCAGGGAGCATTGGTTTCTGTCTTGGAGTGCTTCAGAAGGCTATGCCTGGTGACAAGCTCACCCTCAAAAGCCAGGAGAAAAGGTCACAGTTAGTCAAGGCAGAGAGGAGGGCACTGTAAGCAGAGGAACCGCACATGCGAAGGCAAGAGGTCTCAGCAGTAGGAGCAACCTCAGGGAGGTTGGTATGACTGATGGGGACAGACAGAAAGGCTGAGGCTGAATCCAGGTAGACTGCTGTGCCTGGGACAATGGACAATGGACAGTCCACTGGCATCACTGTTCTTGGGGTGCTTTCCCAGGCAGGAGCAATGAAGTGGGAAGAGACCAGGCTGTGGAGTCAGATGGGCCTGGGTTCGAACCCCAGCTCTGCTGCTTCCTCTCTGTGTGACCTTGGACTGTGATTTAACCCCTCTGAGCCTCAGCCTCCTCGGCCGTAAATGGGGGCATAGGTGCCTAGTTTGTTCCTGCCTTAGGTCCTTTGCACGTGCTGCTCCCTCTGTGGGAATGCTCTCCTCCCTTAGCGCTGGGCCCTAGCTCATCACTCAGGTTTTTGCTGAAATATCGCCTCCCGTGAAGCGTTGCTGGTCACACAACTTAAAATGTCTCTCTTTGTGACACTAGACTGTTTTGCTTTCCTCACAGTGCTTCTTGCAACTTGGCACTCTGTTTATTATCTGAAATTCCTCCCCCCCCAGCCGCCTCCCCCGGGGTGTCAGACCACGTCTGTCTTGTTCACTGCAGTGTCTCCGACGCCTAGAAAGCGCCTGGGATGCGGGTGCTCAGCGAATTGTTTCTGAGTGAATGACTAAGGTTATGGTTGTGGGATTAAACAAGGGAAGCAGGTACAAGGCTTTGGAAGATAGTAGGAGCAGGTCTCTAGAAGTCCCTGACGCTTGGCAGGTGGAGGGCTGGCGTGGGGAAGGGGAAGTGGCCTCGAGATGCTGCGGGAGGACCGGCAGCCAGCAGGGAGAGAGGCAGCACCAGAGTGGGACGAGGGAAGGCCGGCCGGCCCAGCTTCCCGTGCTGCTTCTCCCAGCCTGCTCCGCTCTCGGACCCCACACCTGGCTCCCTGTGGGTGACCAGAGGCCTCCAGTCCGCCTGGCCCTTCAGCTCCATGCTGCAGCATCCCCTACACAGAGGCCCAGGGGCTCGGAGGGAAGGAGACGCTGGGAGAAATGGCAGGTTTTACTCCTTGCCAAGAGCTGCTGAGGAAGCCTCAGGGAGCCCCACGCGTCTACTGCCGGAGGGGGCTGGGAGACTGGGTGGGTGCGGTTAGTTCTGAGCCTGGTGAGAACTGGGAACTAAATGCCCAGGTGTAGAGGTGTCCACAACAAGAATTCCCACAGAGACGTCCTTTCCCACCCAGGACTTCCTCCCAGTCCGGGCTCTGAAACCCCAAATATGCAGCCTCCCCTCTGCCTGGGCTGGTGTGGAATTTCACCAGGACCGGAGCCGTGGCCAAGACAATTATGATATAAAATTATTAATAATGAAGTTACAGAGTAAAAAAAGGTAAAGAGGACACACAGAGGTGCAGAGGAGAAGCAAGAAACAATGTTAAAGGGCCGAAGGGCAGGAAGAAAAGGTGATTTCCAGTGACTTACAGGAAAGGGAATCGAATGGATGGAGAAAGTGAGACGAGGGCAGTGTGCATGACCGAGCAAGTTCGGGACAGGACAGAGCCTGGGTCCTGAATGTCCTACATGACCAGGCTCGGATACCACACTGCCCTTCCTCCTCCACCATCTGCCCACCTGCCTCTTTCCTCCATACAAACCAGACTCCTGTTCCTAGATCCCATAGCCCCACACCTGCCTCAGGGCCTTTGCACCACAGTTCCTCTGTCTGGGATGCTCTTCTTCCAGCCTCCTTTTCAATGTCCGGTTCCCGAAGCTGTCTTCCCAAAAGGGCCCAGTTGACCTGGTCTAAGGGCCCACCCGCCCCTCCTCCATCATCACTCACTCTTTACCTGCTTCGCTTTCTCCTTAACTCTTACCAGCACCTCTCACCTAACATATGTGTTTATTTTCTGATTTATAATGTAAGGGTAGGCACCTGGTCATGTCCTGTGATATTCCCTGTCTGGCACATAGTAGGTACTTGTAGATATGTGTGGACTGCACAGTAAAACCCCTGGGTCAGCAGGGAGGGAAGCTGAAGCCGAAGTGGGCACAAGGGGGAAGGAGATGGCTGGAATATCCCAGAAGGTTGGCCTGGAGCTGCACAGGGATGCCAGCAGTATCTTGTGGAGGAGATGCTGGGGTTTCTGAGAGGAATGGGGGCAGGGGGACTTCTGTGGTTTCTGGGCAAAGTGGAACCTGGAGAGGTGACAGGTAGGAGAGAAAAGGGGGGACACTCCTCTCCATGTGGATTTCAGGTGGGTCAAGGAAGGATTGCTGAGGTGGCAGGGCTGGACCATATGCAGACTGGGGACCCCGGGCTCAAGTTCCTGCTCTGATGCCTCCTAGTGTGACTTTGGGCAAGTTACCAAACATTCCCAACTCTCAGCTGGCCTGTCTGGAAGATGGGGCAGCGTCGCCTGCCTCAAGGTGCTGTTCTGATAATTAAATAAAATGAGTACTTCCAGTGCCTCCTCCATAGTAAGCCCTAAATAAATATTAGCTACATGTCGAGCTCCTGTTGGGTGTTATGTGCTTTGAATAAAACACAAAAATGAAGAAGATATGGTCCCTGCTCAGAAGTGATCAGTTGAGTTGAGAGAGACATGTAAGTGGAGCTCAATATAGTGGATGGAGGGCGGAGGGAGGCACACGGGCCATCAGGTAGAGGGCAGGTGACACCACCTGGGTGTTCAGCAAGGGCTTCTGGGAGATAGTGACATCTGAGCTGGGTCTTGAAGGATGAATGGAAGACAAGGATCAGAGAAGGCCAGCGGTAACAGTAGGCCCAGAGATAGGGGATGTGAAACATTCACTCAACTAACATTTGTTGAGCACCTACTGTGTGCTGAAGACACATCAGTGAACAAGACTGGGAACATACATGCCCAGGAGGCAGACACTGAGTAACTGATTACACAATTGGCTATTTGATTGCAATCATGGTGTGTTTGTGGAAGCTACAGATAATTCTGTTTTGTCAAAGTGCCAGGAGGGACTGGCAGAGATCAGTCTAGAAGGGAGGTGGGCCAGGTCAGGGAGGCCCTTGAGTTAAGCACAGTGCCTACTGTGTGGTGGATATATAGATGAACAAAACCAAGTTTGTCATTGGCAGGAACCAATGATTGAATGTGGAATGATAGAGGGAGGTCTATGTTGTGACAGAAGCACAGCATGGAAAGTGACAAGCAAGGAAGGCTTCATGGAGGAGGTGCCCTTTGTTTTGTCTTGCAATTGAATAACAGTCCCAAAGCCCACTGTCTTGCCTTTCAGGAGTAGGAGTTCCTCTTGGTAAGTTTTCATTATAGGTGATTTGTTATTATGGCCTTACACAATTCTATAAATGTGTCTGACCTGGCTCCTTACAGAAATGGTCAGAATGGC
This sequence comes from Miniopterus schreibersii, assembly GCF_964146895.1. Taxonomy (NCBI): domain Eukaryota; kingdom Metazoa; phylum Chordata; class Mammalia; order Chiroptera; family Miniopteridae; genus Miniopterus; species Miniopterus schreibersii. The sequence goes on from NC_138102.1 coordinate 179,837,356, forward strand.
TAAGGGTGTCCGTGGATGGTGAGGAGGGACCCAGGTACTCAGGGCCCTGCAAGATGTGGCCAGCACCATGCCCTGCTTTGATCAGGCCTGATTAGGGACAAACCATGGTGGCTGGACAATGACTCCATCCCCGACCCTGGCAGGTTTTGCAGGGTGGTAAGTTCCTCCTTCCCTGGCAAACCTTTCTTCAACAACCCTTGTGTACCAGAAGCTCCCGTCAGTGCCCAGGGAGACGCCTGCACGTTGTGGGTGCTCTGTTATCTGAGCCAGGTAACTCGGTGTGCACTAACACGTCAGCCCACTCCATGGCCTGCTTGGGATTCAGAACCCACTGTTTCCCGAGGAAATGGGGGTTCCACATGCCAGGGCGGAGCCCCCGCAGACCAGGCCAGGCTCGGTGCCTTAGCTGGGCTCCCCCAGCCTCCTTCCCATGGGCCTCACCTCCTTGTGCTGCAGCAAATGCTGTCTCACCATCTGCCCTGATAGGCCCTGAATCCGCAGAGGCTGGGTCCTTTCCCTCGTGCTTGCTGTCATCGTGGCCGTTGCATCTTGTACACAGTTGCACACAGAATGGGCCCTCAGAACATTTGGTGATCAATGGGGTGGGGTGGGTGCAAGGAGAGAGAGGGGAGTATCCTCTCTTTAATGACAGGGGAATCCTGTTGACCATCCAGTTCCCACAGCTTTTGCTGAGCATGGCCTGTGTGCCAGGTACACATCACATCATATGAACTCAATCCTCACAGCAAGCCTGGTTCTCATTGTACAGATGGGACCCAAGGCACAGAGAGGTTGAGCAATTTGCCCAAAGTTGCGTAGCTAATATACAATTGAATCAAAATTCCAGCCCTGAGGCTCTCACATGGTAGAGTCTCATTTATGAATTGCCCACTTCATGCCAGGTGCTCTCTCCTTTCATGCTGCAGAAACCTTGGGGAAATTGGGGCTCAGGGTGAACGTGCAAAGGCAGACAGCTAGCTAACAGCAGACTCACTGTTTGCACACAACTCGGCCTGTGCAAAGTCCCGCCAGTATATAATCATCCGGGAGGCTCTGCTGATCACCTGCTTCCTCCCCTCCTGCTGACTCGGCGACAATAAGGTATCTACTGAGCCCTGGTCTTCTTTCTGGCACCACAGGACGCTGGGCTCAAGCCTGGGACTGCCCCTGCAGCTAAGGGGATTGCATTAGCTGTGGGGGCCAGACTGAATGGGGCAGTGGAAAGAACTTGGAGCCTGGAGTTAGAAGACTGGGTTAGAGCCTGGCTGGTGTGGCTCAGTGGTTGAGCATTCATCCATGAACCAAGAGGTCACTGGTTCGATTCCTGGTCAGGGCACATCCTGGGTTTCAGGCTCGATCCCCAGTAGAGGGTGTGCAGTAGGCAGGGTGGATGTTTCTCACATTGATGTTTCTATCTCTCTATCCCTCTCCCTTCCGTCTAAAATACATAAAAACATATATAAAAAAGACCGGACTGGGTTAGAGTCCCAAGGACCTTGGGGATGGTGCTTCCCCCTCGGAGGTCTGATTTCTTCATCTGGGAAATGGGACAAATGATAATGATGCCCTCAGATTAATTTATATCAAGCACCTGGGACTGTATGGTCCAGACATAGTGCTCAGGAAAGGTGTGAGGTGGTAGCATCTTTCACCACGTTTCTGAGACCTGGCCCATCTCCTCCAATCTCCTTCATCCTTTCACCCTCTCCCCCAGCTCCCCCTCCTCCACCCCCCACGTACACATTGAGTTCCAGCCACAGCCCTTCTTTCTCAGGCTCTTTTCTCCCACTCCTCCCTTTGTCTTTCTGTGTAGGTCCGAGTGGAGATGATCGCAAAAGGGCGTCGCTGAGCAATGCCCTTTCACCAGCTGTTTTTCAGTGTTTCTTTATGTCTCTTTTGCTTGTGTTCCTACTCCCTGTGCATGTCGCTCTTCCATCCCCTTCACCCCCATGTTAACCACCTGTGTATTTCTGCTTGTCCCTACAACTGTAAACAGAACAGCCGTGCAAACAACATTCCCACATGAACACGCTCCTGCACCTGCCTGCACACACATTCCCATGTGGGGGTTGGTCTCTGTTTCCCCAAATGGGATTCTATGGGGCACCCCTTCTGCATCTTGCTTTGTCATTCAAACAACAACGCTCACGGGATGCTCTCCGAGTCGGCTGCAATGGCTCTAATTCATGCCTCTAATGGCAGCGTAATATTTCGTAGTGAGCAGCACTGTCAGTTCATCTGGTTTTCTATTGACAGGCAATTGCTTTATTTCCTGTCCCCCTCCCTCCTGTTATAAACATTGCTGCAGCAAACATCTTTGTATATACATCCTGCTAACTGGAGCTTTTATTTCGATGGAATAGATCCCCAGGAGTGGAATTGCTCAATTGAAGGGTATACATATTTTTTTTTTATTTCAGTCGATGTTGCCAGATTGCTTTCCAAAAATGCTGTGATACATCACATTTTCTGCAACAATTCATGAGCCTACTATTTCTTTGCATCCACTGCAGCAATAGGTGTTAGTATTATTTTTATTTTTATTACTTGCCAGTCTGATGGGGATGAAATGAAATCTCATAGTTACTTTAATTTCAAGTTCCTAGAAGCCAGAGCTTGGGCATCTTTCTGTACGCTTGCTGGCCGTTTGGATTTGCGCCGTGTCTCGCCCAGTCTTATCCTTTGCCGGATTCCAATCCTCATTCACTTCTCGGCAGTTTGTAAGAGCTCTTTGCATTCTATAGCATTAACCTGTATTTCCCATCTCTGTTGCAACTAGTTTTGTACTCAACTTTCTTGTTTTTATATTGACTTTATGAATGATATCTGTTGCCACAAAAAGTAATATTGCAGAGTGAATGTCTTTTCAAATAGGACTTGCTTGTTTTTTTATGTCCTGAGACTGCCCTGGCCTTATTTATTTTTTTTTTTGCATTTTCTTCCAAGATTTTTTTATCTTAATTTTTTGGCTGTTAAGTCCTTAATCCATCTGAGGTTTATTTATGGATATAATATAAAATGAGGTTTCAACTTTCTTACAAAAGATAGCTGGTTGTGCAAGTTTCATTAATTAAATAATCACTCTTTTTCCAACTAAATAGCATCTCTGCCGCATACTGGCTTCTCATGAAGACGTTGATTGCGTTCTGATCTCTCTGTTCTGTTCTGTTCTGTTCTGTTTTACTGATCCATGTATCTCTTCCTCACCTGCACCATTTGGATTTGATTATAAGGGCCTTAATATGTTCTGATTTCTAATAAGCCAAGTCCTTCCCCAATATTCTTCTCTTTCTGGTTATTGCTGTCTTCATTCTTCTACACGAACTTTGAAACTATTTAATTCAATGATGTCTTAGTCAACACTGGATCCCCGACTTACATGGGGTCAAGCATATAATAGGGGAGCTGGAGATTTTTGTGAAAGTTGTTACTTTTCTTCCCCTTCCCCAGTGGTTCCTATCTCTCCACCTCCAGGACTATAAAAGGTATCAAATACTAATATTCAAACCAAAAGTAGGCCCCATGAAAATGTGTGCAGAGTACAAATTTAACCGAATAAAGAAAGCTTCAGAAAGAGGCAAAGAGGTCAGGCATTCATTTATTGAACACCTATTTATTGAACCCATATGGTATGCTAGACCCTACTCTAGTTCTGGGGACACAGTGGTGGCTAAGCCCAGACAAAAACTTAATTTTTAAGGTGTGATGATGGTATTGTGTGTATTATTTTTCGGTGTGACGATATTGTGGTTATGTTTAAAATAAAGAGTCCTTTTAGAGACATATATGGAAATATTTACAATAAAGTTATATGAAGTCTTGAATTTGCTTCTAAATAACCTAGGGTTGGGGGAAATGGATGGAAGTATAGACAAGATTCGATTGGCCATGAATTGATAATTATGACAGCTCAGCAATGGTTTAATGGGGATTTATTATACTATTCTCTCTACTTTTGTCTATACTTGAAATATGCCATAATAAAAATGTTTTAAAAATGCATGCAGAGCTTATTGTGTTTCAGGCATTAGTGTGTTTGCCTTACATCCATTAATTCACCAAATCCTCCAATAGCCCTGTCTTGGTCGGCTAGGGCTGCTACAACAAAATACCGTAGACTGGGTGGCTTAACAACAGGCATTTCTAGTTCTTACAGTTCAGGAGGCAGAAAGTTCAAATTTGGTTTCTGGTGAGGACCCTCTTTCTGGCTTGCAAATGGTCACCTTCTCTGTGTCCTCACGCTGGGGGCCGAGAGCGAGAGAGCAAACTCTCTGGTCTCTTCTTACACGGGAACTAATTCCACGATGAGTTCTCCTTCCACAGGCCCCACCTCCAAATACAACCACACCCGGGGTTAGGACTTCAGCGTACGAAGCAAGGAGGGCCCAGTTCAGTCCATAGTACACTCTTTGAGGTGGACATTACCATCCCAGGTGAGAAAATTGAGGCCCCACAAGATTTGGTACCTTGCCCAGGACCACAGCTAGTAAGTGGCAGCGCTGCCTGGCCCCCCGACCTTGCTCTCAAGCACTGGGCTCTACTTTTACATCTCCATCTACTCTTCGTGGCAATGACTCTGGCAGTGAGTACATGTATATCACTTCATATGGCAGCAAGGGCCATGAAGGATAAAATAAAGCAGGGTTGTGGCGCAGAGAAGCAGCCTGGTAGTGGGAGAAGCAGGGGTTGATGGTGGGGTCCTCCTTCAGCAAGGGACAAGGTCCCTCAAAGGAACTGGGGGAGCTGAGGCCTGAACACAGACGCAGAGGTTGTGTGGAGATCTGGGACAGCTGTCCAAGCAGAGGGACTGGCAAGTGCACAGGCTCTGAGACAGAAGCAGGAAGGTCTGTGGGGCTGGACACAGCCAACCAGGCTGAGAGCAGCACAGCAGGGCGATGGGACAAGCTCTCCCTGCAGACGGTGGTCAGGCACGGACGTGTTCCCAGAAAGGAGCGAAGAGAGCTCAGTAAGATCATAACGACTTATCGGATTTATTAGCTCAGTGAACATTTAAATACATTTCCTACATTTTGCAGTGTGAAATTCGTCTGTAACAGACGACTAATTTAATTCTGAAGCCAAATGAACTGCTCTTTGCCTTCTCGCAAAGTCACCCGCTTTTGATTTTGATTTTTTGCATAACTTGATTCAATTTCAATTTTTCTGCTCTTGTCACATTTTCTCCAGGTCCTCCACACTTTTTTTTTTGGGGGGGGGGGGGTTGGTTATAATGTTGTTATCTTATTATTAGTCACTAACCAGTGATAATTCACTTTTCCAATTGATCTATGCTGCTCATAAAAGGCCAAATCAACTGGAAGGCCCGGAAGCAAGTGGTTAGTGAGTTCTGAAAGCCAATGTAGACAGAAAACTGTGTGACAGGCAGGGGACCAGGCATTGATGACCTTTGGTGAGTTGAATTGCTCTGTGTTGAACAGTCTCCATGTCACAGGAGCGTCCACGAGGCAGGTTCTCAAAGGTGCAGGTGGTGGTAACTGCTTGTATCAGAATCGTGTTGTGTGTGCTTAATATTTTACATGGTCCTGCTAGTTCATATTTGCTCTAAGTAAGTAACTGACAGTGTCAAGTTCAATGGATTCTGTAGCTAAAATGTGCTCAAGCACAGTGTTTCCCTTGGAAAAAGAAGGCTGGCAATCCATGCGCATTTTTAGTGCAGTCTTCACGCAAACCACACTTATCTGAGTAAAATGAGAATCTGTACGTGGGGGTCAGTAGGCCCTTCTGCCATTCCGACTTGGACCTGGAGGTGTCAATCACAGATGAGCGAGGGTGGGGCACACACAGCCGCTTGGCTAACTTTCAGGTGGAATCACCCCCGAGGTTGCAAATGGGAAGAATAAAGGCGAAGAGGGATTACTGAGTGGGCTAAAAGGAGTGGCTGTAAAATAACACTTTTTTTCTTTGGGTAAGAGGAAGCCATTAAAAAGGACAGATCTACTCACGAATGAGAGTTCTGGGTTCCTCCTTTCAGACTGTCAGCTAGTGAGGTTTTGCAGGTTTTTGACTAGCTTTGGCAGGCAGCTTGGGGATACAGAATAGAGGGGAAAGAGGGAGCAGGAAATGGGGGGAAGCCTCCATCCGGGGCTCGGGAGGGATTTGCAGGGCGCCGAAGGAAAGTGTGTTGGGGGAACTTCAGGGAGGGTGAGAAAGGCAGACGGGGTGGAAGGGTGGATCTTAAGAAATACTCACTCAGACTGTGTCTCTTTATGATGCTCCAGGAACATCATTAAGGACCTTGAGCAGCCCTGAGATTTTGGTGGCCGGGTTGATTCTTTGACTGCTGTGCCTCCATGTGGACTGGGTCACGGGGGTCATGGCTTCATCAAGGCCTTGGGGGAAGGAGTGGATGCTGGGGGACTGCTCTCATAAGATGGTAGGTTGGCCAAAGATTGGGTGAAAGGTCATGACAAACTGTACAATTTAGACATTAGAATTTGTCTTCTGTTTTTAGGTGTTAGGTAAAACGAAGCCAGAAGAAATAAATAGCCCTAGACTGAGGATCAAGAGACCTACGTACCTGCCCCTGCTTCACTAGCTAGTCCCTTCCTTCATTCAGTAGTTTATTGACTAAGCTGTTCTATGTCCCAGGCCGGAGCTAGGAGCTGGGCATTTAAAGATAAGTTGTTCATCTTTCTGGGTAATTTTGAGCTGTGTGTTGAAGGGAGGATAGGAGCTTATAGACAGACAATGGAAGAAAGGGAATTTTATGCAGAGGGAACAGCATGTGCAAAGATATGGAGGCTTAAATTGGCAATGAGTCTTCCAAAAGCAGAGAGCAGTTTAGTGGGCTGCAAATCTAGGATCCATGCGGCTGGGGAAAAATGTGACCTTTTTTCTATTGCCATTAAGGATGTTTCCCCTTTTCATAATTATAAATAATGCTGAGGTGAATATCTTGGTATATAACATGTCCAGGTTTTGCCTTAGGGTAGATTCCTAGAAATGACACTCACAGTGACTTTTAATAGGACAGTGATCTGGGGGACTGGGCCCTGTAACTGGCCAAGTCACGGCTCCTCTGGGTTTCTCTTTCCCCATCTGTCAGAACATGGACCCCAGAAACAAAAATAGCCTTTCTAGCTGTCACATCCAGACATCTGATGGCATCCACAAAGTATGCTTGAGTCCAGGACTCTAGAGAGATCTGGATTCCTACTGATGCAGAAAATTACTTGTTACTTTATTTCAAGCGAGTCGCATTCTTCCTGTGTGCCTCAATTACTCTATTGGCAGAAACCAGAAGAGACATAGGTGGTCACAAAGTGACGGGCATGAAGGTTTAAAAATGAGATAATTACATGGCCCGGGCATGGAGCTTCCTTCCATGCCACCCCTTGTGTGCAGATGCCTCCTTTTCATGCTCTGAGCTCGCATCTTCCCCTCTATCCCGTTTCCACTGTCTGCTGCAGACCTCTCCCACCTTGCTGGTCACTGTAACCTCATTCTTGGTTCCCAGCCCACCCCCCGGGAAAAGTGGAGTCAGCTTCCAAAGCTCATGTCCTTTGCTTGGGTCATACACTGTCCCCCACATGGATGACGTGGGACCTCTTCCCTCCTCCTCTGTCTTGCTAATTGTTCTTCCTCCATGATGTCACCGCTCCAGGAAGCCTCCTGCTGTCCCAGCCTGGATGGGAGCCGCCTTTTGTATCCTCTTGGCTCCGTAGCGACCCTTTCTCATACCCAATGGTACTGCCTAGTACCTGGGGGGCTTCCTGCTGTCTCCTCCCTGTGGCTTCTGGGGGCATTGAGGTGGGGACTGCAGCCTAGCCTCGTGGTTAAGGTCGTGTGCTCTGTGGCCAGATGGCAGGGTCTGTATCCCATGTGACTGTGGACGCCTGTCTCAGTGTCCTGCTCTGTGAAATGGGAATCCCAGCTGTGATATCACACCTCAAGAGCTCAGCTTCCCCCTCTACAAAATGGGATGATTCTGTTTCTCTTTCATGGAGCTGAACTGAGGTAATCTTAGGCTATGTGTACAGGAGCTGACACAGAGTAGGTGCTTAATAAGTGCATTTAAAAAAAATTATGTGGACTTGCACTCCATCAGTCCCGCAGACCTGGGGCATGAAAGCCAGAGTGGAAAAGGCACGTTGGGGGACAGGTGAGTTCACCACCTCACTGACAGATGAGGAAACTGAGGTCCAGAGAGGGCTGGGACTCCTATAAGGGCATACAGCGGGTAGGAGTTAGTAGGTCTTGGAGAAGAGCCCAGGTCTCCCTCAGCCCAGTCCACAGGTCTTTCAGACCCTCCACTCTGGGCCCTTGAAAATTTGGGTCTGTGGGGATTGTCAGAAGCTGACGGGAGTCTGTTTCTGACAACACCTTACACAAATTGGCCTTGGTTTTCAGATGGTTAGACAAATACTTTCTTAAAATGCTTCAGTTGTCCCGAGGCCCAGAGTCCCATGTTTGCTTCCAGTTTAGCCCGAGCATGGCATGAGGGTCACTTGCTTCCAGACGCTGGAGTGTGGCTTTCACCCCAGCTGGGTCCAGTGCAACTCTGTGTGGCTCAGTCCTTTGGGCCTTGGGCCTGTCCCACTTGGCCAAGTATGGTGGTGACGGGAAGTGTGGAGAAGCCACATTCCTTGGCCTCCTCCTGGCGGATGAGGTTAAGAGGGCTTCCAGCCGGCAGATCACCTCGCCATAGCTGTGTGACCTTAGCAAAGTCTCCTTAGTCACCAGGTCTCAGTTTGCTCATCTGTCAAATGGAGGGGATGCTGGACTCCCTCAAAGCAGTGTTGCTGCTGGGACAGGATGAGACAGAGCAGGTACATGGTAATCAGTGTCATCGTATTCATTTCACTTAGTGACAGCCCTGAAAATTGGGATCCCAGGGACCCCAAGATACCCTCGGCATCTTTGACCTGAAGGAGGGAACATCTGTATTTCTGCAGGCCCGGTGGCTGTGCACACTCAGGCAGTCTCTTGTCATCGTGAAAGGCACAGCCCCATGGCTCCCTGGTGTGCAGAAGCACTAATGACTGGCGTGGGTGCAGCATCCCACACTTCACAACGCCCTTGATTCTACACAATGTGTACCCCTTGAGTACCCTAGAACTTTACAATCCACACGTCACGAAGCATCTGCCGGGGCTTAGAGAGGCTGACTCTCAACTTGAGGGTCAGATGAGGTGGAGACCGAGGGAGTCACTCTGGGGTCCACGGCCCTGCCTCTGGGTGACCCCAGGGGGAGTGGTCCCGGGGACGGTGGTGGTCCGAATCGACTGCAGCGGCCCCTCCCAGTCCCCTGGGCTCTGCTCCTGCTCTCGCCCTGCATCCTGCAGAAGATGGAGTCCTCCTGAATGAGGCTTGGCAACGCTGCCACTGTTCAATGAGCTAATGGCGAAATTGGAAACTCAAGGGCTGCTAGCAGAGGGAGAAAAAAAGACAGGCTTTGATTCATGGGCAGGAGCATCGGTGAATGGGGAAGACTCATCCTGCGGTAGCTGTAATCCGAGGAAACGCCTGAGTGGCACGTCCTTGGTCCTTCGTCCTTCGTCCTTCGAGCAGGTCCCTCCCAGAGAGAGGAAGGTCGCGCCAGGGGAAACCTCGGCTGGCTTCGGGAGCGCCCAGGGGAAGCAGAGGTGAGGGAGCCCTCCGAGTGGGGCAAGCAGGTCTGGGCTCCCATCCCAGCCTGCCGTGGAGCCGCCCTGGGGAGCTCCTCTGTGAGTGGGGGTGCTAGTACTTGTCATCACGGGGCTCCCCTGAGCAGGGTGTGTAAACAGCTGGCAGGAGCCGGGCACAGGAGAGCGGCTCACAAAATAAAAACACCTGGAAGCTTTTTTCCCCCCTAAATTAAGGCAGAGTGGAGAGAATTTCCTGTTAGGAGATGGGGATAAACTCTCAGCTGCCTCCATTGGTCCTGCATGAATGAGTCAATTTCTAAGCATCAGATCTGGTTTCTGGTGGGGGGCGAGTAGCTGAAGTTATAAAAATGTTTCTAAAGGTGACAATTCAAGCGTCTGTCGGTTATCTCTTACAGGGGGCTGTTCTATACAGTCTCTCTCATCTGCTCTTCATATAGACTCAGTGAGCTGGGTGCTATGATCCCAGTGCCGGCGAGGACGGAGGGATCAGAGAGGGGTAGTGATTTGTTCCACGACACACAGCTAGTAGATGGCAGAACTGGGCCTCTAGTTTGGATCTGCTGCTTCCAAGTCCCCAGTTCCATCTTAATTTGGGAGGAAACAAAAACCTCTGAGAACAGAGGAGGAGAAACATGATAGTGTCAGAAGGAGATAATTATTGTACCGTGGTAGGTTACAGAAGCTTCTTCCAGCCTTCAGGCTGGTGAATTTCTTTGGAAACATGTTCTGTGATAGGAAAGCAACTAGGCTGCCACAAGGAAGACTTCAACTCACCAATTTTTTGGTTCACATATCAGTTTCCCAAATTAATAGAGCCTTCCTCTGAGTACTGGGAAAAGGGTAGGAAAGCTCCCAGCCTGAAATGGGGCTACAATAGTAATTAATGAAGCGGGGTTAGGTGAGCAGCCTCAGCTTGCAGGGCAAACAGGAAAAGTTGATATTTTATTTTTTCTAATAACTGCTCCCACTGTGATCTATTGAGTTTCATCTTTCTTGCTGGGTAGCTGAAGAACACCGCGGGCTGATTCCATAATTTCCCAGTCACTTTAAGTTATTAAAAAGAACAATTTCATTTTGGTTATTAAGACTCAATCCTGTTCATTTTAAAATGTCAATCTTGCGTGAAACTTGGAGTGCCTCTCTTGGGTTGCATATGTACATATGTGCGTTCATGCTCACACATGTGTCTGTGTGCATGTGTGTGCATGTGCACATGCGTGCATGCTTGTGTGTGTGCATCCGCTTGGGTCCAGGAGAAAGGTGCTTCCTGGAGTGACTGCATCTGGAGAGTGGGCTGTGCCGCCCCATGGCTCAGCCCTGCTGCTCCCTCTGCAGACAGCCCTGTGTGTGTCAGAGAACAAAAGTCTGCTACACCCCTGCCCCGTGGCTTTGCCTGTGTGTCTGTTCAGTACACAGTATCTGAGGCTGGTGCCAAGGTCAGGCTCTTTAGGGAGCAGGTGTTGGTCTGATGAAGCTCAAGTGCCCCCTTCTCCTCTCAGTTCTCACGGGCAGCTGGGGATCCACCTCATAGCTCTGCCTGCCAGGGCCCCTGATCTTGGGAGTGGGTCAGGATGTTGACATCAGTCCTTTCTGCCTTCTTTGATGTCCTCTTTAGCTATGGAAACCCATGGGCCCTTGCCACACCAAACCCCAGGCACCCTCCTCTCTGTCCTGGCATCTCCTCTGTCCCTTTCTTCGTGTACCCTGGGATCGCCAAGCCTGGTGGCATGGGATGTGTGGCAGGTTCATGGGAAGTTGGCTCACTGACTTGGGGAGGGGAAGGTGAGGTGGCTTTGGGCTCTCCTGGTCATGTAGACAGACAGCCAGACAGCCGGATGCGCACTCTGCTCCTCCCCAGACTTCCCTCTGCACCGCTCACTGGTGAGTGCCGTCTCCTGCCCCTGAGGCTGTGGGCACTCCTAGGACTCTGAGGATCAGACCTTCCTTGAGATGGCCCTGGACAATTTAGCCACTTTGTTCTCAGCAGTGAACCTTTGCTGCCCCTTGGGAGGGAGGGCAGGCGGGGAAAGTGCAGACCTCACACATCTGGTTACATGCGGTCCTGCTTCCTGAGCACCCAGGTTGCGCCAGGCACTGGCAGGGGCTTTATCAACACTGTCTGGTGACGCTTGAGACCCGCACAGCAGGTTTTCCTCTCCCAGTTTTATAGGCCTAGACACCGGGTGTCTTGTCCTAGGAGCATGGGCAATACGTGGCAGGACCCAGATCTGAATCCAGGTCTGTCCATCTTCAAAGTCCAGGAAAGATGGGTGTGAGCCATTTGGGGCCACCCAGAATCGAATCCTCATTCTCTGGACACAGCACCCTAGTTTCTTTTGAGGCAGTTACCTCTTCCCCATCGGGTACAGCCTTGGGGGCTCTGTCAGTTAAGGTGGCCTGCCCTCCCTTAGACACATGACCCAAACTCAACTTCCTGGACCCTCTGTCCTAGATCTTGAGTCCAGCACAGAGAGATACAGGGACAAACAAGCAACAGGAACGAGAAGAGTGGGAGCGCATTCCCTCTAGCACTGGTAGCCCAGGCCTCCAAACGGTGTGGCCTCTGCAGTCCCTGTCCCTGATCAGACCCTCGTTCCCCAGCTGGCCCATCACTTTAGCAAACTAGCCAATGTCCTTCCATGAACCCCCCGTCCCATGTTATCTGCTCCAGTCAGCCACAGTTGATGTCCGTTGTTTCGATCCAAAAATCCTGTCTGGTATCCTGAGCATGGTGTTGGGGTCTTGCTCCCCACCTGATGGGAACCCCACTATTCTGTGTCTCGGTGAGTCGTGACATGTAGAGACTCAGGACAGGGCCTGGTGCAGGCTGGCACTTGACAAATGACCACAGCCATTACTAGGACCATTCTCTCCAGCTCTGGGTCACGTCAGGGTCCAGGTGGGATGTGTGGCTACGCCTGGCCCCCCAGGCCTCAGGGCTGGTGGCAATCCTCAGGCAGCCCCAGCTGACAGGTCTTGGTTCAGTTCCTACCAGGCAGATGCTTGTGTTGCATCAGATGGCCGCTCACCACAGCTGGCACTAACTGGCCACGTCACAGCGTGGCAGCGGGCTCAGCTGGATGGCGGGTGGGCGGTTTTGGGGAGGCCGGCCTTGCTGCAGCGTGCGCTGTGGTCCCAGAGCCCCAGGCGGGGGCTGACCGTCTCTTCCCGTAGTTCTGCAGCCTTTCAGCGGCAGGCAGGGGGGCCTCAGATGGCAGGGGTCACCATTCTCCTCGTCACCACTGTCATTTCCTTGTTATTAAGAGTGATAATCATTACTGCTCTGAGCACCTACTATGTGCCAGGCCCTTTATGATAGTAAGGCAACCCTAACCATGAAAGAAACAGCAAAATACATCATCACAGATACTCTTCCCAGAACTCTTATGGGGAAGCTTAGGCCCAGATTACAGATGAGTAAACTGAGGCTGAGGGATGATGCTGGGGAAATGTGGTAGGGGCTTGGGTTCCACTCGCTGTGTGTACTTCAGCGGGGCTGTCGCTGGTTTCTCCTGATTCACTTCAAGGCACACACAGAAGTGTTGGAGTCATCCGGAGATAGCCATCTGATTTACACAAAACACATACACTCTTCTTATTCTGCTCCTTGTAAAAATAATCCTGGCTCTGTGACACCAATGGGACTTCCCCTCCTTCCCGGGCCACACCTGGATCCTTGGGGAAAAAGTGTTATCCTCACAAACGGCCTCCTTACATGGCTGACCCCCACATTTTGCTCCTAGTCAGAGCCCCTCCTGCACTCCAGACTCAGGCCTACACACCCCACCAGCCTTCTCACTCCACTTGGGCGTCGGGCAGACACTTCCAACTCCGTACATTTAAACCCTTGGTCTCTTCCACCAACCCTGCTTCTCCTGCAGCTTCCTCCACCCTGATGACCAGCGACTCCACCCTTCCAATGCTGAGCCCCAAAGCCCCAGAGTCGTCATTGGCTCCTCTTTCCATCTCATACCCCCATCTAATCCATCAGCAAATCCTATATTCAGAACCCATCACTTCTCCCTTCTTTTACGGTTTCAACCACCATCCTCTCCTGCTTGGATGATCCTATTAGCTTCTCCACCCAATGCAATGGCTGGGATGATCCTTTTAAGACATAAGTCAGACCACATCACCTCTCTGCCTGAGCCAGGGTGGTGACTCCCTGCCACTCCAGTAAAAGTCAAAGGTCTAAGGAGGTCTGCAGGGTTCTCCTGACTTGGTCTCACCTCTCACAGTTCTCTGCCCTCTCTGCTCAGCCACACTAGTCACCTTGCTGTTCCCTGGCACACCAGGCACACTCCTGCCACAGGGCCTTTGCACTGGCTGCTCTCTCTTGCCCCAGATGTACACACAGCTCACTCCCTCACCTCCTGTGAGTCTCTGCTCCTTCCTCCCCCACCCACTGAGATGGTATCACCCACACCCCAAACCCCAAGCTCCCAGTCCCCCTAACCCCATCCTACATTTTCCTTGTTTCATAGCAAGTATCATCGTCTGACATCTTCTACAAATTACTTAAAGAGAATTAGAATTGCCACTTCCTGTCTGACTCCTGATGCCAGCATGTCGGCTCCTCAGGGATGAAGCTCTTTTCCTGTTTTGCTCACTCATGTGCCATAAGCTTCCGGAACACTGCCTGGCACACGCAGACACTCTGTGAATGAATCCCTACTAGCTTTCCTCTGATCCTCAATTTTCTCCCTGAAACGGGACAGGAGAGCATCAGTTCATCCCACTCTACAAGGTATTGTTAAAATCTCCCGGTGATCCATGGCTGACCTACCCCTGCTCCCACGTCCAGGCTCATCTCCTTCTACTCTTGTTCTCACCCTTGGGCTCCACCAATATCAAAGCCCTTGGAGGCTCCTGCTCTATCATACCTCAGGGCCTTTGCATATGCTGTGCTTCTGCTTGGTGGGCTCCTGGGTGTCATTCAGTGTCCTGATTACATGTTGCCTCTTCCCTGAGGTCTTCCAAGATACTCTCAGCTGCCTCAGTCTTCAGAGACTCCTTCCTTCCTTCCTTCCTTCCTTCCTTCCTTCCTTCCTTCCTTCCTTCCTTCCTTCCTTCCTTCCTTCCTTCCTTCCTTCCTCCCTCCCTCCCTCCCTCCCTCCCTCCCTCCCTCCCTCCCTCCCTTCGAGTGACTTTGGTCTTTTTGTGCATCTCGGTGCATGGGTCCCATTGTCTCGCTGGGGCTCATCTCCATATCCATTGCACCATCAGACTGAGCTCCTTGAGGGTGGAGGCAGGGCCCTGGCTCCGTGTCCAGAGCCGGCCCAGGGCCTGGCACATGGCAGTTGCTCAGTCAGTGTTTGTTTGCTGTTGACAATAGACCAAATCTGAAATAAGCCAGGAGAGAACAAAGACTGTTCTAAAGACCCTTCAAGGTCACCGCTCGCAGGGAACAAACAATGTCTTATTATTTGATCATTTATTTATACTCTATTTTCAAATAGGATTTGGGGCAGCTGAGATGAAAGGCACAGATACGGCAGGAGCAAAGCCTGAGTCTTGGACGCCTCCCTCTCCTTCTACTACTGGCACTTCCTTACTGGTGTATAAACATGCCCCCTCTGTTGTTTTAATAAAAGCTCCCCAACCCCTCCCACAGCTCGGTCCCTCTGCAGCTTTCGCCTTTAAGCCGGGCCTTCAGGACTGTCTTCACTCAGGCCCCCTCCGCACGCCACCATGAACCTGCTCGTAGCAGGACGGCAGCTGCCTCTATGGCGCTTAATACAGTGGCCACTTCAGACCTAAATCTCTTGAGCTCTGGGTAGCACTGGACCTTTTGGCCTCTCTTCCCTTCCTGAGCACAGGGCAAGTCAGGTGCCTCTGAGTCCCCGACCCAGCCTGCCCACTTCCTGTCCCGCCACTGGGGGACAGTCGCCCTGCCACTCTAAGCATCCTTTTTAATGTCTGTCTGAAGAGGAACATGCCACCCACCTTTAGACTATTGTGCGGCTCCATGCAGGCCTGGACCCAGGGAGTCCTTCCTGCGCAGGGAGAGTCTTCCCACCCCACGTGCTCACGTTTCTTGGACTCAGGAAAGGCCTGCCAATTGGCTGAACCCAGGAGTTGGGCGTGTAGTTGGAAGGAGATGGAATCAGGAACCAACCATGGGTGGCTTGCTGCTGGGGACTGTGCAGGGACATCCTGGCCAGAGGGCAGCTGTGTGACTGGCTCGTCCTCTATAAATCTGTGGCCAGAGCATAGGGACCCACCCGGAGAGCTGACTCGGCCCCCCGGCCGGTGCTCATCAAATCCATCAACCATGGTCAGTGGCGTGACAGTGGGCATATGTCACCCGCTCTTGACATATGCCCTTGACACCAGCTCTTTCTTCCCCATTACTAATGTCCTTGCTCTCTCCGTGGGTAGTAGTTCTCCTGTCTTGGAGACAAGGATGCTGAGGACCAGAGAAGTTAAGCAGTTGGCCTGAGAACACAGCAGCAGAACTAGGCACAGTGTGGGTTCTATGATTTTGTGTCAGATCAGGCTGGCCAGGCGGAGGGGTCCCAGCACCTTTCTGAAGACGTGTCCAGAAAAGGCCCTCCTGTGCTCCCAGGCCCCGAGGAGGAGCACAAGGAGCTACTCTCCCCAGGGTCCTCTGGATCCAGAGGAGCAGCCCACCCATCTCCATCCTCCAGGTCCCCTCTGCACAGCTTCCCCGAGATGGCACTGCGGCCACCTCTACAGAGCTGGCCCCAAATGAGGTTCTACTCTCACAGGGACCCCTGGGATACTGCTCAGCAACTGACCTATATTAATCGAAAGTGCTATTCGTTGCTGTGGTCCCCTCCCACCCAGCACGCAACCCCACCCTGCACAGATACCTCCATCCATCCAAGGACGTTGTAAAAATAAAATCATCACAACCTGGCCCTCCGGGAACCTCGGCTTGACAGCGTGTCCTGCTCCGAGGAGGCATTCACAACCCAGTTTGAGGAAGAGAAAATGCAGGGAGGAACTGGCGAGGGGGGAGAGTGAGGCAGATATGAATTTAAGGGGTGGCGAGAATGAGATGAGAAGATGAGGGGGCGGGGGCCAGGAAACAGAGACAGACCAAACCAGGGACAAAGAGGAAAATTAGCAAAGGAAATTCCGGTCCGATTATAGGGTGGAAGGGACTAAAATTCCCAGGGGGACAAGTGGAAGCCTTAGAAAGAACTGTGCGAGATGGGAGCAGAAACGAAACAGGAGTCCTGGAAGACTGGTGAAAGGGAAGAATGGGTGACGGGGACGGGAGACATGAGGAGCAGATGGCTGAAAACAGAAACCGGGAATGTGGAACAGTACAAGAGGGTACCGGACCTGAGGGCTGGAGAACTGGGAAGGAAGGGTTGGTTGTTAAGACAGAAAACAATTCAGGCCAGCCCGGGGGCAGCTGGGGCCTTGGGCAGTGACTGGACCAGCCTCTGAAAGCTGGACGGTCCTGCAGCTGCAGACCAGGCGAGTCCAGCGTACGGAGCCTGGCCCCTCTGCAGGGTCTCTCCCAGTCTTCGCGCAGGCCCCGGCCTGCCAGCATCCAGTCCTGGGCATCCTGAAGCTGGCTGCTCAAGAGCAAACTGCCCATGAGGCCTGGGCCAAACCCACTGATTCACTTTCTCTCTTCAACCTTCACGCAGAGGATCTGGGGCAGCCAAGTGTTCTGTCTGGGAATTTGCAGTCTCTGCTGGGTCCATCCTGAATTTGTCTTCAAATGTGCGTTAGGAAACTCAGTGTGCCCAGAATTAGGGTTGTTTCTTCTCCCCTTCCTTCATTTTTCACTAGTCAACACGGATTGGGCACCTACTATGCACCAGGCCTCTCCAGGCACACAAAATCCTTGCCTTGTGGTCCTTCTGGTTCCTGCTTTCCCTTCCCCCCATCTCTGCCTCCTCCCTTCTTTTTGCTCTTATTCTCTTACTCACCCCCAGGTGCATCAGCTATTTTTGCTGCATTGCAAACTGTTCCAAATTTAATGAAGGGCCAAACAACAATGATCACTTATTGTTATTATGGTTCTAGGGGTGACTGGGCTCAGCTTGGTAGTTCCTACCTGGGGTGTCATGGCGTCACAGTTAAATGGTGGCTGGGGGTTGGGCTGGAGTCCTTTTGAAGGCCTCTCTTGCATGTCTGGTGGCTGTGACCTCATCTGGAGCTGGCAGTCAAAATGCCTACATGTGGCCTCCTCATGTGGGGAGGGTTTCCTCACAGCATGGTGACTGGGTTCTAAGAAGCTGTTTTGCCTTTTATGACCTATCTTCAGAAGTCACTCAGTGTCACTTCTGTTGTACTTTATGGTAATTGTGTTATTGTCTAATACTATCAGGTGCAGGTAGGGATATGTCTCCTTAGGTGGAGTCCCTTGGGTATAACTCCTTGAGAACCACTCCTCTCATTAGGAAGATCTGTGAGCTGAAGAAACAAGTTCCTTGCCCTCTCCCCTGTGCCCCGGGAACAATGATGGGACAGGGACAGGGTAACTACCATAGACACTCCCACTAAAGAGGGAAGTGTGGGAGGCACATAGCAGTCACTGGTCCATAGCAATTCTGAAATCCACCTGGGCACATGTGGACCATTCCTTGATTAGTAATCAGTCCTACTGCCTCTGGGGTTTTGGTTCTTTCCTCTGTTACCCTAGTATTTCCGTAAGAAATGACTAGTGTTTGCAGCTGAGTAATTTTCTTAGCCTGCTTCCTACCCATTGAGATTTGAGGGTTCAAAGGGCTCTTTTTTCATTTGGTGATCTCTCTGTTCCTTTCATTCATAGCCCAAACAATTCCTTTAAAAGTTTTGTGAGTTTCCTATGAATCAATTTGTAATTCATTCCATTTGACAAAAGCTACCCCCATAAATCTCTTTTTATACCTTAGGCTCCTGGCAAGGCTGCTCTTCAGATTCTTCAAAGATCAACTGTTTAAAAGGATGGATTTTCAGCACATGCCTTTAAGATCCTCAGAAGGCCTTTGTCTGTCTGAGAGAGTCTATGGGGCACTTTAAATCTTTCTGAGCTCTTAACAAAAGGCTTTGGAGTCACACCCTTGGCTTCATCTTTAAGCTATCTTCCTGACAGTGGCCCTGGCTCTGATCTGTCTTTGCCTAAAAGTCATTTCTTCTTTTGAGAATTGTCATGTGGGTGGATGGAAATAAGAAAAGTTTCAAACCCAGCAAATCTTGGCTTCTTTATATTTAATAGTTTGTTTTTTGGCTTCTCGACAGAGGCAGGATTTGCACCCAGGGCCACCTGTTCTCAAAGCCTGCACTCTTGCTGAGAGACCGTTCCCTCTCTGCACAGTGGAGTGATCAGGGACTTCAGTGAGTCCTTCAGGAAAGGTGGGCTTAAGCAGGTGGGAGAAAGGCAGGCATTCCAAGCAGGGGCACCACATGGATGAAGGAACAGGAATGGAGGGCCGCGCATAGTGTTTAGAGGACAGCATGGCACCCAAGAGCACAGTACCTGCCTGTCCCTCTCACCTTTGCCTTCTTCATACATCCAGTTCCTACTGCCTATTCCCTTGTGGCCACTTTTTATGTCCCTTTGTAGCATAAGCCCTACTGTGTCCTCCGTACTACATTTCACTCTTCAGCCTGTTGGCTCACAGGGGTCCCATCTTCCCTAAGAATGCCCCTTCCCCATCTTGCCCACTGGAGAGTGACTGACTTATCTATCAAGGGCCAAGATGAAATGTTACTGCTGTGTCCTCAGGGAGCTTGCGGTCCTGCGGGAGAGACCCAGAATGAGTAGAGAATCACAAACAGTTGTGCCAATAAATTTGAAGTGACAACGGTGACTAAATGCTCTGAAAGAAAGGGGCAGGGTAGGTGCTCTGGGTACATCTAAGAGAGATGATCTAATCCAGTGGTTCAGAGAAGGCTTCCTGAGGAGGTGACATCTGGGCTGTGACCTGAAGCGTATCCAAATATTAACCAGATGGAGGAGGGATGAGAGAGAAGAGTGTGCCAGGCAGGGGGAACAGAACAGCCTGGATAAAGGCCCTGAGTTCGGAGAGAGCATACCATCAGTCACGACAACAAATTATGACATCATTGAATTATCAATACATATTTCAGTGGCTTTTCTCCCTCCAGTTCTCACTCCCCCTTTGTGCTTCTGGGATCACCTAAAAATAGCCACCTGCCCCTGAACATTTATCTCAGGGTCTCAGGGTAACTGGTAACCAAAACTAAGATACTATTAAGTATTCCATTTCATAGGTGAGGAAACTGAGGCACAGAGGATGTAAGCAAACACAGAACTGCAAATCTTTGAAACTAAAGCACCAACTGTGTGTGTGTGTGTGTGTGTGTATGTGATGTGACAAGGCTGCTGAGGTGTGTGTGCAGGACAGGACAAGGATTTGAGTCATTAACTTAGGGGCACAGGAGGCCTTTGAAGGGATATCCTGTGCCCGTATTTTCCTATCCATGTGATGAGAAGTTTGGGTAGATGAAGGTGCCTTCTCACCCCGCCCTGCTACAATTTGGGGGTCTTGGAGCCTCCCCTGCCCCACGTGCACTCACTCCCTCCTCACCTCCAAGGGCCGATGGGGGCTTCTCTCAGGCCTTTGCTCTGATTTGCAGCCCGTGGATAGGCCCGGTGCTGGGTCAGTCCTGCGTGGGGCCCCAGGGCTGCCCATGCTCTGAAGGGGTAAGTTGGGGCCCCACCCTAGCTCAAGGCTCATATCTGACCCCCCATATCTGGAATTTGCTACTCTCTTGGAGGTGGAAGTCCCAGTGCTTGGGAGAGGACCCATGGGAACCTTGGGATAGTGAGGACAGAGAAGGAGGCTCTGTTGAGATCTGCTAAGGAACTGGGGCTGCTGCTCCTCTCTGCCCCAGGACCTTTGAATATGCTGCTTCCGCTGGCTGATACACAATTTCCTCATTTCACTGCCCAACTTCTACCCCCTCATATCCCAACAGAAAGGCATTTGCTAGACAACCTCCTCCAGAATCTAAAACAGGCTCCTTGCCCAGCCAACGCGGCTCAGAGGTTGGGCATCGGCCTAGGATCCAGGCGATTGCAGTTCAATTCCCGGTCAGGGCACATGCCCAGGTTGCAGGCTCGATCCCCAGTGGGGGGCGTGCAGGATGCAGCAGATCAATGACCCTCTGTTATCATTAATGTTTCTCTCTCTCCCTCTCTCTTCCTCTCTCTCTGAAATCAATAAAATAAAAACAGACCTCTTTTGTAGCCTTATTCAGACAGCTCTGGTCTTTTCCTTCAAGCAACTTTTACAGTTTGGTTCTATATGTTTGTGAACTTACTGTCTCTCTCCCCCACTGTACCATATGCTCCATTAGGCAAGGAGAAAGAGTGTCACCTCTCTTGTTCAACCTGTAAGACCCTGCACCTAGAATAGGGTCTGGGGCATGGCCAGTGCTCAGAAAGCCGGGGCACATCGAGGCATGTCACCTCTTTGTCCAGAGCTGCTCATAACACCCTTCTTGCCTGCCTGTGGCTAATGAAGAACCAGAGAAGTCTCGAATCTCAGGATACTTAGGGATCGTTAGTCCAACCTTGTCATTACAGAGGCCCCAGAGGCAAAGGCCCTCTCAGTGAGGAAAAGTGGACTTGAATCCAGGTCTGACTCCCCAGTCCGGTCTCTCCCCAGACTTGCCTGGGGCCACGGCAGACCACTCCCCAGGGGTCAGTGGCGGGACCCGGCCTCCCAGCCCCAGAGCTGCCTTGACTGAAGGGGGGCAGCAGAGTCCACTCCTTGGGCTATCCAGGATGGGGCCGCAGCAGTAAGGAAGTGGGGATGTTCACTGTTCCAGCGTGGGCCGAGCATCTGCAAGTACTGCCGTATTGCCTTCCAAGGGAGCTGATATCAGGCCCCAGAGGGGTGAAGTGACTTGCCCAGGGTCACTCAGTGAGGAGTGGCTGAGTGGAGACCTGAATCCAGACGCTGCTGGACTCCAGGGCCGAGGCCATGTGCAGGCACACAGCTCCTGGCTCTGCTTATCTGAGGTGCGGCCACCTTCTGCTTGCTCGAGCGGGAAGGTGCAGAAGGCAGGCTGTTGGGAGGCACCCAGTCCTCCTCAGGATGCTTCCTGAGATTCACAGCTCCCGGGAAGCAGCTGTGGGCGTTCCTGGAAAGCTGTGCGAGGAGGAAGGTCACAGGCTGTGTCCTCAGCTGTGAAAGAGGTGTGTTGCCTCAGCCTCCTGGGTTGTGCAGGTTGAGAGGAAACAGGCTTGAAGGGGACTTGGGGATATCCCAGCCCAAAAGGGGCTAAGTTTCCCTGCCGGACACTCCACTCAGCCCCCGAGCCCCAACACACCTGGGCAAGGGAGCTACTGTTGGGAATCCACAATGAAAAAGGCTCCTGGGTGCCGAGAAGGTCCTGGAAAGAGACCCGAGTCGAAGGAAAACAGGCACAAGTCCTGACTCCTGACAAAAGAATGCCTTGGTCAGCTGGAGACTGGGCAACTTTGATCCTTGGACTAGTTCTCTGAGCGCTTGTGCTCAACATGTGACTATGATGGTGCCGACTGGAGAGAGCGCTTCAAAGGCCAGCAGATCACTGTGCTGTTGGCCTGTGGGTGGACCGCTGGCGAAAGCCAGCTGCGGAGCCGGAGCCAGCGTGTGCAGAGCCGGGCCCACGAGTATCTTCACTTTAAACTTAATTTATTGATTGATTGATTTTAGAGAGGGAGGAAGACATATTAATTTGCTGTTCCACTTATTTATGCACTCATTGGTCCCAATACGCCGGGGATCCAACCTGCAACCTTGGCGTATTGGGACGACGCTCGAACCAACTGAGCTACACATAGGCCAGGGCTGCATCTTAATTTTATCTTCTCTTCTCAAACCTGAAATAAATGCTAGTTTTAAAACTATAGCAATAAACAAATAGGTAAAATGAAGAAGCAGGGCCTGTGCCTACCACGCGTCGCAGGTGGGTCTCTCCCTGCCCCCTCCCCTGCCCTTAGCCAGTGCAAGAACAGAAGGTCCTTGGCCTTTGGTGGCGGAGTTCACCCCAGATCAAATTCTCTAACCTTCAGAACAGGGTCCCAGGGTTGTAAGCACAGTGGATGGGGCTCTGTCTCGGGATTTTAGGAAAACAGACAAGCTTTGGGCACAGCTGGGCTGCAGCAGTTTTTTCTTTTTTCCTGCCTTCAGCCGTGGCAGCCTGCTCCTCTGGAAAGGCAGCTCCTAATTAGAATGGATCGAAGAGTCTTTGCTCCAGCTTTGTTCTCAGTCTCCATTGAATCGTTGCTTTAAGACTTAATCTGGTGCAGTCACTGGTGGGCTGGGATCCTGGGCTCTCTGAGCTCCCCTCCGGCTTGTTGTGGCTGGCATGGGGTGGGGGGGCAAGCACCGAGAGCTTGGCAGTGCCACTCTGCACCCTCTCACTCCAGGCCTCTTCCTTTTCTCTTTTTCTCCCCACCTACTGTCTCTCCCTTTAATTTCCCTTCATTAACAACCCAAAGCTGTCCAGGGTGCCAGTCCCTGCTGGTGGGAGTATAAATTGGTACAATTTCTCTGGAGGGCAATTTGTCAAATGCTATTAAAAGCCTTAAAAAAGTGCATGGGTTTTGACCTGGAAAGTTCCCTTCTAGGAATTGGTCCTGTAGAAATAATTGGACAGGGGTCCACACAGATGTGCAGGGGATGTGGCCCTCAGTGCTTTCCATGAGTGACAACTCGGAAACCTGGGTCTGTCTACAGGGGTGTCACTCAAACGATCATGTGATAAAGCATCGGGAAAGAGCCTTTGGGAGCTAAGCGGGGAAATTTGAATCTTGACCAGGTGGTAGATGCTCCTAAGGAATTACTGTTAATTTTGGTCGGGTGTGATACTGGCCTTGTGATCGGTTTAGAGACACTGACAGAGGGGTTGGTGTCTGGTTTAAACTGTTGTAACAATAACAGTAACAGAAGGGGACAGGGTGACACAAGGCTAGCAGAAGCCTGCAAGTTCTGGTTGACGGGTAAATGAGTGTCCATTGTATTGCTCCCTCTATTTTTGGGTATGTTTAAAATTCTTCATGATTTAAAAGGAAATAATTATGTAAAACCCTATTTCTTGACCTGAAATGATGTCCACAAGATAGTACGTGAAAATAGCACATGTGGCACTATCGTATTTTCTTCTTTATACTTTTCCATAGTTTCCACCCCCCCGCCCCCCAATAAGCATACATTACTTTTAGGCTCATAAAAAAGCCATAGTTATTAAATTTGGAAATCACTTACTATGCGTTAGACCATGCCTGGAAAGGGTTTTACATCTCTGAATCCATACAGTCATCAGTAAGGTTGATGCTGTTGCGCCCATTGGGTAAATGGGGAGCCCACAATCAGAGAAGGTAAGTGACTTGCCTACGAATACACAGCTGCGACTAATTCCACTAAAACCCCAGCTGCTCCTAGGGGACTTGAGAGGAGTATCAGGTGTGGTCCCTGCCCCAGGAATGACAGTCCTGGCTCTCCTGGTCTCCTGCGCCCACGCTCAATCTGGGGTCACCCCTCTCTGCCCCTAGAACCAGTTACATAATGGCTTTGGCCAAAAAGGGCACTTTTTCCTCCCATCACAGGTAAAACTCGGGCACTGCCCGGTCGATATTCTCTCCTCCGAGCCTTCCCAGCCTCCTAGCCTTTTCAGCACAGGAACGAGCTCTCTGCTGCCGCCCTGCTCATGGTCGTCTGCCCTGCTCCTGGCAGAGAGGGAGAGCGAACGGGCATTGTGCACATAAATATAGAATCCACAGAGGGCCGCAAGCTGAGTTCTTAATCTGGCTCCATCACTAACAATTTGCAACCTAAGGAAGTCACTCTCTCTCTGCTTCGCCTGTCTCTGAAATCAGTAAAGGATAACACATTTTAAAAAATCAATTGGTGTTCTGCGGAAAAGGGGGGAGACGACGCTAAGTCGGGCTGAAAAGATGGTTCCCAAGCTTCTGCTAATGCTGGAGCCCGATGAAGTCTTGTCTCCACCTCCCCTTCATCAGCGCTTTGCTGAACGGTGGTGGCTCTTCCCCATCTCCTTACCTCCAGGCACTTCCTCTCCCACTCCATCCTCCAGTCCCCCCAGGTCGATCTTTTTAAAGCAGAAATCCTGGTGAGTCACTTCTGCTAAAACCCTGTTGGCTCCCCGCTCCCTTCTGGAAAAAGTTCAACTCCTCTGCTCTGTGATAACAGCTCCTTGCTTTTGCTCTGTCCTTCCCTCCAACCTCTCGCCTGCGGGGCACCCCTCGCTCCTCACCTACACTGCATGCAGTTCCCCAAGGGGGGGCCCCCAGCTTCATGCCTCAGGGCCTTTGCATGTGCTGTTTCCTTGGTCTGGAATGCCCCTCCCCCATTAGCATCACGTATTTTCCTGCAAGGCCCCTAGAAACCCTCCCTGCTCACCAGACTTGCTCCTTGAGGACACAGCCTCAGTCATCCCTGATATCGGCAGGGCCCTGCACAGAGATGGACACAGGAATAGGGTACATAGGTGCAAAACCAAAGGCTTCTCTCTACATCTCCAGGATGGGCAAACTCCTCCAACAGATGTGGGTCAGTATAATTCTCAGCTCCCATCCTGGGCTCAGTTGGATCTGTGCTTACTAACACCCCAGTTTGGGACAGGACATTTTTAGTTTCTAATATTCCATTTTAAAAACATTTTAGCACCAAGATGAATGTATTTTACCACAGACACTGATGCAGGTTGCCTCCTGCCCACGAGTCTCCTTGCAGAAGATGGTCTAACAATGCACCTTCCCAGCCATGGGAATCTACAGGGCTGGCTCTCATGGCAAGAAGTGTCACAATGAACCACTGGGTCTGGGGACCACCTCTGGGGGCTGCTCCTGCACTATCCACATCCAAACAGGGACCTCAGTACAGAAAAGTGCCTGAGTGTTGCAGAGGCATCGTTTGAGCTGGGGAACTGGTTTATATTTCTGAACACCCACTCCAAAATGAGCCTGCCCGCTGTTCCCCCTCCCACTCACCTGGGCTTCTTTGTCCTGGTGGGTGAACCCCAGCAGTGTCAGCCGGCAGCAAGGACACTGCAGAGGGTCAGCTCCACAGAGCCAGGGAGCAGCCACTCCTCCCGGAGGGAAGGAAGCCAGAGCTTGTGGAGAGCAGTGAACAGAGCTTCCTCCTCAATCCCGAAGGAGACAGCAGGAGCTCCTGGCTCCGTGCCCTCCCGCAGCTGGGAGACCCCGGCAGGGGTGCTTTCTGGGTTCCACTGGGTGCAGAAGTCAAGTGTTGGCTCAGCTTTCTCCTCCAGGGATTGTAGGTGATTCTAGGGCAGGGCCTGAGTCCCTCCCAACTCTGTAACCCCTCGAAGTCCAAACACACAGTCTGTGCTCATCTGCTGAGTCCCAGGGCTGGGCACTGGGGAAAGAAAGTAGAAGATGGAAGTTGGGCCACCGCTGCTGTCACGGCCCACCTCTGAGGGGCTGATGAACCAACCATGCCCAGGGGTACCAGTCACTCTGCCCTCTCTCAAATCTTAAATGTCACCTTCTCAGGGAGGTCTTTCCTGAGCTCTTTAGGGAAGTGCAGTAATTTTGGGGGGAGATGAAGTAACTAAGAACCACCTACTATGTTTCCAAAATTGCGCCGGCCGGGCACTACAAGGACATAGAAGCCAAGAGTCCTCCACTGGCATCCTGCGGCCTTTGTGATGGAATCCAGATTCCTGCCAGTGTGGCCCTGCCCACCTCACCTCCTGCTCCCAACACACACCAACACCTCCACTGGTCTGAAGCTGCCGGACTCTCCAAGCTTGTTCGCGCCTCAGGGCCTTTGCACTTGCTGTCCTTGCTGCTGATAGCTTGTCCCCCAGATGGCCACATGGTTGTCAGACCTTAATTCCAATGTCACTTCTCAGTTTTTCATGCTCACCCAACCTAGTTATGCTGTGAATCACTGCCCATCACAGGTCCATTTTGTTGTGTGCATGGCACTTGCCAGGGTCGGAAAGAACCTCCATTGTTTCGTTATTGTAGAACCAGTTTACTGAGGAATCTCGACTCAGTGGGCCCCAAGCCTAATTCATCCTACGTTCTCTAATTGCTTCATTCTGTCACACTCGAACGAGTCCCCCTTCTTGCTGGGCCCTCATGACAGGCTGATTTGAACACATTTCAGGCACTTTTATTTTTAAAACTCAGCCCAGGCCAGTTCAAAGCTCCAAGGTTTGGCTCAAAGCTTCTCTCCAGAAGTGGGGAAGGGAGAGCTTTATCTCTCTCTCCCTGGGTGCCTCCCCAGGGGTGGGTGCTCTGTTCCCCTTGCAGGCTGCTCCTTCTGTTGTGACCTCCCTGGAGATGGGGGTGCCTGACTGTTGCGGGGCTGAGCCTCCATGGCTGGCATTTCCTTGGGGGTGGGCAGCTGTACCCCCAGCCCCGCCAGTAGAACAGTGCCTGACCTCTCCTGCGGGGAGCAGGAGCTGCCTGAGAGCCCAGTGACACCCCCTCCCTGTGGTTCCTTATGAGGTGGGGGTACCTGCTCTTCCTGCTGCTGGTGCAGGCTTCTCCCCACTGAGTTCCCCCAATTCCCAGGGCTGTGTGCCAAGCTCCCCAAGGACACCCTCACTACCCTGTGCCTGCAGTTGGCACCAGGTTTCTGCAGCTCAGTGAGCATCCAGCTGGGGCACGAGGTGCCAGCCTCCTCTTGGCAGCGGCCTCTGTCTCAGGAGTCTCATGGGACATCTTTTGCTTGGTTCTGGGGTTGGGGTAGGAGAGGGAGTGGTCCCCACTCATCAACACCATGTCTGCCTTCGCTCCCTCTTGACCACTCGTTATTCTTATATAAACAGGGAAGAGCAAGGAGCGAGGGGCTGGGGGTGGCTTCTGGTGCCAGGGACAATTCTGCCACCTTCTATTATGCCACAGGGAAGGTGTCTGGCCCCAGCCTTTGTGATCTCTTTAGGAAGTGGGTTACTTAGCATCTCTGTCCACAGCTGTAGTTCCCAGTAACTGATTCTGGGGCAACTGGAAGCGTCCCCTCCAGGTCTCCTTGGTTTTTGTAGGTCTTCCCTCCTGGCACACATGACAGGAGACTGGCAACTTGGCATGGCTAGTGCCTAGAAAAACGCCCAGCACACTGCCGGCCCTCGGTGCTACCTTCTGAAAGAAGGACTCAGTAGGAAGATTGCTGTGGCTATAGTGACCTCACAAGCAACCAGAAGAGGAAGGGGGAAGGGAGGGGCCTGACCTAGGTGACACCATGTGCCTGATGTCTTTCACCTGTCATTTCATTCATCACAATGACCTTGAAGGGCAGCCTAACGGTCACCCTTTGCCGATGAAAGACCTCCACCTTCTCCAGGCCTGGGCAAACTCGGGAGGAGCCAGAAGGGCGCGGGGGCAGCTGTGAGCTGAGCTCTGGCTCCCGGGATCCCGGCTCTGCCACTCCTGGGCTAAGTCACTGAGTTCTCTGGCTCTGGTTCTTCATTTGTAAAGTGAGATGAGACTCTGCACTGTAAAGATTTACTTAGCTAATGCGTGTAATGTGCTGAGCTCATGTAGAGACACGACAGGCCATAGTCACCAGAGCCACTTCCGTCACTATTGCTGGGGCAGACTGGTCTGTCTGCCCCCCAGCTGGCACTCCCTGCACCAGGTCCCCCACTCCCACAAGGCTCGAGGCGTGGGACTGAGGTGATGGAGCCCTCCAGGGCTCTGGAACTGAGAGAAGCCGAGACCCCTGGTGAGGGTGACAGTCAGAGGCGGCCTTTGATGCCAAACTGCGGCTGCAGCTGACGTAAAGGGTGGTGAGGAACCTCTGTGGGTCTTTAATCAGAGGAGTGGAAGCAGTGTTTAGGGAGATTAATCTGGCAGCGGAGACAGGATGGAAAACAGGCTCAGTACAAAGAGTTATGGCTGCTGCCCGGCTCCCTAGGAGGCGGGCCATTAAAGAAAAGTGGCCTGGTTCTTGGCTCCCTGGGTGCTCAGGGTTCCCGGCAGCCGGGAGGCGCTGGCCCCTTATTCAGAGGCAGCACCTGGGAGGCCGGCAGAGGGCACTGTTTTGTCGGTGACAGTGGTCCCGGCGAGGGATCCCAGGCATCTGGACAGAGGTCAGGCAGCAAGGCCCAATGTGTTAGAGTCAGGAGAGAGTCAGCCCCTTAGTCCCCCAGCCCTGAGGCAAACTGTAAGCAGTTCTGGGCGCTGTGGGGTCTGCTCTCAGGGGAAGGCCCCCAGGGAGGGTGGGACCACCCACTCACAGGCGCCGTCCCCCACTGGGAGGCCGGCCCAGGCCCCCGGCCTGGCTCCCAGGGCTGCTCTAGAACCTGGGCTGCCCTGGCCAAGAACGGAAGGAGCTGCTGCTTCTGTATTTCCTTATTTTATTTGAAGCTGTCATGACAGGTTGGAGGAGCCGAGGCAATTCTGTCCTCTCTCGTCTTCCAAGGAGACGGGGCCGCGGCCAGCAGGCCCGCAGCGCCCAGCCCCTCATGCCAGCGTGTGGAAAACCTCCACCTTCTCCCGGTACAGCTGATGGAACTGCCGGGCCAGACACTGGAAGGGGGCTTCATAGTTTTCCATTTCCTTCTGCGGAGACAGGACGAAGAGGCTGGTGTGTTGTGTGTGTCACCAGAGCCGGCACACACTCACTCTTACCTCACACACTTGCCTCATTTCACCTGCACACCCTTTGGGAGGCTGCTAGCATTGTGCCTTTTTACCAGAAGGAACCTGTGACACGGGGAGATGAAGTAACTTGCCCAAAGCCACACATTTGTCAGTGGCGGAGCTGGGTTTGAACCTGTTTTCAAACAATCCTTGGCTGCTGGCAAAAGTACAGCCTCGATAAGAGGCAATGAACTATCCCCAATGAAGGGAAGAATTTCCAAACCAAAGAATGTTCCAGAGTCACCAAGCTCAGTGTTCAGACAGCAGCCGGGCCCGGGTGCAGAGGCCCAGGGGCTTGTGCGGAGCCCAGCCTGGAACTCAGACTCCCCAGTGTGAGGAGAGCAGCCTGCCCACCCTGCCAGCCGAGTGGCAGAAATGCACAAAGGAAACCGGTTCTGGTGGAGAAAGTTACCTGGACTTTCTAGCAAAGGGAATCCAGGGTGGAGGAAACAGGCTGGCCAAGAGGAGAGACAGAGGTGGCAGTAAGTGCAGAGAGAGGGTTCAGGATGGCTGGACTGTAGCCGAGGAGCATCTGCACTAGGCTCATGACTGCTGGGGACACGGCAGCTGCCACTGTCCAGTTGGACACAAGAGAAGTAACTGTCATACCTGCAGGAACCTTTGGCTGTGCGGAGCGTAAGCTCCTAGGCAAGGCCAATGTCAAATAGAAAGACTGGACCCCTATTTCACACCATTCATTCACAAACACCAACTCAAAATGGATTAAAGACTTGAACTTAAGACCTAAAACCATAAAACTCCCAGAAGAAAACATTGGGGAAAAAGCTCTTTGACATCCATCTTGGCAATGATTTTATGGAAATGACACCAAAACACAAGTAAAAGCAAAAACCAATAAGCAGGACCACCTTCAATGAAAAGGCTTCTGCACAGCAAAGGAAATGGTCAACAGAAAGGAAAGGCAACCCATGGAAGGGGAGAAAACATTCAAAACCACACACCTGAGAAGGGGTTAACATCCAAAATATATAATTCAGACAACTCAATAGCAGAAACACAGATAATGTGATTAAAAATGGGCACAGCACCTGAGTAGGTATCTTTTCAAAGAAAATATTCAAATGGCCCTCAGCACACGAAAAGGCGCTCAACATCACTAATCATCAAGGAGGTGCAAATCCAACCACAGTGAGACATCACCGCAGCCTGCTGGAGTGGCCGCCACCGAGCAGGCAAACGCGCTGGCGAGGATGTGGAGACAAGGGGTGGCCCCTGTGGAAATCAGCGTTATGCTAAGGGAAGTCAGTCAGACAGAGAAAGACAAATGCCGTATGATCTCACTTATGTGTGGAATCTAAGAAAAAGACCTCACAGAAACAGCAGATTGGTGGTTGCCAGGGGCCGTGGGAATGAGTGGGGGCAATATGGGTGCAGGTGGTCAACGGCAACCACTTCCAGTTTTAAGATGTGTAAGTTCTGGGGATGGAATTAAAAATTAAAAAAGAGAGTCAAGTAACCATGCAGGCACCACCGTCAGGTCCGCCAGACCCCTGCGCTGCATTCAGTAAGGAGCGGAGGAGGTGGGCTTGGTGTGAAAACTTGCCTGTGTCTAAGAGTTTGGTTATATTTCCTTTTTTTTTTTTTTAAATATATCTTTACTGATTTCAGAGAGAGGAAGGGAGAGGGAGAGAGAGAGAGAGAAACATCAGTGATGAGAGAGTCATTGATCGGCTGCCTCCTGCATGCCCCAGACTAGGGATCAAGCCCACAACCCGGGCATGTGCCCTGACCGGGAATCAAACCGCGATCGCCTGGATCCTAGGTCGACACTCAACCGCCAGGCTACATTTCCTTTTTAATCATAGCCTTCCTAACCAAGCTGCCTCAGGGGAGACTAGTTAACTCGCACAGTTAATACCAAGTGCTTAACTGCAGCCTCTGCAGGCACAATTTATACCCACCTGTGTCCACAGTGAGGAACAAACAGCCGAGCAGAGTTTACACCCACCACCCAGGGGCCTCCGGTGTTACTTTTTGAGTTCTGGGGAGTATGGGACATTGGGGTGAGGAGGCATTTCACAAGGGGGAATATTGGAAGGGAAAACTAAAATGTTTGCTGTGAGTGCGGCTCAGCTCTGCTTTGCTCAAGGGCATGCTGGGTAAAAGCCCCTCTATACAGTAAAAGCTTGCCAATTTGGACTTCATTAATTGAGCAATTGTGATGATTGGGCCAGAGGCAAGAGTGCATTTACGTTAGTACAACCTACGACTTAGTCAGTAATGCAGTATGAATACAGTGGCTAGGGGGAAATGCTTATACTTTGGAAAAGCTCCCTTTTGCGGAGTGTTGGCTGTGCACCAGACTTGTGACTTGTGCTAAGTGTGTATTCACCGCCTGACTTCACTCTCACACCCACTCCGTGCAGAGTGGGGCTTATTGTCCCCACCTGATAGGTGAGGCGCCCGAGGCACCAGCGGTTAGGGAACCTGCCGAGGACCCACAGCTAGATCTGCGACTCACCCTGGGGGCTCAGACCACCTGCCTTGCCTCACTGTGCTCTCCAGGAAGCATGCCTTTCGGGGGGGGGGTTCACAGCCGCACAGCCACTAACTTCAGCATCAGCCTGTCAAGATTCCTACATGCAACAGAATTGCCTATGGCTTAAGTAGATTTTAAGTAAAAACGACCTCCAGGCTATTTATTAATTAGCCCACGGACTCTTCTGAAGGGCCAGAGAATCAGATCCAGAGGCCAAAAGGCCAGGGGTGAGGTCCATGTTATAACCACGGATGTGCCAGGCCCACAGGTCTTCCCAACAGCCCTGGCGAGGGGCACTGCAGCCAGCGCTTCAGCCCCTGCTGGCTCTGGAATGGATGTCTCTGGGCTGCTCCTGCAGGGGCCAGTCTCCACTTCACTCCTCTTGTAGAAATATGGCACACAAGCACATCTGATTGGGACAGCCTGAGTCACACGCCTGGCCGTAAGGAGGCGAGGCTAGGACCTCAAACCTCCCAACACAGGGAGGGGTTCACCAGCTGGACAGCTAAAAATATGACGTGTGTGTACTGAGGGTGCCAGGACAAATCACTCCAAATGTCCCCCTTAATGAGGGCTCCTGCTCGTCTACTGGGGGAAAATCTGTGGCCTGGAGTCACTCGGGGGCTGCAGCAAGGTGGGGCAGGGAGCACAGATGGGAACCAGAAGCTATGGATCCCAGTCCTGGTCCCACCCTCTAAAAGTCACGTGACTGTGGGCAAGGCACTTCACCTCCTCGTGGAAGTGGGAACTGGGGGACCAGGGCCTGGTGCACAGGACTGAAAGGAAGGATCTGTGAAGTCATGTTCCAGCAGCACCTAACTCACAATATCTCATGCAAATGTCTAGCGTCACTGACACTGAACACAATCCACTTGTATTTTTCACTAATTGAGATACAACGTTTCCCGGGGCTGGCTGGCTGATCAGCTTTATTGAAATGCAAAAGTGACTCTTGCTATACTGAGAAATGATCTTGGGCTAAGAATGTAAACATCAGTTCCAAATTCGACTCTGCATATGGTGGAGTAACAACACGATGCATGAGGTTATGTGAAAAACCGAGCAATCGGAGGCACTTACCACCGATGTTTCAAAACATTCCAGGCCTTGGCCCAGTGCCCACGCCTGGGCCTGAGCTGACTCCACCACTCGTCTGCTCACCAGGTCGATCTTGTTGCCCACTAACACACCTACTCAAAAGAAACCAAAGCACCACATTTAACTGGCAGCCTGGGAGGCCCACTGGAGGGAAAAGAGCAAGCAGACTGACTTTGAGGGGCCTAAAAGATTGTCCGAGAGGCTGCCTGGTTCGAGGTGGTGAGCAAGACAGGGACACTGTGATGACCCCACGGGCCACAGCAGAGTGGGCTTTGCTTTGCACACACAGCTTCTACGTGGCCCTTTTTCTAGACTTCATGTGTATCTATCTGTCTGCCTTGTCTCCTTAAGGCTGCAAGCACCCTGAAGGCGAGGGCCAAATTTATGCAAGTATTTTCGATCAATTCCTAGCTCATGGAGCAAACTTTAAAAATGGTCATTAATACTAATCTAAGGACTGAGCTCAGAGTCAGGGACTTGGAGGTAATTTAGATCTGTCCCCAGCTGCATCAGCTGCAGCTAATTTTTGAGCCTGTCTCTGGAGATCGTTTTTCCTGGTCTTTAATGAGGAGGATTTGTTGATCTCACATAAGAATGAAAAATAAATTGATTTAAAGCATTCAGAAGTGACAACTGGACCTGTTTACTTGTGCCCCACAGACAGGAGAAAATGAGGAGTTCTTCCGGGGTTAGCTCTGCAGAAATAACAGCTCACATTCCTATCACAGCCCCTTCCCCTTTACTACTGGAGTGTCCCCACAGCCTTGCACGGTGGGTGTCATCATGCCTGTTTGACAGATCAGAGGCGTGTGGGAATTCACTGAGGCTTCTGTGTACAAGCTGGGCCATCACACTCAAAGCCCAGGGCACCCCCTTTTTGCACCCACAGCCAGCTCTGCAATGACCTTGTGCTCTTGCACTTGAAGGACTGAGGTGCCACTGGCAAACCCGGATGCCCACAGCTCCTACCTGGGAGGGAGGTGCCTGGCACCTGTGACCGGGCCTTCTCCAGCCACTTGCTGCAGTTGCTGAAGGACTGCTCATTGGTCACGTCGTAGACGAGACACAGGACATTGGGACTCTCCCACTGTACAAGAGGGACAGGATGAGCACATGTCAGTATCAGTGAAAGTGACTTCTAGGCTGAGAGAAAATCTGGGAAGGGACATGTGGCCACATGAGTCAGAATAAGCCACACCCACAGAAGGAAACAATTCACCCAAAGGAATGAATGGAGGGCTAGGCTCCTGGGCGGGGAAGGTGCAGTGATGAAGTCCAGGGCCAGGGCTCACATCCATGCCAGGCTCTCTGCTGGGCACTCTGGGCATCATCGAGAAACCGCCCAACTTGGCTGGGCTGGTGTCCATGTTCCTACTGCGCAGCTGCAGTGGAGGGTGACCAACTTGCCCAGGTCAGATATGCTTTCTACACTAGGGCACGACTGCAACTTTTCTCTACCGAGAGGCGCTTTTCCTGCCACTGGCCTCAGGAATTCATTCTCTCATCCTTATTGATGGCCCTCTATTATGCAAGCTGGTGTGCCTCTCTGCTCTGCAGCCTGGAAGAGCATCCTTTCTTTCATCGGCCAGTCACCGATGCTTGTTTGCTTGCATCTCCTTTATAAAGGCTGCTTTTCAAAATGTGGAGGGTGCTTCCTGCTGCTCCTGCAGTGCATAGGCCCTACTCCAAACCAGACCACTGGACAAGGCCACTATCCCAACCAAGAACCAGGGCTATGCTCTCAGGGCGGTCGCCTTCAGGGGCTGCTCAGAGTCCCAGGGCATCCTGCTGCTTGGCACAGGGCCTAGAATAGCCCTGCTCAGGCTGTGATGCATGTGACTTGTGGCCCTGCCCTGGTCTCTGGAGACCCCCACCCTGCGCAATGAGAGCCTGGTTTATTTCTGGGGTGTTGTAACCTCCCAGGGTGTGAGGGAGAATCCTTCCCCTCCAATTTTCCTTGGAAGGTCAGCCCAGAATTGCTCTGGAGGGCCCACCTCCCTATCCCCAAGGCTGCCCTGGCTCCTGAAGGCCAGCAGGATGGGGAAATAGATAAACCAATGATTCTCTCGCCCTTCACTCCACAGACCAGCTCGAGAACTTGCACTAGAACCACACTGACCCCACCCTTCATGAGCATGCAGGAGACACCTTCCTCCTCCAGGCTTCATCGAGTGACAGTCCGAGGATTGAGCTGGAGGTGGGAGGCTGGAGTCAGGGTGTGAGCTGCTTGGGGCCCTGACCTGCCAGGCACATCCTC
Organism: Miniopterus schreibersii; assembly: GCF_964146895.1. Classification (NCBI taxonomy): domain Eukaryota; kingdom Metazoa; phylum Chordata; class Mammalia; order Chiroptera; family Miniopteridae; genus Miniopterus; species Miniopterus schreibersii. The sequence goes on from NC_138102.1 coordinate 179,872,383, forward strand.
CCTTCCATCCAGCAGGGCAGCACCCAGTGCCAGGCCATGCACATAGTAGGTAGGCATGTAGCAAACATGAATTGATATATCAAGCCAGCCCTGTGTGAACTTCCCATCATTAGATCTGTTTCTCTGAGACAAAAACCAAAAACAGGGCAGAAAACAGTTTCTATTAAAATGTAGCCGTTCTTGGAAAGGCAGCGGAGGGCTCTGGAGAGCTTAACCCTTCTAATTAGTTCGCTGGCCCAGATTAGCGGAACTGTTACCTGGGAAGGAACAGCGGGCTGGATCCTGAGAGGATGGCTGGATGGGCACGAGGAGCCCTGGGCAGCAGGGGCATGTCCCAGGCCAAGCCCATGGGACCAGGGTGTGGCCTGGGAAGGTGAGCCTCGTGATGGGGCCTCTGGGGCACCCCACCCCCGGAGGGAAGGAAATGTGTGTTCCTGTCCTGGGAGGTTGAGGAGGAGGGCTGAAAGGACCATCAGGTGGGAGTTGCTAAAAGAAGTGAGGCCCCAGAGTGGGCGGCTGGAGGGCTGAGCCCCACACAGCTGGGGTGCATTTGGAACCTGGCCATTCAGAGCTGGGGGGATCACATGTACGAGGCACTCCTACTTGCCAAGAGGCCACAGTCCCAAGCTTGGGAGGAGTGCCCCTTACAGAATTTTGCTACCATAGCTTCTCTCGGCAGCCAGAGTGGAGTGACACAGTGGTATTTCTGGGAGAGCAATATAAGGGGGGACCTTTTGAGGGAGATGGTGGTGGTTAGGAAATAAAACCACATGCTACTTGCCAATTTATCCAGCATTTCAGAAAACAGCTCCTTGCCGGCAGAGTCAAAAATGAAGAGCTCCTAAAATCAGAAAGGCGTGTCCCAAGAATGTCTACACAGGGCGGGGGGGTTAGAGGGGGCGGGCACTGGCTGCAAGTCAGTGGCACTGCCCCAAGCTCACCAGACCTGGCTTCCCGGTGAGGTGCACACACGTGCACACACACATTCATAGAGGCTGCACCTCCCCCGGGGCCACGAGGATGGTGATGGGAAGAGGAGCGACCTCCAGAATCCTGGCGAGGCGGGACGTTTCCCACACCACCAGCACTTTCTGTGCAGCTCTCACCTTTCCTAACCCCAAGTGCAAAAATACCAGGAACAAGCTGCCTTCCCACCTGGCAGAACAGAATGCTAAACAGGCTGACAAGTGCTCTGGTTTCCAAAAGGTCACTCTGCACTTTGTTAACCAAATTGATTTTCAAATCTTAAAACTGTTCTTTTTAAAGGAGGTCACTGAGTAGGCCTGGGAAGGCGTGTAAAGTAGGACAGTCTGTCATCACTCCGGATGGCTCAGGCTGTGATTCTGACGGAAGACGCAGGATGACCTCTCGTGCCCTGGTCCAAACTGCAGCCAGCCTATGGGAGAGGCCCTCCCCAATGCTGTCTGCTGTCGCCCAGGGTCTCCCCAAACTTTCCCCTTCAGCTCCCTCCGGGCACTGGGTATCCCTGACTGGCTTCCGACCCTGGCACATGCTGTCCGAACACCAATGGCATAATCTGAGCTGCACACAGGTTACCTGTGCTCTTGACTCGTCCCTTCTCACTGCATCAGGGGTACTTAAAACTGTTTTTGCTTATGTACCTCTGTAAGAATCTGGTGACTCTTAAACTTTCTCCCCAGAAAGCACATACAAACATAACATCTAGCAATTCAATTTCAGGAGTGTGGGTCCCATAGAGGGACCCACATTGAGAATCTTGATAAGTTCTATGAGGGGCCATCTTTCAGTTCTCCTTCCTCTCCTTCCCCCTCCCTAGGAGGCTTCTCGCTCCACAGTTCTGTTCCCAAACGCTCAGATGAGTCTAGGCCAAGTCCTTGCACCACGTCTCTCATAGGGAGGACGATGGTGACCACGGAGACCCAGGGCGCTGCCGCAGGGGCACTGAGCTCCCTTGGGTTAAGAGCACCACTTACCACACTGTCCCCTGTGTCAGGAACTGGCACTGTCTTCACCACCAAATCAACCCCTGTTGTCTGCCAAGGAAAACCAAGAACGTGTGTGTCAGGGTGCAGGAGGCACGTTTCAGGAGGACACGCCAAGCACCCGACGCCTAGGAGACATGTCCCCAGCTTAAGTGTTCGTGTTCTGGATTCACTGTGGTGCAGAAGTCACAGAGGATCAACTAGTCTTGTCCAGCTCCCTGCCCAAGAGTGAGCCGTGCGTGGTGACAAAGTGACCACTGGCTAGTCTGCTCTGCAGACAGACCCACGCCCTGAGGCTTGTGGAAAAACACTTCGCACGTGGCCATTCAAGCAGCCTCTTGTCAGACCTCTGGGGGCTTCTTAAGGCACTTTGAAAGTTATCTCGGGGCTCTCTCCCTCTGCTCCGCACGCCCAGCCCGCTGATGGCTCCCCTGTCTCACCAGAGTATAGTTCTTCTGGAAGTGGGCTCCGTCGCTGCGGAAGATCTGCGCCAGGGCTGTCTTGCCCACTGCTGGGTCTCCTGTGGGACAGAGTACAATACAGACTTGGCTGCCATCCTAATCTGACTCGAGGACTTCCCACTCCAGAATGCTAGTCTAGAAACCAAACGCTTCAAAGAGTTTTCAGAGAAAATGGGAGCTTGCTCTGAGGTCACTGGCAGGGCATCGGGTCCATGAGACCAATCTCCCAAACCCACGGTGGCCAGAGTCAAGTTGCTTCAAGGCTAACCTTTCATCTAAAAGAACTGACCCAGAAGGTAACAGAGCTTACGGAGGGCTTTGGAGCCCTGGAAACAGAACTGACGCTTCCTCTGAACATACCCGATGGGAAAACCTGTCCCTTTCTAACTGGAATTTGCTTTGATGTCTTGAGGGTAAGCAGGTGCGACCAGGTACAGACTGATAGGCTCAGCTGACCGACTGAACCAATTTGAGTTTAGAGCTTCCATAGTTAGGAGCCTGCATAGTTTTTGTTTTGTTGTTTTGGTGGGTGTGGGAGTTGAGGTTTTCTGCATTTATGGAAAACAAAAATGCTCCACTTGCCACCCTAAAATCCATTTCTAGGTGATACATTACCCCTCCACCTCGGTGTGCCCATCTGTGACCACTGAGGGTCCATCTTCCCAGGGGCCAAGTCTATCTGCAACAGCAGCTCGCCTCACACCCAATGGGTTTATCTCCTGGGTGTTCCTTTGTTAGTTGATAGCCCCATAAATTGGTACCTTAAAACTGAAGGTTTATGTCACAGTTTCAGTCTGAGATCTGGATTTCTCATGAGACTGTTGGAGGCAATTTAATCTGGAGTCCCCCCCCCCGTGTCCTCAAGGGTGCTGGCGGCAGGCCGTGCCCCTCACTGCCCTGTGCCCTCCCCACTTTCCCTCCCCGCTGATGGCTCTGCTCCGCACCCTGTTTCCATCTGCAAGACTTTCTTCACCCTGAGTCTTACACCGATTCCCCACCATTCCCTCCCTCCCCAGGGTGCCTGTTTTCCGCTTTCTCACCATGGCACTTGGGTCCCCCTGACCTGCACCCTTTGGTGCCATCTCTTCACCTTCGCTCCCTATTTCACAGTGGCTTCAATGCCTCTCTTTACTTGATTTCTCCATACCCTCCCGCTCTGTTCACTTTTTTCTTTTTTAAATTTAAATCATGTTTTATTTTTTAATTGCAGTTGACATAAAATATCACATTAGTTTTAGGTGCACACCCCAGTGATGAGATATTATATAACTTGCTAAGTGATCATCCCGACAAATCTAGTACCCATTTGACACCAGACATAGTTATCTGTTCACTTTTCAGTTTTGACTTTTCTCACCTATAATTTTCTCTTGTGAGACAATGATTTGACTACTCGTGGCATTTCATTTCATGTTAATTCCTCCAGGTTTGAGTGAGCTATTCAGGTCTCGCTTTCCTCTTTGCCACCATGTCTTACGAGGGAACCAACACATGTGCAGCCTTCCTCCTGAACCCATTCCCACAGTCTCACTCGATGCCTCCCCCACTATCATTAACCTCATTTAACAGAAGGAGAGACTGAGGCCCAGGGAAGCTGAGAAACCTCCCTGGGATTCCAACACCATGCTCTCAGCCAGACCCCACTCCTCTCCTTGAGCTCAGGGACCCTTCTGCCCCAGGCCCTCATCACTGCAGCCTCCCATAACCCTGGGGGCAAGCACAGGCTGGAGTCGCGGGGGTCCCCGCCCATCTCAGAGCAGAGCGCGCATCGCCCTCCTTGCGTGCTGGCAGCACCCACCCTCCCGACTCCAGTTTGACTTCTGAATCCGGTTGGAAATTGGCTCTTCACGCTTGTGAAATTCCCCACAGATGTGTTCTGGTTAATTTCATATTTCTCTCTTCCCACTGCCAGTCAGAGTCACCCACACTCACGGAAAACCTCCTGTGTCGGCTGACGAGGGATCGAGCAGTGGGGAGAGAGCCGATAAACACGTTTGCAGAGCAACAAGATGACAAGTGCAAATTCAAACAGCGCAAGCTGAGAACCCGAGCGTCTGGGGCGCACGGAGACGAGGAAAGAATGAATGAGTGGCTTCATCAGTGGGCAGGCTGAGCCTGGGGGTGACGGCAGGGAGGGGCACCGCTTGACTAAGGGTGACATCTGCAGAGGCACAATGCAAGGGTGACCTCAGAATCGCCAAGTTCAGTGGTCTTTCTCAGTCCTCAAGCTCTTGACGCCTCTGAAGGCTAAGTCAGCCTGAAGCAGTCTCCACCTTCCTGAGCCCTCCGGCCTAGTGGCCCCGGTCACCCTGGCCTGGTTCTCCTGCCTCCTAAACGTGGGCACCCTGTGGGTCTGTCCTTGGCCCTCTGCCCCCTCTGCTCTGTCCCCTTTACTCTCGTTACCTTGGCTGCCACTCCTTCGGAATGACGGGCCTTCACCCAATCTGTCTGTCTGCAGCCGGGCTCAGGTTGTGGCCCGGGTCCTGAGCAGTCTCACCCCACCGTCTCACCTGTTCTGTTCGTGATGTTACCATTCATTCTCACTGTCCCGACTTCACCCACAGTCACCTCGGACCCTCCTCCTTCCTCCCCTATTCAGTCTCCTCACTCCAGCCACACGACCTCGGCTGTCACTGCTGACACTGCCCTGGTTACCTCATGCCCGGGCTTCTGTCGCAGCCCCTAACCCGCCTGTCCGGGCCTTGCCTTGTGATGCTGGGGCTGGGACAATGCAAACGCGACTCTCTTCTGCCAGGTGCCTCCTGTCCAGCTCTGCCAATGCGCGTTCCGGGGAAAGGCTGGAAGGCGGGCGGGCAGCCGGACTTGCTCCTTCCCGTCTGCTTGTTTCTCTTGGCAGCAGCCTGGCGATGGCCTTCACCCCAGCAGCACTAGTTAGTGCCGTCTCCAGGTTTTTCGGTTGTTTTTTGTACTCTCAGACCAGTTTTCCACACCCCCTCAGAGATACCATCACGACAAGCTGTATGACCATGTGACAGTGGCGCCTTCTCCAAGGTCTGCCTCTCAGCTCCCCAGGGTCCTCCTGAGCTTCGAGGTCCTGAGGACCACCCTCTGCCCTCTGTCCCCAGCCCTGGGGTGAGGCTTCTTCCTGCAGTGACTCTCTGTGCCGCCTTGCTGTCCCTGTTTGTCTTCCCAGTCCTCCGTGTTGGATTAATGTCCCGCATGAAATCCTTGCACTGACACACCCAGAGCAGTTTCTGCATTTTGCCTGGACCCTGGCTTCTGCAGCCCTGTGGTACCAGGAGTGGTCTCAGGACACAGACCCCCAGGATGCTCTGAAATCGGTTCAGTCATGTCTCTGCTGGTGGGCAATGGGTCCTAGTGACCTGTGGCATGGACGGGCCTCCCGCTGGTCACTGAATTCCTGAGGTACCCGCGAGCTGGGCAGCCTCCTCTGAGGTCTGCTTCCTGCTCTCTGGATTCTTCTTCAAGCTTCTGGCAACCCCGCCTCTACCTCCCAGTTCCGTGTCATCTCAGTGTTTTCCGCCTGCTGTCTCAGGTCTCCCGCCTGCTGGACCGTTTCCGTATATTAACACTTCTCTGTTGAAATGCCTAATGTGTTTTCTGTTTTCCTGTCTGGGTCTTGCCTGAAAGCACTTCCCAACCAGCCCTCTCCCCTTTAGTACTCGCCCTGCTCTGACCCACCCCGAGCTCGGCACCAGCAGATGGACCTTCATAACATAACCTTTTACCCTGTCGCTGTCCTGCAAAGCCCGCCAAGGACTCCCCCCCATAACCCTCTTCTCTGGTCAACCCCTGACCCTGAATATCCCTTACACAAAATCTCCGCTCTGCACTCCCAGTGTGTGTGTGTGTGTGTGTGTGTATGTGTGTAACAAATATATTTTTCCTTTTGTACTGCGATAACATTGTTAATAACATGTAAATTTCCGGTGTACAACATTAAAATTCAGTATCTGTATACCTATTCTTTTGATCTCTGAAAATCCCTCCAATACGGCCTCCCAGGTCACTCCAACCCAAGTCCAAATCCTGCCCATTCTCTGCCAGGCCCAGCTCAGTGTACTCCGTGCGCAGCCACCGAAGGTCATCTCTCCCTCCTCTGTGTTTGCCTGTGAGGCTAATGTGGCTCACGGCTGCTAGCATGAGACCTGATGTCAGAACAACTTATATCAAGAGGCAATAAATCATAGCACTTAGAGCACTGAGTCCAGCTCCATCATGACAAGCTGTGTGACCGTGGGTCAGTAATCTCTCTCTGGGCCTCAGTTGTGCCATCTGCAAAATGGGGATAATAGCACCTATTTCACAGAATTGTTATGAGGACTTAACTAGTTAATACGTACAATGCCTAATGTATATTGAGTAACAGTTAAGTGGTTTTTAAGTAAATAACATGTAGATAAATGTCAAGCATTGTTTTCTCTCCTGAGCTGAGCCAGCACAAGAGCAGATGCACCACGAGGTATTCCTCTGGTATCTGGCACATGGAGGGCAGTCCATTCTGTGCGCTGCACTGTAAGTTATTATGTACATCTCAGCGCTTCCTGGAGCAGAGGCTGGCGTGACTCATCCTTGTATTCCCACCACACTTCAAATGGGGACTTACACTTAGTAGGTGCTCAATAAAAATCTGTTGAATGAATAAGCACTTGAATTGAATACCAGGTCCTTTAATGACTAGTTATGTGAGAAAAAAAAGGCAGATGAGCTCAATTTAAACAGTAGGTCTGTGAGGGGGAAGGCAAAGAAAACCAGAGAGGGGTGTGTGTGAGGCGGGGTGGGGTGGAAAACCAGAATCTGGTGGGTAGTGGTGGGTGGAGCTGATTCGCTGTGCTGAGGTTTTCTGGTCCCTGGAAACTTCCAAGAGGAGATGATACCCTTAAGGCCTCGAAAGGGGGCTGCAGGTTGAGGGCTAGGTTGGAATTCAGGAATCACTCAGACAGTGGTTGGAATCAGGGGAACAGTACCTGAGGGAGGGGGTGTAAAGAAGGGCAAAGAGTCTAGAATTGAGGCTGGAGGATAGTACAGCTTGGGGCTAAGAACAAACCCCTGGAAATCAGATCACCTGGGTCTAGATCCCAGCTCTGCCACATGCAGCTGTGTGACCCAGGGCAAATATCTTAACCTTTCTGGGTCTCAGCTGCCCCATCTGTAAATGACAATGACAATAATAATGCTGAGCCCACAGAGCTGTGTGAGGATTCAGTGAGATGCTGAGGCGAGGGTCTAGCACAGAGCCGGCGCATGGAAAGGGTTCAGTAAGTCAGCTCCATGATGGAAGCTGAATGAAAAAAGAAATAAGGAAAGAACAGTCGGAGAGAGAAGCCCATTAAAAAAAAACTAACTTCAGAAAATAAAAACATTCCCACCTTACCCACAAGGAAACTGAGGCACAGAGAAGTGCTTTGTCCAAGAGGACACAGCAATGAGAGGAACAGCCAGAATTATTTTTGCTGCACAACACTGCCTCCCCTGGTGCTCTGGAAAGCAGAGACTCTCTTGAGAGCCATTAATTTCTTTTGCTCCAGTATGATTTGAGTTGCTGTTGTCAGTTATCTTTCTATGCGGCCCCTTTATTTCCAAATTAGAAAAGTCATTAAAAATATCTGTTTCAGTCTGGAAGAGATGAATAATAATAATAATAATAATAAAAGAATCCTTTTTTTCTCTTTATAATTTCTCACTGCTTCTTTCCTCAGCTGGTCAAGGAACCCTGGAAAGGTCACAGGTTTCAAGAGTAACATAGGTTAAGTTTTGGAGTTGGGCAGATCTGGGAGTTGAAATCCTTCCCATGATCTTCCTTCACCACGGGTGACCTTAGGCAAGAGACCTTATTTTCAGTGCCTCAGTAAGATCAGAATACAGAATCTACCCCAGCGTGCTACTGTGAGGATGAAATGAAATACGTGTGCCTGGCAGGCAGTAAAGACTCCATAAAGTACATGTGTTCTGTGGTCCCGGGTCTATAATCCAGGCAAATGTTTTTCTAAATGTGCAGCTGGGTACAAAGAGAGCGCCACAAATGTGAGTGCCACATATTCATTCATTCTACAGATGTTCACTGAGGACCTACTAGGCTCCAGATATTGTTCGGGGTGCTTGGGATGCGTCAGTCAACAAAGCAAAGATTCCTGCCTTTGGGGGATTCGACATGTCCGTCCCCCTGAGCGTGGGGCAGCACAGTATCGTCTAATACTCGTGCACTTTTTGCAAACTGTGGTCAACTGTACAGCACTGTCTCTAATCCCTGTTATCAGAGGTGGGGGGAAGGAAAAAACCTCCATTAAAAAAAGACTACCAAAGTGACTGATGCCTGACTTTGGGGTACTGCACTGCGTTAGCTGAAGCACCTCTGGTGTGCTTAGCCTGCTGTTGAACGAGTCTCTGCCTCCTGAGCACAGCTCATACCGGGGAAGGAGGTCTCAGAGCAGGCAGGGAGCCGGGAAATCGGCCGGAGCTACCAATGTGCTCTGCAAGAGCCTCCTCCCACGCCTGATAGAATTTACACGATGAGTAATTGCATTAACTCGCCTTTGGGGGAGAGAAAGGGAAACTGGGTAGACAATTTACTTGAACAAAAGCTATCGATAACTTAGGAGGTCTCTGGACTCCGGACACTGTAAATTTCAGACTCACCTGCCAGAATGCATTTGGCTGCCAGCTTCACCATGGTAACCAACCACCTCCACGGACCAGACAGGGCAAGAGCAGCGGCTAGAGGCGTTGGGGCCTGTGGCGGCGCTGGGGACGGGGACAGATGGGGCCTGGACCCTCAGGGCTGCACAGGGGGCTGCTATCTGGCGCTAGGGGTGGGGCGGGGGCGTAGGGGAGCCCCAGATGGGGCCCGGCTCAAGGCCTCAGTAGGTCGCCTGGAAGGTGCCAGCGAGGTGACACGGCTCCGGTTCGCGTCCCGGTCCCAGCCCCTGCCAAGTGGGGATCATCAGGACGCGTGAACCCCACCCTGGGACCCCAAGCACCGCGCAAGAACACACTGGCGGGGCAACTGCTTGCTCCGCCTCCTCCGCCTTCTTGCTGACCCTCGATTGGCTGCTACCAAAACCTCCCACCCCAAAGGCTTTCGGAGGCCAGTGGGAGGAGGGGGCGGGGCTAAGAAACCTTTCTTGCAAGACAATTCGTAGTAGCTTCTGCTTTTCAAGCTTATGCCGCTTTGCTAATGGTTGGAGGAGATGTCAATCATTTAACCTCCCTCCCTCCGCACGGCCGGAAAGTTCTGGGAAAAGCAGCTCCAACCTCTTGTAGCCGGAGCTTTCTGATTGGCCAGAGGCTGGCCTGGCCCATCGTCGGGAGGAACGGGGACTCGCCGTGTCCCCTGCCCTCCGACGTGGACCCGCCCGCTCAGGGCCGGGCGGGAGCGCGCGAGCCTGGAGCGGCGCCTGCGCAGTAGCTGGGGCCGCAGTTGCAGGCGCGGAGCTTGGACTCGGTGCGACCTCGCGGGGGTTCCTGTTGCTCCCCCAGTTCCCAGGTTCCCGGAGTGCGGCCGCGAGGGGCATCAAGAAGTCCAGCCCTTGCCCCGCATCCCGCAGGGAAATCTCAGTCTTAAAGCCCAAGGGTGTTATGCGCTTTACAATCTAAAATTTGAAAGTGTTTAAAGTGGTGTCAGTGGACCCGGGGAGACGAGTGAACTTTGAGGGGGGCGCGCGATCGGACGGAGGGGTCCGAGGTCCCTGCCTCTGAGCCCCTGTTCTCTCGTGTAAAACCGAGGGCGTCGCCGCACAGAGAGCGAGCACCCGGACCTGGCGGTGGCACGAGGGGGCCCGCGCGCTCGGCGGTCAGGACCCCCGGTGACGTCGGGGCCGGCCACCCGGGTGAGTCGCCTCGCCGCCAGCCTCCTGCCTCGTCCCTAAGGGCGGACGCGGAACCCGCTTCACGGGCTTGTCCCGAGGCTTAAAAGAGAAGCATGCAAGTGTCCGGGACACAGCAGGTCCACACCCAACAGCTGAATGAGAAGAAACGTATCTGGGTGGACCTGGTTTAGCATCATCGTCACAGGTGGGCCAGATGCACCCCTTTCCCGCTCCTGCAGCTCCCCCGCCCCCGCGGTGAGCCTGACGGGGGGCGGGGGGAAGGCCTAGGAAGATGCCTGGGTTCAGGATTTGCGGTCACATGCCTTTCAGTTACCGGGACCGGTTTGCTCTCCCAGTTGCAGGGTGTGGGTGTAGCTACTATCCTCTTGCAGGGGAACGAACCCCCCCCCCCCCCCCATAAATGTCTGGGAAGGTTTCAGCGACGAATCCGCAGTAAAACAATACAAATTGTCCAGAATGTTCTCTCCTAGGGAAGCATTTCTGGCATTCCGGTGAAAACCTGCCTCTCCTTCAGTGTCCTTACCTACTATTTTTCTTTGGAGACCTCATGCGCATCTGCCTGGAGACGCCCAGGCCTGAGTGAGTTAGAAAGCCTCTGCCTGGTTTTCCTGCCTCACTGTGACCCCATTAGTCCCTTAAAGGACCCCTTGGGTGAGGTCAGCCTTCTGAGGCAGCCTCATGGAGCTGAGATACTGAACTGTAGCTGGGGCCATCCTCTGAAGCCTCAGTTTCCCCGTAAGGGGGGGGGGAATAGCACCTCCCACTAGGGCTGCACTCCTTTGCACCACATCCACCCTTTACCTTTCGTGGCTGCTAGTCTGTGTGACTTTTCTCAGCACCATCATGAGAGCATTCTGGATCTTTCCAGGGAGATGGTAAACCCAATATACTGAATTCTGCTCTCCCCATCCCAACGGCCTCTGCACATTCTTTATGACTAATTGACAGCTGCTTGACTGAGAGTCACTGGCTTTAAGGTGGCCAGAGAGTTTTGGAACCAAGAAAGGCCTTGAGAAATTCTAATTTAACCCTCTCTGAGCAGCTGGGACCATGAGAGCTGGTATACGTTAAGCACATGCTGAATGCTGGCCCCATTCTAAGTGCTTGAAAGAATTAATTAATTTAATATTCACAATCATACTTGATAGTCACAATAGCCCCTCTGAGGCTCATTCCCATTTGATAGATGGGGAAATTAAAGCCCAAATGAGGTTAAGTCAAATGCCCAGGGTCACATAGCTAGTGAATGGCAGAACTGGGGATTGAACACAGGTAGTCTGTCACCCCCCCCTCCCCGACCCCAGCAGGGATGTCCCCTGCCTCTGACTCCTCTCACAGGTCCTCCCATCCTGGAGAGTAAATACTGATTGAGTTCCTTGCAGTAATAGCTCAGGCTGACTGAGCGTTACATGCCAGGCATGTTCTAAGCACTTCACACCCTCTCTCTTGTTTGATGCAATGACCCTGGGAAGTGAAAACTATTATTACTTCAATTTAACAGGCAAGGAAACTGAGGTCCAGAGAGAATCCAAGGCCATGCAGCAAGTCAGCTGGAATCAGAACCAGCCTCAGGCCACCTGCTCTTGAAACTGATGTTTTAAAAAATTACCTAGAGTATTCTTTATAGTTTCATTAATGAGCTTTTCATGACTAGGCACTGTGCTGGCTGCTAAGGCCACCAAATTGAAAGTGACAGAATCCCATGCCTCTCTGGAAGGTCATGGCCATGTGAAAATGCCAACTCTGGCTTTCCTAGAGGAGCCCAGAATCTGTATTTTTGTGTGAAATCCCCTGTCTTTCAATTTTTGACAATGAACTTAAATTTAAAATGCTGCAACCATGGTAGAATAGCTCTGATGACTGGTTTAACCTGGGGGGCTGCCCGGCCGTGACCTTTAGTTAAGAAGAGAAGACAATTATATGAACAAATACTTGTGACATGAGTGGATATGGGACCCTAAGGAGCACTCCTAACCCTGGTTAGGTGGAAGGGCGTTGGGGAGGAGATTCTAGGAGAGCCCTGAAGAATAGGTAGGGATTTATGAGGTGCACAGAGAGGAAAGGGCATTCTGGGTAGATGGAGCAGCACATACGAAGGCATGGAGTTGTGGGAAGGGAGTACACTGAGCATTTGTAGAATGGCAGGTGATGCTCTTTGCTTGGGTGGGAGATTGGTAAGAAATAGGTCTGAACCAAGCACCTGCTTGGAACTAAGTACACAGCAGAAGAGCAGAAGAGAGCGAGGCAAGGCCTGGCATGAAACCTTCTTGGAGGAATTCATTCAACAAATATTTTATTGAGCACTTACTAAGCACCATGGACAGAACTGCCATCTGTTCTCAGGGCACTTCCAGCCCCGTGAGGAGTCAGATAATCAAGTGATGGCGACCTATGACTGCTTGTGAGTGCTGAGCAGGAAAAGACTTGTTGCATTAAGATTGAATATCCTATGCTGTGGTCCCTGGGCCAGCGGCATCAGCATCACAGTGACTTGTTAGAAATGCACATTCTCAGGCCCCACCCCAGATAACTGGACACTGGGGGTGGGGACCACAATCTATGTTAAACCTTTCTGGCAATTCTGATGCATGCTCATGTTTAAGAACCACTGCTGTTAGGTCCTTGCAGCGCCCACCTTTATCCACTTTCTCTGCTTGTTTTACTGTATCTCAATCTCCCCAACTCCTTCCTACCTCAGGGCCTTTGCACTTACTGTTGTCAACATGGCTGCATGACACTTTCCCTCACGACCTTCTATTCTCTGTCCAAATGCCATCTCCTTGGAGAGGCCTCCTAAGCACTCAATTTAAAGAATCACCCCCAATCTGTCAGTCTCAATCTCCTTGTTTTACTTTATTTTCTTCATAGCACTCACCACTACTTGACATTATATTCCATGTTTATTTGTTTACTTGAATAGTGTCTGTCTCTCTCCACTACATGGTTAGCTTCATGAGAACAGGGGCTTGATTTCTTTTGTCCTCCCAGCATTTAGGACAGTACCCAGCACCGTGAGACACTCAGTAAATATTTTTGAATGAATGAATGAAATCTCGTAGGGTCATTCATTGAACAAGCATGGATTCTAGAGCACCAGGTCTCGTGCAGGTTAAGGGCTTATTGCGGGAAGAGGTGCCATGGCCATTCAGATGGGGGCAGCCTCCATCCCCCTCCCTGACACAGCCAGCCCCATACCCATAGAACCTCCAGACCCTCCAGAACCTCAGACCTGTAAGCTCTGTGGAGGAGGAGAGGTTAACAGCGCTGCTCCCCAAAGCCGGGGACTGGACTGTTTGGGCTGATTAGGAAGTGAGGGCTTTGAGTGAGAAGGAAGCAGAGAGGCAGCTGCTGACAAGTTGTTCCCAGGGACTGTTCAGTCATCCTGGGGTCGAATGCTTCCTGCCGGTACTGACAAGCAGCGTGCGTCTGGGCTGCAGCTCGGCGCCGGGGACAGCCGTGATATTCCACACCCAGGACCTGGGCTCATCGCGCCTGCTGCAGGCACAAGGCCCTCCGCCATTGCTCCAGGGGCTGCTCCCCAGAGCCCCATCACTTGTGGGGTGTGCTAGCAGATTTGTTGGACACACCACGATCCCTTTGAGTAATAAGAGGCTTTAGGGGAAATTAGAGGGAAAGGATCTCCGCATGAATCCTCAAGAAGAATGCCTTTCGTACATTAGAGCAATTCTGCACTAACCCCTTGTGTCAGAGGGCGATGCAGAAGAGGGGGCTAGGAGAGTCATGGGAATTGCATGTATGTAGGTTAGAGTTTCCTTGCCTCGGCGCTACTGACATTTTGGATTGGATAATTCTCTGTCGTAGGGGCTGTCCTGTGCCTTGTAGGATGTTTGGCAGCTTTTCTGGCCTCTACCCACTAGATGCCAGAATCATCTCCCTTGTGACAAACAAAAATGTCTACAGGACTAGACAAATGTCCCTGGGGGTGGGGGGTGGGGCCAAAATCGTCCATGGGTGAGAACCACTGACATATGAAAAGGAAATATTGATTTTAACACCGAAATTTACAAGCACGGGGACTCAGACCGTCCGGGTTTGAATCCTGCTTTGCCACTTAAGCTCTGTGTCTGTGTCCTCATTACTGCTCTATGGGCGCCTGAGGATCAGCTGAGTTAACACAGGTAAGGGGTCTAGAGCAGCACCTGGCAAGCAGTGAGATGCAGTAAACACCAGCTCTTCCTAGCAGCCCTTGGGATGCTGTTGAGTCCCCCGAGGGTGATCTTGAACACAGCGGTGGCATCTGTTTTACAATTTTCTGTAATGCGCTGCGTTGCATCTGCCTCCCGGTACACGGCCTTCTCATGGTAATGACTTTGCTGTTTGGCTTTTCACTGTTCACGTGGGTCTGGTTGTTTATGCCTCCACTGATGCAGTGCTTGGCATGGCCACCACAATAAAGGGCAGAGGAAATGGGACTGACTCACCTTCCATGCGCCTGGAATGCAAAGCGGAGCCTTGAGCTGTGGGCCTGGAATTGCGCAGAGGCGGTGATGTCTCGGTTCCGTCAGCAGGGGGCAGCAGCCGCCAGGAAAATGCCTGCTGCAGGAGCGAGCTGAGGGCTCCCGGTTTTGATTTGCTTGGCAGCTGCAGGTATTTCAAGTTGAGCAAATCATCCCTCCAGGGCCGCTGAAGGCCTCCTTTAACAGCCCGTAACAGCTCATCTGCAGGAGCCAAGAGCTGCTTTTCTAGAACATTCCACATTTAGCATGTCTTTCCATTTCCAGCTGGTTCAGTCGGAACCTAGGCCCAAATTCAGCGGGGGACAAAGTTACGCTGGATCTAAGCTGTTGCTCTAGGTTCCTTCCCCCTACTGCTCACTTCCTGACCCCTCTATCCCCCCCCAAAAAACCCATAATGGTCCCAAGTCTCACCCTCACATAATTCCCCTGAATCCACTCTTGCCCCCTCCATGCATTTTCCTCCCAGCAGCCAGGTCATTTTTAAAATTTAAAAATTGTGAACAATCCCTTCCATAGGGTTAAAATCTAAAAGAAGGAGAAGAGCACAGATACTTCCTCCGGCCCGCCCCGCTGCAGCTCCCCTCCCGGGCCAGGGAGCATTGCCTGGTGCCTCCTCTCAGAAGTAGTTATGTCCACCCCAGAGGACACGCGCGAACCACCCCAGGGAACACACAGGAGTGTTCATTCTTGTCCTTTCCCTCCCCTTCCCCGCAAACAGAAGCTGCCACACTGCCACACTCTCTGCCGCACTCTGCTTTTTCCATGTGATAATGTGCTTCAGAGAGGTTCCCCGTCAGCACCCACAGTAGCTTTTCTTTAATGGCTGCGCCCTTTTCATTTGCAGAGCATGGTGCTTTTGA
The DNA here is from genome assembly GCF_964146895.1 of Miniopterus schreibersii. Lineage (NCBI taxonomy): Eukaryota > Metazoa > Chordata > Mammalia > Chiroptera > Miniopteridae > Miniopterus > Miniopterus schreibersii. The sequence goes on from NC_138102.1 coordinate 179,887,954, forward strand.
ATCTTGTTATGTTTCCACTGCAGCCCCTCAAAGGCTTCCTACCGTCTCTGGGGAAAGCCTCTCTCCTCGGAGAGCTGTCAAGCGTGGTGAGCAGGCCACTGCCCTTCTCCAGCTCCGTCCCCTCCTCTGTGCCTTGGGCAGGGCCTTCTCCAGCCTCAAGCCTGATTGGCCTCCCCTGCCCCGGGGCCTTGGCCCTGCTGTCTCTTCCTAACCTACCTTGTTCCTGCTGGGCTTTTCTCAGCTCGAACATCACCTGCTCCATGTGTCTTGTGCATCCATAACAGGGCCGACCATCTCCTGCAGCTGTTATGCCATACTGTTGGGGTTCAAATCCCAGCTTGGCCACTCTGTAGCTATGTGACCTTGGGCAGCTTGCCACGCCTCTCTGCCAACTGGAATGGGAGCAAAAACAGATCCTTTGTCCTGGGCATTTATGGCCGGGGATTTAGACTGGTGAGTCAGCAGAGCAAGCCTCCGTGCCTCTGGTGAGCAGAGACCCCTGAGGGAGGGTCCCTCCTTGCAGGAGTCATATCCCAGTGCCTGGTTAGAGTGGGCAATCTGTAAAGATGGGCCAAGCCTACTGGGCGTATGTGCCTATTAGAAAGCTCTCTGGAGGAATCATTGTCTTAACCCTGTAGTTTTTAAACTGTGCCCCTTGCGACATTAGTTAAAATAACAGCCAACAGTGACTGACCCTGGTGCAAGGCTCATCTTTAGATTATTTCATGCCATTCTTGCAACAATCTAGACAGGTGGGTAACATCATGACCACTATTTTCCAGGTGAGAAAACTGAGGCACAGGGAGGTTAAGTAACTTGCCAGAATTCACAGAGGAGCAGAGCTAGGAGTCAAACCTAGGAAGTCTTCTAAGAAGCAAGGAACTTTCGGAAAGCATTGTCTTAACGCAAAGACAGTTATCTTTGCGATTGAGGGTAGGCTGTGCTCAGGGCCCCTTCTTAATTAACCATCTTTGTTTCAATTCTGGGCAGGTTTTGAAACCCAGCTCAGATGCTGTCTCCTTCCTCCAGCTGGCAGGCCGTGTCTTAATCCACCCCCGACCCTCAGAAGGGCTGGTGCCAGTCCTCCGCCTGGGATCGGGCTCCCTGCTCTCCCCTCCGGGCCCTGCCCAGGAGCTGTCCCCTCTTGCTCCTGGGCCTTCCGTTTCCACTGCCCACCGTGCTGCCTCCGCAAGCTCAAGTCCTTCCCAGTCCTGCGTTCCCATCCCTCTTTCATTCCCTCGCCTCCCACCTATTCCATTATCTACCTCAAACAATCTTCCCCCCCAGGGTCAAAGGTCGCTCATGGCCGAGTGGTCAACTCTAACGCCAGGCTGCAGGAATTGGGGTCACTGTGCCCTTACTATGCCAGGCCGTCGATAAGCACTAAGCCTCCTGGTAACCTTGCAGAGTGGGAACTATTGTCGTCCCATTCTATAAATGAGGAAACTGAGGCACAAAGAGGCCTATCAGTGTGCCTCGGACCATACACTTGAAACAAGCAGGGTTTGAACCACACTTTTGGCCATTTGGCTGCTCTATCTGAGATGGGGCGTCTCTGCCACATTGGCACTGCCCGCCTCTTCTCCCTTCTAGCCTTGTCTCCACCTTGCTCAGTGACACCCTTCTCCTGGGTCTTCTCCTGCCCCCTGACTGGTCTTTCTCCATCACAGGAGAGGCTGCTCTGCCCCCTGCTGCAGAAGTGGGGCTCCCCTGGGGCCCTGTGTCATCCCCTTCCCTCCAGGCTCTCCCTGGCAAGTGTACTCTGGCCCTGACTCACCTCCCACAAAAGGCCACTTGACACAGCTGGACTTGGCAACAATGTCCCACCCCCTTTTCTCTCAAAGAGTTACAGTGAAGGTCAAAATTAACACCATATGTCGTGTAATAGATGCCCTGCAAACTGTAAAGTACTGGACAAAGGTCAGGTTCATCACTGTTGCCATGCTGGCTCCATTCAAGGTCAGTCCCCGGTCCCCGGTCCCTGCTCCCGTTTTCTTGGGGCACGCAGTTAGCACCTGAGCGTGGCAGCCGGAGCTGGAACCTGGCAGCCTTGAAACAGACCGAAAACGCCTGGCAGCCGTTCAGAATGAAAGCTGAGGGGCCCCTTCCAAACAGGACCACGAGGTAAACCGGGGGGCTGAGCGCACTGCCTGCCTGGGTGGCCTCGGGGGCCCTGGGAGCTGGAAACAGTCCCATTGCTCCTAGACACGCGCATGTCACAGATGATAAAGAGGATGCTGGAGAGAAACAGGTGGCACAAGCCTCTGGACTTGTCACCACTGGGGGCAGTGTGCCCTGTGGTGCAGCAGGAAGCACCAGAGGGACAGCAGGAGTGACTTTTAAGTCAACAGAGTCTGACGCTAAACAGCACAAAAAGGTGTCTCCGGTCCACCTTCCCAGTGGGATGACCCCCAATCTCCCCAAGGGAGTTCTGACATCTTGCTTGCTGGAAAGGTTTTAAAATCTCATTAATTTATCTTTTTTGAGGGGCGGAACCCAGTTTTGGGATATGGGAAACTGAAGGGCAGGAACCAGATTGTGTGACGTGGTCCCGCAAGGGGCTGGCCGTTCACCTCTCTGCCAGCTCTGTTCTGTCGTCTGTCATGCCCATTTTCCAGATGAGGGAGCCGAGGCTCAGTGAAACCAGGTGAAGACGTGTCCACACAACAGGGACAGTAAGAAGGGAGAGAGGGATTCTCTCGAAATCCACTCCACTGTTCCTGGCTCGGTGGCCTTGGGGGAGCTAATGAACTTGGCTGAGCCTCTGTTTCTTTGTCTGTAAAATGGGACCAATGACCTACCTCAGAGAGCTGTGAGGATTAAATGCATGTCAAGAACTTAATGCAGCCACAGAGTAAACACCCGAATGCAGGCAGCTGTTACTACTCCAGGACACTGAATGAATGAATGAATAACTTAAACGCACTCTTACCCTCTACCAGGGGAGAGGAAGCTTTCCTTGCAAGAAACCCAGGGACCAGAGGCAGTTTCCTTTAGATGGAAATAAAGTGCCCACTGGAGCAGCTTCTTGGGGCAGAACGATCGGCCGTCACGTCCTTCCTCGTGTTATTCACGTTCCCGGTGGATCTTTCCCAGAGCAGAGAAGGGCGGCCCCCAGCAGACCGTCCTCCGCCACCTCTCCAGCCACGCTGACCAGGTGGCGTTTTGTGATGATGCAGGAAACCTCCCAATAGCTGACCCTCAGCCCCAGCTGAAAGCTTTGCATTTTGCAGAGCCACCGGGGCAGAGCACTGTCTCCTCTGGCCTGGCTCACCCAGCAAGGGGCACGGCCACCCCAGACTGTCCCTGAAGCTCTCTGCCGGGCTGATTGCCTGTGCTGGTTTCTCGAGAGTGAACAGATGCAGCATCAGAGGAGGGGTGACAAGTGGCCGGCTACCTGGAGACGCCGGAGTGCTGAGAGAGAGCAGGTTCCTCGTGGGAGCGTGTCCAAGCTGGCCCTGCAGGCACGAGGTGAACGCAGAAAATGCTAGAACGCTGTTTCCGCAGCACCTGCAGCTTCAGCCTGTCCCCGGCTGCTGCTTTCCGACTGCATCCTGCTCCAGGCTCAGTGTCCCCAAGTGTGGGATGCACGTTGGGCTGTTATGTGTATGATCCCATGGGGCAGAGTTTAGTGGGTCTGAGCTTAGGATCTGGGCAGCTCAGCCCAGCTGGGGACTTGGGGAGACTGTGTGGAGGACGCCTGGAGTCACCCCAGCTGAGGGACCAGGAAGCTGGCGAGTTCCCATCCAGCTCAGCACCTGGTGCTGGCACAACCGCTGTGCCCTGTGCTGGTGCTGGACGTCCACAGCCAGGAGCAAAAATTCCTCGGACAGCTTTATTTTTTATTATTAGCTTTTTTATGTTTTAATTTGTCTTTATTGTTGAAAGTACTACAGATGTTCCCTTTCCCGACTCCGCGTCACCCCCTCCAGGCCTTCCCCACACTATTGTCTGTGTCCAGGGGTTACGCATGTACGCTTATGAGGTCTTAGGTTAATCTCTCCCACCCACCCACCCCCGCCTTCCCTCTGAGATCCCTCAGTCTGTTCCATGCTTCTATGTCTCTGGGTCTGTTTTGTTCATCAGTTTATTTTGTTCATTAGATTCCACATGAGTAGTACCATGCGATCCTTGTCTTTCTCTGACTGGCTTATTTCTCTTAGCATAATACTCTCCAGGTCCCTCCATGCTGTCTCATAGGGTAAGGGGTCCTTTTTTCCAGCTGCATAGTATTCCATGGTGTAAATGTCCAAGAAGATGCTTGACGTGATTTCAATCTCCTTGAACTTGTAGAGACTTGTTTTGTGTCCTAACATGTGGTCTGTCTTTGAGAATGTCCCATGTGCACTTGAGGAAAATGCACGTTCTGCAGCTTTGGGGTGAAATATTCTGTAAATGTCAATTAAATCCATCTGATCTAGTGTGTCATTTAGAGGCACTGTTTCCTTGTTGACTTTTTGTCTGGAAAATCTATCCAGTGAAGTCAGTGGGGTGTTAAAGTCCCCTACTCACTGTATTGCTGCCGATCTCTCCCTTAAAGTCCTCCAGAAGGTTTTTGGTTTTGTTTTCCAGCCTGTGTGACTCTTTTGTTCTGAGGTGAGTCTCTTGTAGACAGCATATATTTGGGTCCTGTTTTCTTATCCATTCAGCTACTCTAGGTCTTTTGATTGGAGCATTTAATGCATTTATATTTAAGGTTATGATAGGTACTTACCTATTGCCATTTTATTTCTTTATACCAGCTGCACCTTTGATCCCCATGGTTGTAAGAAGGCATCACCTATGGGCACCAAGGCTTCATCCTAGACAAGGTGAGGAGGAGGGGATCTGTTTCTCTAGAAACTTCCTGCAAACACCACCCGGGGAGGTGTGTTTACCCCTCAGACCCACACCGTGTCCCTGGTCAGGGGACTGTTTCACACGGGGCACACTGTTGTCCTGCCCCAAATGGGGTTGTGATAGAAAGAAAGAGGGAGAATTAGTGCTACAAAGGCAACTCTAATGATGAGTAGGCAGATATAATATTATAATATAGTACGGTATAATATAACATAATGTAATCTGATAATATAATATAATACAAGTCTCCTATAACAAGTTAAAATTCACATCCTAGACCTTGCCCCATGTTATTATAGAACATCCACAATGTCTAGTTTAAAGGACACACAATATAACCGTGTCCTTCCCTGCATTGCAGGAGCCTCTTTTGGGGTCCCCAGTGCCTGGCCCTGAGGGACAGTGGGCCCAGGAAGTGTGAGTTCAGGTGAGCCCAGCGGAGCAGCAGCTGGTGGTGATGCTGCTGGTAGGCATCCGGGCTGGGCCAGGGGGTGGTGAACGCACCCGGGGGACAACAAAAACCTGCAGCAAGGACGTTAAATTAGCCTGGTGACAGCACCTCAGAGCCTTCCCGGGTGGTATTTCTTCCAAACACTGGGGCAGACTGGGAGGGAGAAAATAAAAAGAATGACCTGATACTTCTCTGCCTGCTTAGGACATGGCGCCCTCTTTGGATCCTTCTGTGTGACATCTGTGCTCAATAAATATCCAGGTGATGATTGATTCAACAAGGTAGCAGGCAGCCAGCGGGAGGCTAAATGGATTTTAATGGCCTGTAAGTTGGCTCAGATCACAGCGGCTCAGAGTTGGAAGGGACTTGCTGCCTAGGGGAAGTCTGCTGGTGCATGAGTTCTTTCAACAAGTTCCCTCATCTCCACTTGAATGCTTCTCGTGACAGGATGCTCACTGCCTTACAGAACAGCCTGTCTTACTGCCCGGCAGCTCGAAGGGTAGACAGGACTTTGTCAGGATTAGTCAAGAGCTGTTGCCTTGTAAATCCCCTCATTAGTTTTGATTCTGTGCCTGCAGAACCACACAAAATAAACCCGGTTCCTCTTCAGGCCGCACGCCCTGCCTTTAATTTTGGAAAGACTTAACATCCTCCAGCTATGGATGCTTTGCTTTCTTTTTCACTGTGAATGTTTTTCATTGTTTATATGTTCATTTATTTCACAAAGGTGTAGTAAGCACCCCTTTGTGCCAGGGACTGTGTTAGGTGCTAGAGTCACAGTGGTGAGATAAACATGATTCCAGCTGTCATATCTAACAACCACGTGTGAAAGTCAGGTGATGACAACGATGATGATGGTGATGATGACTGAGATGAAATTCACATAACTTGCAACTAACTATTTTAGTGTGCAGTTCCGTGCATTTAGTGCATTCATCACCTTGTGCAAGCACCACCTTTCTCCAGTTTCAAAACTTTTTCATCACTCCAGAAGAACACCCTGTACCCATTACATCATCACTCCCCATTCCCCTTTCCCATCCATCCATCCATCCACCCACCCATCCATCCCTCCTTCCATCCATCCACCCACCCACCCACCCATCCACTTACCCATCCATCCATCCATCCATCCATCCATCCATCCATCCATCCACCCATCCACCCACCCACCCATCCATCCCTCCTTCCATCCATCTATCCATCCACCCACCCACCCACCCATCCACCCATCCATCCATCCATCCATCCATCCATCCATCCATCCATCCACCCACCCACCCATCCATCCCTCCTTCCATCCATCTATCCACCCACCCACCCACCCATCCACCTACCCATCCATCCATCCATCCATCCATCCACCCACCCATCCATCCACCCACCCATCCATCCCTCCTTCCATCCATCTATCCACCCACCCACCCACCCACCCATCCATCCACCCACCCACCCATCCATCCCTCCTTCCATCCATCTATCCACCCACCCACCCACCCATCCACCTACCCATCCATCCATCCATCCATCCATCCATCCATCCATCCATCCATCCATCCATCCACCCACCCACCCATCCATCCCTCCTTCCATCCATCCCTCCTTCCATCCATCTATCCACCCACCCACCCATCCACCCACCCATCCACACATCCATCCATCCATCCATCCATCCATCCATCCATCCATCCATCCACCCATCCACCCACTCATCCCTCCCCCCCTCCCTCCCCCTCCCTCCCTCCCTCCCTCCCTCCCTCCCTCCCTCCCTCCCTCCCCTCATCCATTCATCCACCTATCTATCCCCTGGCAGCCTTTAATCTACTTTCTGTCTGTATGGACTTATCTATTCTGGATATTTCATAAACAAGGAATCACACAATATGTGGTTTTTGTGTCTGGCTCCCTTCACTGAGCATAATGCTTTCAAGGTGCATCCCCGCTGTCGCATGTGTCAGAATCTCATTCCTCTTAAGGCAGCACTATTCCATCGTATGAATATGGGACATTTTGGCTGTCCGTTCACCCCACTGACGGACTTTTGGGTCGTTTTTGGCTACCATGATTAATGCTGCTTTAAATATTTGTGCACAAATTTCTGTGCGAACGTATGTTTTCATTTCTCGTGGGTGTATACCTAGGAGTGGATTTCCAGGTTATGGGTGCATTCTATGTCGACCGTTTTGAGGAACCACCACACTGCTCTCCACAGTGACCGCACCATTTTATATTCTTTCTAGCAGGACACGAGGGTACCAGTCTCTCCACACCCCTGCAGTAATTCTTCTTTTCGTCTTTCTGGGTTATAGCCATCCTAGTGGGTGTGAAGCAGTGTCTCTTTGCAGCTTTGATGTTTCATTTCCTTAATGAGCATCATCTCATGTGCTCGTTGGGTATTTGTGTGTCTTCTTTGGAGAAATGTCTGTTCAAGTCCTTTGCCTATTTTTAAATTGGGTTGTACAATAGTTAATTGTATGCGTCACCTTGACTGGGCCAGAAGGTGCCCCAATATTTGGCCAAACATTATTCTGGGTGTTTCTGGGAAGGTGCTTTTGGGTGAGTGTAATGTTTAAATCAGTAGACTGAAGCAGATTGCCCTCCCTAATGTGGGTGGGCCTCATCCAATCAGTGGAAGGTATGAATGGAACAGAAAGGCTGACTTCCTTGAGTAAGAGAATTCTCCAGCCTGATTGCTTTCAAAACTAGGACATTGGTGTGTTTTTTTCGTGTCTCCAGACGAGCTGCAATTATACCACTTGTCCCTTGGGTGGCCAGCTTGCTGATTCACCATGCAGGTCTTGGAACTTGTCAGGCTTCATATTCGTGGCAGCTAATCCTTATAATAAGTCTCTTTCTTTTATCAATATTGCTATCTATATCTTTATATCTATCTATATCTATATCTCCTAATGGTTCGGTTTCTCTGGAAAGCCCAAATATGTGATTTAAAATTATTTTCTTCCCTTCAGGGAGACAGATGACTGAAAAAGCAATAAACATGAAGTGGAGTGGGTGTCGAAGGAGGCACAAAGCACGAAGCATGTGTCCCTCAGAGTAGCAGCTCCACAAGAGTGGGTCTCATGTTGTCTATTTATTGTGGGACCCTCATTGGGCCTGGCACATAATAGATGCTCATTAAAGAGCTATACTTAAAAATGAGCAACTAAACTTGGGTATCAGCGGGAGTGGAGAAAGCTTCTCAGAGACAGCCTCATTTAGCTGAGGCCTCAGGCTTGCGTAGGATTAGGCAGGTGGGGAAGGAACGGTGGTCCAGGTGGAAGGAATAGCCATGTGAAGGCCCCAAAGAGAGAGAGGACAGGGTAAGGGCCCTTTGTGACATGGTTTGGGGTCCTGGCTGGCTGCCCAGGCCCTTCTCTGGCTGGACTGATAGGGGAGGACGCCAAGTGGGCAGAGACCTCCGGACTTCTGTCCCAACCTCACCGTTACAGTGAGCGGGAGGCAGAGAAAGGAGACTGATGGCTTTGGGAAGGATTCTCACATTTATGGTGGTTCCATGAGGTGATGCTTCCAAAGCACTGAGCCTGTGTCAGGCACGCCCAGGCTCTCAAAACTTATTTGTTGAATGGATGAATCAGTGTTTTCATTTTCTTTTCTTTTTTTAAATATATCTTTATTGATTTTAGAGAGAGAAAGGGAGAGAGAGAGAGAGAGAGAGAGAGAAACATCAATGATGAAAGAGTTGTCATTGATCGGCTGCCTCCTGCACGCCCGTGACTGGGGGATCGAGCCCGCAACCTGGGCATGTGCCCCAACTGGGAATCAAACTGCGATCTCCTGGATCCTAGGTCGATGCTCAACTGCTGAGCCACGCCGGCTGGGCTCTATTTTCATTTTGATTAGCTGTGTGGTTTGGGCAAGTTACCTAACCTCTCTGGCCCTTAATTTTTTCACCTGTGAAGTAGACTGCCCTCTTCCTTGGAGGGTTTGGTGGGAATGGAGGGGTGGTGTCACTAAGCATCTGGGGGTCTGGCCTGCCGCAGGTGCTCTAAGGAGGAAGAGGCAGACGGGGGAGGCAGAAAGAGGCCAGTCCCCAGGCCCACTTCTCATCCATCCTTCCCCACCTCTGACCCCTCCTTCCGACTGCGCGCTCCCTCTTTCCTCACTTACCTGCACCCTCTCCTTGCTCCGGGACATCCCACCCACCATCCAGCCCCCTGCCCACAGGCAGGCCGATCCCACTCTTATCAAATGCCACTCGGGAACTGATGTGCAGCTCCTCCTGGCCCCAGCGCCCTCTCTCTCTGCTCCCAGCCTCCCCCAGACCGAAAGGGGACTGAGAGCATGAATGGGGCTCCTCTGAGCAGGGCAGTGAAGAAGGGCGGACTGTTCAGCTGATGAGCAGACAGAGGGGAGTGTGGACGGGGGGGGGGGGGGGGGGGGGGGGGGGGGGGGATGGGAAGCAGGAGGTTGGGGTCTGGTCCCTGTCCTGCTCCGCACTTCTTTTGTGGCCTTGAGCGAGCCCCCAGCCATATGCGTCAGCCTTTGGTGTGCGGGGCTCTGGGATCCAGCAGGGCACCCCGCAGATGTGCCCTCGAGCATCTTATGATCCCTGGGAGACGTGGCTGCAAATTAGATTGTCACACTTTCTCCATTTCACCGAGGGGTGGGGGGAGTTCAGGGGCTCTCTCCAGGTGGGGGCATCCACTCTGGCTGTGCTGAGGATGAAGGGACCGAGCCGGGGAAAGGGGTGGGGAGGCGAGGGGAGCAGAGGGCCCGGCTGAGGAACCAGCACGGAGGGGACGCAGCGGGAGAAGGTTGTGAGAGAAGCTGGGTGGGAGCTGGGCCGCCCAGTGCACAGGGAGGCTGGGCCTGGATTTTTATGCTATAAAAAGACTTATCATTTATTATAAATATATTATGAAATAATAAATCAATAGAATGATTTTATTCTATAGTGGGGCAGTTTTAAGCAGGGGAACAACGCGACCAGCTGGGTTTTGGAGAGAGTCCAGGACTGGGGAGGGGGGAGAGGGAGGTCAGGGGGCTAGGAGGCCACACGCTGGTCCAGGGCCTGGGGCAGCTCCCAGTGGCATCTCTCAGAGCCTGGCTGAAGCCAGGTCACCTCCATACAGTGGTAAAGGACCCAGTCTATAAAGATGCCAAAGCTGAGTTACACAGTGACCGGAGGTCACGCCTCATTTGAAGAGATGCCCGAAGTCTCGACCTGAGCTGTGACAGGGCCTGGATCTGGTGGTGGTGGCCAGAGGAAGGGCGAGGGAACTGCGAATGGGGAACTACGTGGGAGGCAGGAGGAGGGCTGGCGATCGACTGTTGGTGTCAGTGTCACCTGCCTTATCCACCCTCTGACCACACTGCTGTTTCCCTCCCACCCCCACAAGGTGCCCCCACCTTGTCCTGACCTTGTCCTGCCCAGGCTCCAGGTAAATTCTTCCCAAACTGAGGGCCCTGGATCCAATGTTCTGTGCCCCCGACCGCCCCGCTCTCAAGCACAGTGGGCCGGCCGCTCGCGCCACCCTGAGCCGGGACTGCAGTGTGTGGGCTGTCCCCGGGATGTGGGGCCGGGTACACCGAAGGCCACGCGGGTCTGCGGGCAGCAGCAGCTGTCACCGTTGTCCTGACCTGCCTTTCTCTCAGGCCCTGGACTGGTTTCCAGGGGAGACTTTCTGGCGGCCCAGCCCCGCCCTGTCCTCAATGTCCGAAGTTAAGCCTCCTGAGACCCCACATAAAACCTGGATCAACCCTGGTGCTGCCTGTTGTCACCAGCACGTGCGTGCCTGTGCCCTCACCCCCGCCTGCCTGCCCGGACCCACCGCCTCTTGCAGACCATCCCGCAGCTCCCCCGGCCCAAGTCCAGCTGAGCCCACAGCGGGGTGTCCCTTCCCGGCCTGCTGCTGCTCTGGTCCAGTTCTGGTCCCCAGGGCCCTCCCGCACGGGGGCTGCTGACTGCTCCCCGGGAAGGTAGCCTGTCCAGACCTGCCCCTCCGCCTGAATGCCCCATGAGGTTGCCCACTCGGGGCCTGGACCTCAGGGAGCACCTTCCCTGATGGCCCTGCCAGGGGGACACCTCAGGCCCAAGGAGAGGGTTGAGGGGAACCCTCTGTATGGGGTCTGGAAGGCAGACAGGTGGGAGAACACTGCTTCTATTTCCACCCCAAGGCCATTGTGGAAAAGAGCAGAAACTTCCCCTCAGGGCTGCCACTGTGTTTGCCACCAAGCTTCCAACCCCACCTCTCATTCCCACTGGGACATTCTCCCCAACTCCCAGTGTGACTGACCCCACTGTCTCCACAGGTGGATGCCCCCAGAATGGGTCAGTCAGGGCCCCCATCTGCGACTGGTTTGGGGAGGGACACAGGCCCTGGAGGTGGCTGCCGGAGTTAAGGTCCCGGCTCTCCGCTTACTTGAGATGTGGTCTCGGGCAGACATTTAACCCTCTGGGCCTAAGTTCTCTCATCTGTACAGTGAGGATAATAGCAGAGCTGCTGTGCAGATGGAATCATGGAAATGGCACAGCACAGAGTAGGTGCTCAATCGACACGAGCTAGTGCTATTCATGGGACTAAATTTGGGGCCTTCTGAGGGAGGGAGTGGAAAAGGGAAGCTCCTTGCTGTTTACTGGTGCTGCTGAATGTGCCCTGGAGCTGCTGGGGGAATCTCGCTACCGTGAGGGAATCAGCAGAAAGGAGAGCGGTGCTCAGGGATGGGAAAGGACTTGATCCTGATGAAACCACTTGAGTCCCTTGATCCAGCTGTTCCTGAAGGCCTGCCCCTGGACTATTTAGGTACATGACCAATCAAGTCTTTGTTTTTCTTCCTTTTTTGCTTAAGTCACTTAGAGCTGGGTTTTTGTCATTTGTAACAAAGAGTTTTAATGGGTATCCATCCATCTGTCCGTCCGTCCATCCATCCTTCCATCCACAAGTCCTAGTTGTGTGGGCTTAGACTCGTCACTTCCTCTCTCAGGATCTGTAAAATGGGAGTTTCATCACCTCCCTATGGGGTGGTTTCAAGGGTTCATGGGCAACCCATGTGGAGTGGCACGCTCAGTAACAGATGCAGAGGAGGGGCTCAGTAGATTTCTCTCCCATCCCATCTTTTCTTTCTATATCCTGCCCCCACCCCTCATGGTGTATCTGGAAAGCCAAGGCAGGACCCTGCCCCCAACCCCTTGTCCTGGATCCATTCAAGCAGCAGAACCCAATGGGTACAGCCTTTATTGTTTCTCCAGCATTTTCCAGAAGAATGGTGTCATCCGAGGGCCGAAGGAGGACAGGGTGGAGTAAAAAATAACATAAACAAACTGAACAGAAACGCAGGAGGGCAGCAAAGGGGCTGAGATGGGGGGCTGGGGGTAGAGAGGCGGAAGACCTGGGGCAGCCAGAGCCTCTTAGCTTTCAGCCACCAGGGTGGAGAATTCTGCAAAAGAAAACGACAAAGGTGAGTCAGAGGTGGGCAGTGCAGGAGAAACCGACCGCTGGGCCCCTGCCCGGGCTTTCTCCTGGTCCTCACATCTGCTGCAGAAGTCCTGGCGTGATGGAATGAGTGAGTGTGGGGATGAATGAATGAATGAATGAATGAATGGACGAAGCGAGGTGGGAAATGGTGAGCCTACCGTATCTTTCACTTCATGATGCCACGCAGCCCATGGATTAGTAGTAGTATGACAATTATAATAGCAATGCTGATCTTCTGAATGTTTATCACTTGCCAGTCACTATTTTAAGCACTTTATATGTGATATCTTATTTAACTCTGGCACTGATCCTATAATGTGCACTTTATTATTATTTCCACTCTACAGGTGAGGAAAACCAGGCTCAGAGCCCAGCAATTTTTACAAGGTCATACCACTAGTAGAAAGCAGCCAGGATTCAGACTCAGGGCTGTGCCCTCAACTGAGCCCTTTCTTGGCCACCTGTCTGGTTGTTCCCCACCTGCCCTCAGAGTCACCAGCAGAATCTAAGAAGACACAGACTCCCAGGCCTTGCCTTGGAATTTCTGGCTTAGGAGGCCTGAGAAAGGGATGAGTTATTTTGTTAGAAGGTGGTTCTGGTGAGCAGCCAGGTTCAAGAAACTGTGTGCTCTACATCCTCAGGGGGACAGAGCAGGAGCCTGGAGGACCCTGAGCAAGTGACATCTCCACACAGCTCAGAGGCATGAGTGCACACAGGTACTCAGAGTAAGCTGAGCTCTGCCTTACACAGCTCCTCACTGATCATCACAGTCACTCAACAAACTGGGACCTATCATCCCCATTTTACAGAAGGAAAATCTAGGGCCCAGAGAGAAGTAACTTTGCAGAGCCTCCAGGCGAAGGGAGGCACAGGGGAGCAGGATATGGTCCCTGCCCCACAGGAGCTTCTGGTCTAGTCAGGAGGAATACAACATGTGGCAGGAAATGCTCCAAGTCTCAGGCATACTGAGGGCCTTGTCACCTCAGGACCTTTGCACCTGCTGCTCCTCCCAGCTGGTACACTCTCTAGACTTTCTCACGGCCAGCTCCTGCTCACTTACCTGGTCTCGGCCCACACGTCACTCCATCGGGCCTTCTCTGACTACTCTGGCAAAAGCAGCAATGCTCTGAGCTGGCACCGCCTTTTAGTATATTCACGGCCCTTACACCCTCGAAGCACTGTTGAGTATTTCTTGTACATTCCTTGTTGTCTGCCTCCCCCACTGGAACATAGAGCTCCAGAGCCCGCTGGCTGTGCTCACTGCTCCATCCTGCCCCTGGCTCAGTGCCTGGCACTGAGGGGCCACATGTGTTTGTGAAAGGCTGAGAGAGGCACGGAGACTTCACTGCCATAGGGAGAGGCCCCTTCTATGCAGCAGCAAAACCTTCAGAGGGAAGGTGGCATTTGACAGAGTCCTGTAAGCAGATGCAGGGTCCCATAGCAAAAGCCGAGGGGAAGGGACAGCGGGTGGGGTTCAAAGGGCAGGAAATGATGGAGTGTATTTGGGAACAACCTAGTAGCTGGCCTGTCCCGCAAATCTAGCTCTGTCACCTATGGGCTGTGTGGCCTGGTCTCTCTGAGCCTCACTGGCACCATTGAACTTAGAGATAGTCAGGAGAGACTTGGTGGGACTCAGGAGGACCTTGGCTCTCACCCTGAGCCCCTGGGCCCCGTTTTCCACGTCCTCTCAGGTGTGGGGTCCTCGCTGTGGTGGTCAGAGGGGTGCTGCTCAGCAGGCAGCTCTCCCGAGACCTTTATTTGACATAAGGGGGCGCAGGGAGCCTCTTCGCCATGGGTTTCCTCCAGGAGACAGGAAAGAGCAAGAAGGAGTTTGCCACCCTCTGCCACTCTGTGGCTCTGAGATGCCATGTCCCAGCCTGCCGGAGAGTGGGGCCCCAGGTAAACCCTCACAGCCTCTAGCAAACGCAGTGTCATGGTGTGGGGACAGCGTGGGTGGGGGTGGGGAGCTAGGGTGGCGGCCCCGGCCTGGCCCTGTGTGCTGGGAAATGAACCCCCCGGGTGGGGTGTCAGCTCCCCAGTTGTCAGTGGAGAGAAGGGAGGGGCGGGAACAATTCCTTGTGGGAGACGGTGAAAAACTGGATGGCAAGTGGCTTCAAAGGGGCCGGAGGAAATCTCTGGGGCTCCCCGAGCTTTGCCCTGCCCTCCCCAGACTCCGGGTGACGCACACATGTGACTTCTTTTTCACCACTGTACCACGGTCATGTCCCATGCTGGCATGAGGGGGCGCCGGCTGGGACTCTTTGTAAGGCTAGAATTATTTCCAGATAAAAAGTGAAAAAACAAAAAGCAACCAGACCGACATGCTGTCATCATGGAAATAAGCTGGCACTGACCCCTGCCCGGGGGAGGGACCTGGGCTCCTCACCTTCGGGTCTGACCTGGGAAATGGACACCACCCTCTCCCGTCCCCAGGCTGTCCCCAAGGACAGGAACGGCAGGTGACCGGATGTGGGGGCCTGGGTATCGACTCAAGGTGGGAGAGTGTGGGGGTCC
Source organism: Miniopterus schreibersii (assembly GCF_964146895.1). Lineage (NCBI taxonomy): Eukaryota > Metazoa > Chordata > Mammalia > Chiroptera > Miniopteridae > Miniopterus > Miniopterus schreibersii. Next base: position 179,903,194 of record NC_138102.1, read on the forward strand.
TCCAGCTGGTTCTGAGACACCCCAGGGTCACGGGCTGGGCGGTACCAGCAAGTGGCAGGGACAGAACCTGAACACCAAACACTCAAGCATCCTCCCATGGGCCAGGTGGCAAAGCAGTCGCCTTCCCAGCCACGAGCTCCCGCGACCCTGCAGGCGGTTCTTCTGAGATGTCATTTATCATTAGTCCTTTGATTGACATTGTCCATTTTTATAGAGTTTAAAAATTCTAATTTATTTAATGCCTACATGGGAAGCGTGTTGCCTATAAATTAAATTCTCATTAAATTCTCACCACTACGCCACGGAGAGATGCTTTTGTCTGCATGTTACAGATGGGGAAACTGAGGCCCAGGGTGAAGTAGCTGGACCGAGGTCACAGCAAACTTGATTCAAGCTGCGCTCTCGGGCTTCCTTCTTTACCCCAGAGGTTCCCGACCAACTTTGACCTAGTGACACGAGCCAGCTCCAGTGTCGCCACCCCCTTGACTCTGTCATATCAGCCCTTTTTTATTTACTTCCTGGTACTTAGCACTTTCTGGAATGATCTTACTTATGCACTTACTTATTTTTACCAGTTCCCCTTCTAGGATGTAAATCCCAGAGGCCTGTCTTGTTCACCAATGGAGCAGACCTGGCACACGGCAGGTGCCAATAAACAAATGCCAAGTGGAGGGAGGGAGGGAGGGAGGGAGGGAGGGAGGGGGGAGGGGGGAGGGGGGATGGAGGGAGGGAGGGAAGGAGGGATGGGGGATGGAGGGAGGGAGGGGGAGGGATGGGGGATGGAGGGAGGGAGGGGGGAGGGATGGGGGGATGGAGGGAGGGAGGGGGGAGGGATGGGGGGATGGAGGGAGGGAGGGATGGAGGGAGGGATGGGGGATGGAGGGAGGAAGGGATGGGGGATGGAGGGAAGGATGGAGGGAGGGAGGGAGGGGGGGAGGGAGGGAAGGAAGGATGGAGGGAGGGGGGAGGGAGGGATGGAGGGAGGGATGGGGGATGGAGGGAAGGATGGATGGAGGGAGGGAGGGAGGGAGGGAGGGAGGGAAGGAAGGATGGAGGGAGGGGGGAGGGAGGGATGGAGGGAGGGATGGGGGATGGAGGGAAGGGTGGAGGGAGGGATGGGGGGATGGAGGGAAGGGTGGAGGGAGGGATGGGGGGATGGAGGGAAGGATGGATGGTGGCTCATGCGTCCTCCTTAGGGGTCACCAAGCACCGACTTTCCTCATATAATTCTCTCAACAGCCCGGGAGGTAAGGGGGATGACTGCCATTTTACAGATGGGGAGCGGGAGGCCTGACCAGGTGACGTGTCCATGTCATGTGGAAAATAAGAGGCAGAGGCGGAGGCAGGACTCGGCCCGTGATGTCAGGAACCCCAGACCTGAATGTGGAAAGGCTGTCCCTGATGGGCCAGCGTCCCAGAAGCATGCATTCTCTCCCGCTCCCACCTGCCGTTTAACCTGGAAAACTGGCCCTGGCCATACACCCTGTCCTTGGGCACCGAGATGCTCTGTCCCGGGACAAAGGAGACATGGCCTGTCCACTAACACCCGCTCATGGGGGGACTGTCAGGAGGGGACTTGGTCCTTCCCGTTTCCGACCTGCGCTGGCCTCCCTGCCCCTCCCCTGATAGATGACAGGCTCTCGCTGCTCCTAGTAGAGCCGGTGCGTCACCTTCACACTGGGTGGCATTCGGTGCAGAGGGAAGGGGGCCAGGGACCACCGGCCAAGGGACTGTGGGGGGGGGGGAGCAGGCACTTTGGAGTCTGACTGGGAGGTGTTTTGGACCACTGGGGTTTTTAGGAGCCTCTGGAAACAGACCCCTCTGCCCACCCTGGGATCTGCTCTGAAGCAGCCAGCATAGCTCTATGGCCCCGTCCTTGGCTTCTGCAGAGAGCACAGGATCCTAATTTTATCCCCCCAAACCTGGAAGGGGGCGCTTTTTAGACAAATCGAGGGCAGGGGTCACCTCTTGGGCTCGGTGTGCATCTCCCTCAGGGCAGAGCTCTTAGGAACAAGCCGTTTATGAACAGCACTCCTATCAGAAAGGGTCTCCTCTGGAATGTGCATCCCTCCTTAGAGAAAACAAATGAACAAACATACAAGACCCTAAACGTCTCCATCCCCTGGTTCGGCAGTAGGGTGGCGGGCTGGGGAATGGGACATCGGAGGAGGGGATTCCAGCCTTGGCTCTGCCATCACTCATGCCCCCGGACAAGACCCTCACCCTTCCAGGTCTTGGTTTTCTGATCCGTGCAGTGTTGGGTCCAGAGGATGCCTTTCTCACTCTCCCACAGTGTTTGGAGCAACTAGGAGTCAACTCCGAGTCCACATGTCTTGTTTCTGTGACCTTGGACCAAACACTTCACCTCGCTGCGCCTCAGCTTCCCCATCTGTAGAACGGTGCTCCTTGGGTGGGTCTGAGGGACCAGCAGGCCTGATCCACAGCCAGCACCCAGCGTTTGGTAGCACTTGTTATCAAGATGCTTCTAGAGTTCCAGCTCCCTCAAAACCAAGCCTATGAATGCCTGGCTGCTGCCTGGCATGGACTCTGCCAATGGCCATAACCTTTGTTTCCTGGCCTCGGTGCTGTCCCCGCCATTTCTTGTCCCTGCCTGGCACCTGTGTACAATCTTCCGGCAGCCCTGGAGCTGAGTCTGAATCTTGGTCTATCACTTCCTGGCTAGGTGGCCTTTGGTCGCTGCTTTCCTCTCCGAGCCTCAGTTTTCTTATCTGTAAAGCCTACCTGCATGGCTATTGGGAAGCCCAGCTAAGCGAACACAGAAAGGGCCTGGCCCACAGCATGTGCTCTGTATGTGTTAGTCCCTCCTCCCGTGGGTCCCCTCAGCACAACTGACGCAGGCTGGAGCTCAGAAATAACAACAGTAATAACCACGCGAATCCTGAAACTGGACAAGGAAGATGTAAACTGATAGAGGGCGTGGGAAGCCTAAAGAGCAAGCAGCTGGCCTGGTGGCCGTTCCTGCCACTATCTATCCTACCAGAGTTAGGGTCCCCCCTCCGGCGTGCCTATGTGGAAACTCAGTCTCTGACCCTCAGTTTCCACATCTGTAAAATGGGGATCTGGCAGTATCTCTTACGGCTATGGTGAGGGCTACCTGGGAGAATGGATGAGAAGTGCCTTGGACAATGCCTGGCACAAAGAGAGCACAATGAAATCAAGATTGTTGAGGGAGAGCATTTCCTCCCGTCAGGATATAAGCGCAGCCCTTCCCTTGCAGGGGGAGCCTCAGGCGAGGCCCCTGGGGCCCCGCTCGCTGGTTTTCCATCAGCCGATCACAGGAGATGGGCGGTGGGGAGGGGGGTGTGGCGCAGCAGACACAGGGGCAGAGGATGAGAGGACGCAGTTCTTTCCCAGGGGAAACTGAAATGAGCCTAATTAGGTCTGTCAAGTCCCGAGTGCTGTGGGGATTGGACAAATTTAGAAGCCATTGACAGGTGAGACCAGCACCCGCTGATAGCCCACAGCCCGGAGTGAAACTGAGATGGACATTGAGTCAGCGCCTGGAAGGCTCTTTCCTTCCCTCTGTTGTGATGACCAGGACGGAGGCACCGACCTTCTGGTTTATCACCTCGCCTCTAAATAGCTCCCGGGCTGGGTTTCTTATAAATTGCTATTGCAAACAGGGATCACTTTCTGAACCCAGGAGACAGGGGAAGCAGAGCCATCCGGGGTCACACCAGATGGCCTACAAGGAGCCTTCGTCAACAATTCTGGGGTCCCAGGCTGTGCCAGTCACTGCCCTGTGTATCATCCCATGTCATCCTCCCCACTCTCTTATCCCCATTTTACTTACAGGGAAACTGAGGCTGAGAGCCACTTAGCCAGGAAGATTCTAAGTTAGGCTGGCTCAGGCCAGGGTGCGTCTCCTCAGACTGTTGCTGACCGGCCCTGGGTCTGCCTGAAGCTGTGACCCCGATGTGGAGAGGGGTCCCTGGCGAGGGCCGGTCCTCTCCCTCCTCGCGAGTGCTCCTGTTTGCAGGGGGGCTACGTAAGGGGCGCCGCGCTCTCCCTCTGCGAAATTATCTGCTGCAGCGGGAGGCCGGGCCTGGGGAGGTCGAGCGGGAATCAAAGCCAGCGTCTTGCTAAGCACAGGAGCCATCTATACCCTGGGCGCCCCAGCTCGGCCTGGGGACGAGGGGCAGTCAGGAGACCTGGTTCCATCCAACCAAGGGTTCGCCCAGTGGCTTTGGCACTTCATATCTGCTGGCCTCAGTTTCCACATGTCTCAGGGCGGATTGTAGACCTTATCGGGCTGGCTGGGGACGCAATGAGATGGGACAGAACACTGTGCACGGCGGGGCTCTGCCACCAGGGCTGCAGGTGGCCTGACGCTCATGAAACCCAATCCCAGGGGGGCCGAGGGCTGGAATTACAGGGCGGGGAGGGGGCTCCTTCCATCTCTCCGTCTCACTTCCCTCTTGTCAGACTGGATTTCCTTTCCTTTGAGGACTGGTGTGCCACTGCTCCCACGGGTCTCGAGGTGGCTTACAAGAGAAAGCACCCACATAAAATAAAAGGAACCATTTCCAGGCCCCTCACTGAGTTCACGCTACAGCCCCCTGAGGGGGGTTGTGTATCCCCACTTTGGGTTGTAGCTTCTGCCTGACTTAGGTGCTCCAGCCCCAGGCTTCCTCCCTCACTCCACCTCCCATGTTCAATAGGCTCCTTAAGGGTAAAAGAACAGATTTTGCCAGAAGGAAGCAGAAAAGACGGAGGCCTTGAGGCCGGTGGATGGAGCAGACTCTGATGGTTAGGCCATAATTATGACCACATTTTTTAGCAACGGAAGCAAAACACAAACCAGTCTCTTGCGTTAAAACGGGCCTGAAATATAGGAAAGGGGATCGGGTTTCAGGGGAACGGAGGATGTGTGTGTGTGTGTGTGTGTGTGTGTGTGTGTGTACGGGGCCTGCACACCTTGTCTACAGGATGAGGGGAGGGGGAGTGAGGTATCTGGAGTCAGAGTGTCAAGGTTTGAATAGCTCGGGCCTCAATGCTGAGTGGCCATGTGATCCTCGGCAAGTCCCCCCACTTCCCTGAGCCTTGGTTTCCTTGTCTGTGCAGCTATTGTGCGGACTGACCCAGCTAAAAGGGGAGGCCCGTGTGCAGTCCCCAGTGCATGGGAAGTGCCACACAGACGGTAACCGCTGTCCCTGTCTGCCTGCAAGCTCCATGTGCAGGCACCCGGTGTGGAGAGCCCGGGTTGGGGACGCATGGCAGTGTGACAGGCAGAGTGGCAGAGGGTCCTGGCTGGGCCTGCGAGCCCCAATCCTGGCTCTGTTACTGAGTGGCCCTGGGCATGTTACCCTCAGCGCCTTAGTTTCCTCGTTTGTAAACCGGGAAGAGCAATGGCACTTACTTTCCAGGATTATTGAAAGGTAGTGTGGCCCCCGGATTATCAGCACCACCCAGGGCCTTGGTGGAAATGCACTCTTGTGGGCCCCACCCATACCTAAAGAATCAGAAACTCCTGTGCTGAGGAACGCTCCAGGTGATTCCAACTTGGGACCCACCATTGCTCAGGACAAGCACTTGAGAAGGAAGCTGCCACTTGGTGTCGTCTGCTATTTGAGCCCAGAATTTGCCACTGAAGTTGGGTTTGGGGGCAACTTCCACCTCTGTTCAGCTTCTGCTTTTCTGCCTCAAAACCTGCCTTTACCAGCGCTGCACTTGGGTGGCCTCAAGAATCGATCGACCACATCAATAAATATCTGAGATTCCTGGAACTAGTTGCCCAGAGACAGGAATGCAAAGGGTTATTATTAGAACTTTGTCTTTCTGTTCCCTCCCTCAATCTGGGACCCTAAAGGACACAGTAAATATCACCCATCTCCAGAAGGGCAGATGGCGCTGGAGATGGGGGCAGTGCCTGCGTCTCGAACCCCCAGCGCCAGCTACACTAAGCCCCCCACCCCCACGGGCCTCCAGCTTTAGCCTGCAGACCGCCCCCAACGCACCGCACTCCCTCAGCATCGCGTCCCAGAGCTGGACACATGTTCGTCCGCTCAATCGCTCAGTCATTCATTCGACAAACTTCTCTTGTTCCCCTACTATGTGCCAGGCCCTTTTCTAGGTGCTGGGTTCAGAACTGAACAAAACAAAGTTCCCGCTTTCATGGGGCTGACATGCGAGTGAGGGAGACAGAAGCAAGCACTGAATTAGTGGCTAAGTCACCTTATGGTAGAAGCTCATTAGGCTCCGAGTGGACGAAGCAGGCAGCACAGGCATGTGCTTGGGACCTAGACAGACCCGAACTCAGATCCTGACCTTGTCATTTCCTAGGCGTGGAAGTTTAGGCAAACTCAGCCTCTGTGAGCCTCAGTGTCTTCATCTATAAATGGGGTAGTAATAGCATCCACCTCAAAGACAGCTGGGAAGACTCAATGAGTAAGATGCTAAGCACTGTGCCCGGAGCACAGTGAGTGCTCCATGAAGCTAAACGTTGTTGTTACCATTGTTCAAGTGGCACAGCCGAGCCCAAGAGCCGAGCTGGGCCTCTTCTAGAGGTTTGTTCACTGGGACACCCACGGAGTCCCCAGAGCTGTAAGGGATCCCAGTGATTGGCCGGTGATTTGACTCCTGATTTTAGTAAAGAGGCACGTGAAGGTCAGAGGGATTCTGTGACTCGACCCAGGTCCCACCAGGAGTTGAAAGCATCCAGCAGGTGGAAGGGCTCAGACCCTTCAGCCCTTAGAGGGAGCGCGCAGCCAAGCAGGGTGCCTGAAATAGAACCGCCTGGGCCCACAGTGGCTCTGCCTCCCGCCTCGCTGCCTGCTGGGCATCACCGCACCCATCCCTCTCATCACTCTCCGAAAAAAGCACTGTTTGGGGGTGTCAGTGGGGAGGGGGAGGCAGACACATCTTTTCACCACAAAAGGGGGGCCCCACTGCCCCAGGGTGATCTGCTCTCACTGCTCATTTCATCTCTTGCCCCCCACCCTGCTGTGTTCCGCCCTGACCTCCAGACCTTCACCACGTTGGCCTGAGCCTGCACTGTGCTTGCAGTCAGCCCTGGGTTTGAATCCACTGTCACCTTGGGCACTGGAGCTGCTTTCTGTATCTACACTTGTCCTCTGTCATCTCAAGGTCAAATGAGGTGACATTTGTGCAGACCCCAGCATGGGGCTCGGTGCACATTATATACCCTGGTAACACTTCTCTGGGCAAATCCCACCCTGGACATATCAGTCATCTTGCCTCTTTCTGAGCAGACCCCAGACTCCCCTCCCTTAGTGCCTTTGCCGGCGCCAACACCTTGCCTGGACCTCCCTCTCCTGCCCTCCCAGCCTGCGGCATCCCTGCCCACAGCCCCCAGACCTGCCCAAGTCTCTCCCTCTCCACAGAGCTGTCTGCACCTCCCAGCCCCTGCCAGCTGTTACCGTTCGTTTGTGTGTATACACAGAGCTGTAAGCAACGTGCAAATACAACAGAAGCAGTATCTCAGTGCCGTTTGTTGAGCACTTACTATGTGCTGGGCACTGCACTCAGCACTCCATACACCATGTCATGGACGCCTCACAATCCCAGCGAGGTATGTATTCTCGTGCCCCATTTATAGATGAAGAAACTGGGGCTCAGGGCTGCTGAGCCACTGCTCAGGGGCACCCTGCCAGGAGATGGGGCCTCTGGGAGTTGGGCCTAATTCAACTTTACCTCCCCCACTGTCCGGCACAGGGTTGCTACCCAGGCACCATTTGTTGGAAGAGTTTGGTAAGCTTTTTAAGATCGCAGGGAGGGAGGGAGGGAATCAAGGAAGCAGGCCAGGATCTGGCCTGGTTTTTCTTCATCATTTAGGTTGTTGGTGAGCAGCCAGCCATGAAGACCTGCCTAGGGCCTCTGAGCTGTGGCACATGGGCTGCAAATAAAAATTAAAGTGGAAGGCAGGTCTGGAGGCCTGGGGTGGGTCAGGGCAGGCTCCGGGGGAGCTATCTGATAAGTGGTGTGGTGGATGGGGGTGCGGGAGGGAGATGGGCCACTTACTGGAGTCACCGGGACCAGCCACCAATTTCTCTCCAGCAGTTTCCATTCCAGCTTCTTTAAACCCCCTCCCTCCTTCCCAGCCACAGAAAGGGCAGCTGTCATCACCAGGCTAGGCAATCGCCGCAGCTGACCTTGCTGGAGGTTCTCTATTCTTGCTTCTGACATAAAACTTTAATAAACTACACCCACGTTCAGAAGCAATTTCTGTCTATAGCCACTTAATTTTCACACCGAGCCCGAGCGGGTCGTAGGATAAAACTGTGCGCCCTATTTGTCTGGCAAATGGAACCTAAGTGTGGCCAAGGTCACGGCTGGTGAAGGGCAGAGAGGAAGCAGAGCGTGGGGCCTGGATGTCACGCTCGGGCAACAGATGCTTAAGTGCCTGCTCTGGGTCAGGTGCGGGCTAGATACTGAGGGTAAAACGGTGGATACAGTTAACAAGCGCGTTACGGCGCTTTCTCTGTGCCCGGCCCTATCCCAGACACTTGACACACTGACACATCTAATCCTCAGGACAAGCCTATGAGACCAGAACTATCATCACCCTCAGTGCAGAGATGGGAACACCGAGGCCCCGAGTCACACAGCTGGAAAGCGGCAGAGCTGGGATCTGACCCCAGACAGCCTGGACCTAGAGGCCTCCTCGAGGTTTTCACTTAGCCCGGCGGAAAAGACAGTCGCAGGAGCAGGTGTCGCATAGCGCGCTAAAGGCCTGGTTCGAAATCCCTGCCCCACCGCTTATGTCCTGGCCCCTTGAACAGGCTGAGGCACCTCGAGCTCAGTTTGCCCCCCTGCAAAACTGAGATGACGCCCAAGGACGCCGTGATGCTGAGGAAGAGCAGGGCGCAGGGAGCGCTGGGGAGTGGGCTCCATCTGAATGGAGGGTGCGAGGTGCTGGACCACCAGCCCCTCACCTGCTCCGAGCGCCAAGCTTGGAAAGCGGGCTATCCCGTCCCCTAATTCCCAGCCAGCCCCTGGCGGGCTGTTTTTCCTGGCTCGCCTACAATGCTGGAATGGTCTGTTGGGGTGAAGCCAAGACGGGCTTGAGACCTGATGTTACAGGATACCCCGACAAAATGTTGAGGAGGGCAGGCGATAAGGAATTTCCATCCCTGGACTCTGAGAACGTGAGAGCCGGCAGGGTCCTTGGGGATCAGCTGGCCTCGTCTCCTCGGGTTACAGATCGGAGACTGAGGCCCAGAGAGGGAGAGCGAATCCCGAAGGTCACGCAGCCAGTGTGGACAGAACCGGGTCAAAACCCAGGGGAAAGTGCCTGCAAAGTTCGGGGAAATTTCCCAAATTCTCCTGGATTCCTTCCCTACCTTGTGGGGAATCTGCCCCTTCGGCATTGTTCAAATTTAGAAAAAATACCCAGTGTTACTTTGCCTGGCTGTGCATGACAGAACCCTCAGGCCGCACAGATTGCCTTTTTCCTTCGCTCTTGGGAGCTGCGCGACCTCTCTTCTCCCTTTCATGTGACAGACATAGCTCTAGGCTTTTAGCATCCAGACATCCCAAGATCCCGATGTGCTCGGGCCCCAGGACGTGGCCACTCACCATCGACCCCAATCTTGCCGTCCCCATCCTTGTCGCCAGCGGCCAGCAGTGTCTTGGTTTCTGTAGCAGACAGGTCCCTGGCATCTGCAGAGAAGCCCTTCAGGATGGATCTGGGAAGAAAAGCCAGGGAGGGAGTCAGGTCAAGGTCACCTTGCGGGAACTCTGTAGGGATGGTGGGCTGGCATCTGCTCAGGGGAAGTGGGCAGCTGGGCCAGGCGGCTGCGCTGGGCAGGGCGGCCCGGCTATGGCGGTCCTTCCCGGCGGGTGCGGGAAGGGCAGGCTGTCCTCAGTGGTGGCTGACCTCACTTCAGGCAGGGCACCTGCACTTGTTTATTTATTCAGCCAACACAACTAACACAAAAGTATCCTCTCTGTGCCGGGGCCATGCTGGAAACGGGGCACAGAGATGATCCCAGGAAACCGCCTGAAAAGACGCGGAGGGGTTCCCGTGCTCTGAGAGAGCGCACAGTGTGGTGGATGCGGTGAGGTGACGGATGCGGTGATGGGAAGCGGAGGGGGTGTCGGAGGAGGCATCCATCACACCTGGATGAGGGGACGAGTCTGGAAGACAGGTAGCAGTCAGCCTGCGTGCGTGCGTGTGTGTGTGTGCGTGTGTGTGTCTGCACGCGCGCACTGGGCATGGGTGGACAGACAGAGGGCATCCTTGCGAGATGGTTGGGGGCAAGACTGGATGGATGGGGACACCCTCAGTTGAAAGGCTCCTCTCTACCCCACCACCCTTCTCTTCCTGACAAAATTCAAGGTGGCCTTGGCCAGAAGGTGACATAGGACACAGCTGGGTCGGCAGACAGGGGCCAGGTGGCCAAGAGGGTTATGGTGAAAGGTTCCTTGGCTGGTGCCACTTTGCATTTTCCTTGTCATGACCTTCTCCTTCTTTGCTTTGCTCCCTGGACTCCTGACCCCCAAAGCTGGTTCTGCAACCCCAACTTACTCAGAAGCTGCTCCAGCCGCCTGGGACAGAGCGTGGGGGTGACAGGATGGCGGAAAGCGCCTCTTAGACAGACAAAAATCAATGGAACACTCAGGCTGCTGCTGTCTGTCTTGCCCGCGGTGTTAGGCAGGGAAAATGGCCTCTTGAATTGTGTTAAATTATTAAGTAGCATCATTGCATTAGCAATATTAAGTAGCTATAATTTAACCTCGTTAGGCGACGCTTTTTTGCCTCCCTGGGGCAACGGTGGTCAGGCAGGTGCAGACCTGGCGGGAACTGGGAGGCGAGAGTCCCAACCCCCTCCCTCTCCCGAGCCTCAGGCCGCAGCCCTGCCGGCCTCAGTTTACCCCAGCTCGTCCTCCTCGATGAAGCCACTCTTGTCCTTGTCCAGGATGTGGAAGACCTTCCTCACGTCATCCGCGCTCTTCTTCTTGAGCCCCACCATCTGGAAGAACTTTTTGTGGTCGAAGGAGTCGGCAGCTGCGGGGGTGGAGGGAAGCGGTTGAAATGCAGCCGGACAAGGGGCAGCAGGGAAGGGGGAGGGCAGGTCACAGAATTTGTCCACGGACTCCCCTGTGCCAGCCCTGGGGGACCAGGGGATATGCTTCCATGGGACTCCCCTGTGCCAGCCCTGGGGGACCAGGGGGTACACCTCCATGGGAGGGCTGAGGGGTGCCAGGCCAGAGAGGGTCTTTGCCCAAGGTCACATAGCTAGAGGTGGAAGAGGGGAGTTGAGCCCAGATCTCCCGGCTCCCCAGCCTGCCCCAGGCTCTGGGCCCTCAGCTGGGGAGGGGAGGCCTCTGAGGGCAGAGGGGTGGCCTGGCCGGGAAGCCTTGTGGGTGGTGCTGAGCGGAGCGGGAGGGGGAAATGGAGCACATGTGAACCGGTGTGTGCATTTTGGGGATGGGGAGTGGGCAAAGGGTGGGGGAAGAGGGAACCTTTTCCTTGGCCACAGATCGTGGTGCCAGAAAATCAACACAGAGGACAAATTTCTCTCAAGGTTACAAGGTGGGAGGAGGAAGGGGAGGGCCCAGAAAGCCTGGCTTTGCTGCAGAAATTGATTCTGGTGGGAACTGGGGGTGTTAGAAGGCCCCCCAGGAATTCCCAGTTCAGTTTCTTGTGAGAGGGAGCCAGGTGGGTGGAGGAGAAGTGGGTGGGTTATCCCAGCACCCTGGGAGGGTGGCTTTCCCCAGCTTCTCCATGCCCAGGGGAGGAGGCACCCAGCAGCAAGGAAATGGGGTCCCCTTCCCAATTTTCTATGTCCAGAGCTTCTTTTTAAGGACACCCGGGAGAGGGCACAGTGGTAGATGGAGTAACTTATGTAGGGGGGGCAGGGGGTCCCCTTGAAAGTCATGTTCTCCCCCCTTCACCCAGCGCTGACACTAGGGTGGGGGACCAAGACCCAGGTCTAACCCCACTGGTGCCTGCTAGGTGACCTTGGGCGAGTTTCTGACTCTCTCCCAGTCTCAGTTTCTCCCATCTGGGTGATGGGAGGGAGGAAGGGAGGCGGCTAAAAGCACTCAGGTCCCGGGCTGCTCAGAAAGGAGAGGCTGCTGCTCCCCTCCCTGGGCAGCGAGGGCTGGAAGTTGCAGCCCAGGGACACCCAGGGGTTGGGCAGAGCAGAGCGGAGCACCAGCTTTGGGAAGGTCACCACCCTCTCCGGTCTTTGGAAAGAGGCTCCGAGCCAGGGGCTGGGGGTTGGGACAGTGGTGGGGCCAGCCCTGCCCCGCTGGGCATGAAGAGCCCTGCACACAGTGGGGGTCTCGGTCAGGGTGGCAGAGAAGGCGTGCATGCCCGCAGCCCCTCCACGTGCTAAAGGGGAGGTCCCGAGCGCCCGCCAGGACCCTGGTCCCTTCCTTGGTCCCGGACCCCAGCCCTCCCAGCCTTTGGCACCCACAAGTTTTCGTTTGCTCGGGCAGGGTGCACGGCCTCCCCACCCAATCCAAGTCCCGCCCGGACAAGTTTGGAAACCGAGGACCCCCACTCTCCGCCCCTGAGGGGTGCGGGGGCCGGGGTGGCGGATGGGGGCAGGGGGCTGGGGAGGGGAGGGGGGAGCGCGCTGCTCACCGGCAAAGGCCCCCAGTGCCTTCTTGATGTCCTCAACGCTGAGCAAGTCTGTCATCGACATCCTGCAACTGTTTGAGCGGGCAGAGCAAGTGCGAAAAGATTAAAAAGTGCTTTTCTCATCATTTCTGCTCATATGACCGGCGCTGCAGTGCTGTGCGCCCGGCGCACGCGGGCGGCCTGGCGCGGGGCCAGGGGGCGCGGGGCGGGCGCGCGGCCAGAGCTGCTCTGTCCCGCCAGGCGTCCCGCCCGGTCCCCGCCACGCCCCAGCCAGGGGTCCTCCCCACCCCAGGGGCTGCGCCCGGGGCACCGGGGAAGGGGGGGCTCTGGACTTCATGGGTCGCCCGCGTCACCAGCCGGCCGCCAAGGGCACGCAGGAGGCTCCAGCCTGGTGCAGCGCAGGGTGTCGGGTCAGGGCACCTCGGGATGTCCCGCCGCTTCGGGGAGGATGGGGACAGGCGGGGGCCAGACCTACACCCTCCTGGGGCCCGTGGCCCTGCTCCCACTCTCTGCTCCTACCTCACTCGGCCTCCGCTCTTGTCTGTCCTGGATGCAAATTTTATGCTGCAAAATCTGAGTGCTGAGGTCTGGAAACCTGACCCACGGGACGCTGGGAGGGGGTGGCACAGGTAGGCGGGGCACTCCTTGGGCTCTGCGGGTGCCCCATCCCACATCTGGTCAGGGATGCGCTACTGAAGCCTCTTTTTTTTTTTTTCTAGTCTCACTTTTCAAAGAGCCCTTCTCAGATCTCCATAACTACTTGCTTTCCTGGGCTCCTGAGCCAGGAGTATAGCGCGTAGAGTGCGGTCCAGACTCCTCCTGCCCCCGCACAACTCGGAGGAGGGCAGGACAGGAGAGGCTCCTTGGAATGTCTTCGACCCTCCCCCTCTTGGAGACCAAAAGCCCAGGTTTGGGGAGAGGATGGCACCTGCAGACCACACTTTCCAGACATGAAAACTAAGCGGGTCTGATGCCCTGAATGTCATCCGTCATCCGGGGAAATGTGACACTTCCTAATCTGTAAGCAGCAGAAACCAGTTGCATTCTTTCCCACGGCCTCCCAAGGATCCTGGCGGCAACCAGCTGCCTCTAGAGCGCGTGGAGCACTGAACAGGGAGCTGGATGCCTGGGTTCTAGATCTGGCGCTGCACTAAGTCCCTGTGTGACCTTGGGCTGTGGCTATTCCCATCTCTGGGCTTCTTTCTCCCTCTGTTGTGTTGATGGTGTTGGTGGTCCCTTGTGGAGGGATCTTGAAACTCCAACTTAAGGTATGTGGGCAGGTGGGCAGGGACTGACTGGTGGCCCTTGGTGGGGTGGGGAGTGGGGAGAACCACCCAGCTGCCCAGTAGCTCAGGTTCCCTGGCCCTCCCTGTCAACAATGTCTCTCTCAGCCCTGGACGGCTGCCCTTCTTGGAAACCTTAGGATGCTGCTGGCTCTGGCTGCCCCCCTCCTTGAGTCAGCTCCTTCAGGTAACAGCCTGCCACCTGGCATCCAAGGCACCCAGCCTGCGGCTCCTGTCCCGATCTCTCTTGGTGGACCCCTCAGCTGCCCCGGCGGCCACCGCCCCAGCTGGGCTGTTAACTTGGACATGCTGGGCTTGTGTGCTCTCCTGTCACCCCCAGCCCAGTTCACTCCAGAAGCCTCAGCTGGAGAAACTGTTTTCCCCCTTATGCTATAATGGTAGGGAAACTGAGGCCACAGAGAGTCAGCGAATGGCCTGAGGACACACAGAGAGGCAGTGGCAGAGAGAGGCCCGCTCCCAGGGCTGCTGACTTGGAGTTCAGCGGCGCCTCCCTGGGGCTCCCCCGCAGTGCTCAGGACGGGGCCCTGTGAAGTCCTACACGCTGAGTCCCGGAACACTGACCCCAGTGGCAACGGCTCAGCAGAGGCCCAGCCTTCCCCTTCCTCCATCTCTCCTGCTGCAAAGCCTCCATCAACTTGACACCCTCTCTGGGCCGAAGTCCACCCACCACAGCATCAGGCGATATCATTCCAGCCCATCACCCTTCCATACCCCTTCCTCCCGCCTCCTCTGCCCACTGATGGCATCACCCGAGTCCACAGATGTCTGGCTCCACCCCTCTCGTTTTACAAGTGGAAAACCTGAGGCCCAGCCAGGCGGAGGGATCTGCCCCAGGCCACACCAGGGGTCAGGCTGGAGATCCCAGGAATTCGTGTTCTCAGGCCTGGACTACACAACTGCCTCCGGTTCAGCAGCCCTCACCCCAGCCCCGTGTCACTGGGGGAAGGGGGGAAATGGCTGTCCCATCCAGCTGGCCTCCTCCCCACTGAATCCCCCCCCCTCCTCCAACCTCAGTAGCTGCCACTCACCTGGGTTGGGGGCAGAGAGCTGGAACCAGTGGTGAAAGGCTGGGCTGGTGGGAGGTGCTGTGGGGAAGTGAGCCTGCTGGTGGGATAGCCACCTATATAGGCTTCTGCTCTGGCTATTTTGGGAGGTGCTGCTCCCCCGCCCTCGGCCCCCTCCCCTTCCGGTGTCAGGTCCTCCTCAACTGTGGTGCTGGGTGTCTGTATCACATTCAGCCTCCCTGGGCCCATCAGGCAAGGCCTATTAATAACCTTGGCCCCTGCCTCCCTTCAGCACCCAAAATTGAGGTTCAGGCCAGGCTCTCCTCTTCCATGAAGCCCTCCATGACCACTTTAGATGGCAGCAGTGATTCTGTCCTCCAGAATCCTGCAAGGAAAGGAAAAGAGAGGGGTGGAGCGGGAATCGTCTTCCGTGCACGGGGCTGGGCTGGGCTGGGCTGGGCTGGGGTCCTATACACTCAGCATGTCACTAGGGCTCTGGCCCCTCCCGCATGGAGAAGAAACGGAGCGCGAAGGCGCCAGGCCGGTGGTACAGGATTTACTGCTCAAAGCCCTGGGCCCGGAGCAGGAGCGCACCCGGCACTTTGACGGGATGACCCGGCGCCTGGCAGGAAGGCACAGTCTGCACGTTTGTTCTCTGACAAGTCCCCCCGTCTCTTTGCCTCTCAGTCTCCCATCTGTAAAATGAGTTCAGCCAGGGGCAAACTTCGCTCTATAGATGGGCTTTGGGGGCCATGAATGCCCTGAAAGATGCAAAAAGCCATGTGCAAGTGAGCTTCTGTGAAGCAAAGGCCCCCAGCTTTCATGAGAGTCACAGAGGGGGTCCCTGGTGCGATCTGCCTTGGATTGCAGATGACCGTCCAAGGGGTGTGTTTTGAAACGCATGAATGAATGGGTGAATTTGACAAATATTTATCAGCTAGAATGAACCCTGTGAAAGGTTCCTCTCCTCATCCCCAGCCTTAAAAAGAATCTCCAGCCACTGACATGGTCAGAGGGGAAGTCCTGTTCTTGACAGTGACATGAGGAGGCCCAGCCTCGCGCAAAGGCTGCTGGGGAGGGAACCGCACAGCCCTTCAGGACCATCGGCTCCATGGGCGGAAAGAGCAGGGGGTGGACTGGATGCGGGAGCCCGGGCGGGGCCGGGATGTGCTAGGGGTCCGGATGGGGTGGTGGGGACAGGGGGAGTGTGGAGATAGTGTAGCATTTCTGAGGAGACTCTCCCAGGCTTGGGGGCTGGAGGAACAACATGGACAAACCCATGCTGACTCTTGAGTTTTAAGTTGGGGCCCATTGGACGCTGGAGGTGCTGCTTTTGAAGGTGAGTCTGGGGAGGAGGTGGGGCCAAGTGGGAACGATGACGTTTTGGAGCGGAGCCTCTGTGGTGATCAGCTATAACCTGTTTGTGTTATAGTGTGGAACCCAGGCCAATGTGATGGGCCTAAATCACATGGAGGGTAGCGGACAAGCCAGGGTGTTGTGCTGGGCGGGGGTACCTGGAAGACATTCTGGTGGAGATGCCCAGGAGGCCTGAACGCTGGCGAGAGGTCGGGCCTGGACATCAGGGAGGTCAAGGAGTTGAAGTCATGGGCATGGCTGAGTCCAGGGAGGCGGGGCTAGGGCCTGGGAAAGTATCACACTCGCTTGTTGAGCAATGTGCTGTATACAGTGTACACTGCTTTATGCTTTTGTCCTTGAACCTCCTTACAAGGTAGGCACTGCCTTCCCCATTTTACTAACTAGGGAACAAGGCTCAGAGAGGTTAGGCAACTTGCCTAAAGTCACAGAGCATGAGTAGGTCTTAAACCCAGGTCTCTCTGACCCCAAAGCCCTTGCTTCCTTTACTCTACAGTCTTGCTTCTTGATAAGACCAACAGAAGAAACGCACTGGGGCAGTGAGTTCTCTGGACCCAGGATGGCCTTCCTCTCTGTCCCCATATGTCTCCATGCTTGTAATTAAGCAGATCTAGATGGGCTGACCCATATTGTGGGGGTGCATTTATTGAAGACCTATTGTGTACTTAGTGCTGTATCAAGTTATTTCATTTTACCCTCATTATAGCCCTCAGAGGCTTGAGGAAATAGTCTCAGAGAGGTTTAGTGACTTGTCCAAGGTCACACAGCTAGTAAGTAAGTGAGAGGGTTAAGACTGAAACTCAAGGCTTCCAATTCTGAAGC
This sequence comes from Miniopterus schreibersii, assembly GCF_964146895.1. Classification (NCBI taxonomy): domain Eukaryota; kingdom Metazoa; phylum Chordata; class Mammalia; order Chiroptera; family Miniopteridae; genus Miniopterus; species Miniopterus schreibersii. The sequence continues at coordinate 179,920,272 of NC_138102.1, forward strand.
ATTTCTCCCCATAACCCTTGAAGTGGGCAGGGATATCCTAAAGCCCAAGTAGAATATCGTGAAAAATCATTCAGTTCTTTTGCTCTGAATCTGTGCCAATTCAAGCAACCATCACTCATTAATTTGTTTTTTCAAGGGACCTTGATGCCAGAGAATAGGTTTATCAAGCAGGGCTTTTTAAAAAAAATTCTCACCAGAGGATATGTTTATTGATTTTAGAGAGAAAGGAAGGGAGAGGGAGAGAGCACATCACCAATGTGTATTTATCCCATAAAAATCCCTAACTCTGTGAGCAACTTGAAACTCATTGTTCCTGTAGCCTGAAAGCCTTGCAACAAATGCATCTTTAAACACATCTTTCTGCTTTGTTTATTTTGTTCCAGAGTTTGTTTGTTTTTAAATAAAAGCTTACAACAACAACAATAATAAATCTGTACCTCACCCCTAAACACCCCTTTCCTAGAGGCAACACTATTTTTTAAGTCAAGTGTGTGTTTTTAAAGTTTTTTTTATGTTTGTATTGTAATCCTTTTATTTATTTATTTATTAAAAGAAATTTTTTAAAATTGATTTCAGATAGAAGGATGGATGGAGAGAGAGGGAGATAGAAACATCAATGATGAGAGTCATTGATGGGCTGCCTCCTGCATGCCCCTTACTGGGGATCAAGCCCACAACCCGAGCATGTGCCCTACCGGGAATCCAGGCCTTACCTCCTGGTTTATAGGTCGACGCTCAACCACTGAGCCACACTGGCTGGGGGATTAATTTTTTTTATGTTTTAATTTATCTTTATTGTTGAAAGTATTACAAATGCCCCCTCCACCCCCCATTGATCCCCTTTGCCCTGCACCCCCCCTCCAGGCCTTCCCCACACTATCGTCTGTGTCCAGGGGTTATGCATTTATGCATATGAGTTCTTAGGTTAATCTACCCCCACTCACCTTTCCTCTGAGATCCCTCAGTCTGTTCCATGCTTCTATGTCTCTGGGTCTATTTTGTTCATCAGTTTATTTTGTTCATTAGATTCCACATGAGTAGGACCATGCGATACTTGTTTTTCTCTGACTGGCTTATTTCACTTAGCATAAAACTCTCCAGGTGCCACCATGCTGTCTCATAGGGTAAGGGATCCTTCTTTTTTCCAGCTGCATAGTATTCCATGGTGCAAATGTCCGAGAAGATGCTTGATGTGATTTGAATCTTCTTGAACTTGTAGAGACTTGTTTTGTGTCCTAACATGTGGTCTATCTTTGAGATGTCCCATGTGCACTTGAGAAGAATGTATATTCTGCAGCTTTGGGGTGAAATGTTCTGTAAATGTCAATTAAATCCATCTGATCTAGTGTGTCATTTAGAGTTACTGTTTCCTTGTTGATTTTTTTGTCTGGAAGATCTATCCAGTGAAGTCAGTGGGGTGTTAAAGTCCCCTACTGACTGTATTGCTGTCAATCTCTCCCTTAAAGTCTCCAGAAGTTTTATTTTGTTTTGTTTGTTTTTTTGTTTTTCAGCCTGTGTGAGTCTTTTGTTCTGAGGTGGGTCTCTTGTAGACAGCATATATCCATTCAGCTACCTTATGTCTTTCGATGGAGCACTTAATCCATTTATATGTAAGGTTATGTTTGATGGGTACTTATCTATTGCGATTTTATTTCTTTATGCCTATGCTTCTCATTCTCTCTATTTCAACTTCTAATTACAGCAGTCCCTTTAACAGTTCTTGTGCTGCTGGTCTGGTGGTGATAAACTCCTTTAGCCTTGTTTTGTCTGGGAAGCTCTTTATTTCACCATCTATATTGGATGATAGCCTTGCTGGATAGAGTAGTCTGGGTTTCAGATCTTTGCTTTTCATTACCTTGAATACTTTATGCCATTCCCTTCTGGCCTGTAGAGTTTCTGATGAGAAATCAGCTGACAACCTTATGGGAGCTCCTTTGTAGGTAACAGATTGTTTTTCTCTTGCTGCCTTTAAAATTCTCTCTTTGTCTTGATTTTTTGGCATTTTAATTATGATGTATTTGGGAATGGACCTCTTTGGATTCTTCTTGCTTGGGACTCTCTGTGCCTTCTGAACTTGTGTGACTTTTTCCTTCACCAGGTTTGGGGGTTTTTTTGTTATTATTTCTTCAAACAGGTTCTCCAACCCTTGCTTACTTTCTATATCTTCTGGTACTCCTATGATATGAATATTGTTACATTTTATGTTGTCCCACAGCTCCCTTAAACTGTCCTGTTTTTAATTGTGTTTTTCTTTTTGGATCTCTGATTGAGTGATTTTTTTCTACCCGGTCTTCTAATTCACTGATCCAATCCTCAGCTTCCCCTAATCTGCTGTTTATTCCTTCCAATGATTTTTAATTTCTACTATGTCATTTTTAATTTCCTTCATAGTTTCCATTTCCTTTCTTATGCTGTTGAGCATCCTTATGATCAGTATTCTGAACTCTCTATCTGATAGATTGCTTATCTCCATTTCATTTAGCTCTTCTTCTGGAGACTTCTTTTGTTCTTTCATTTGGGGCTTGTTTTTTCGACTCCCCATTTTGGCTGCCTGTTTTGATTTTTTCTATGTATTGGGTAGATCTGCTAGGATTCTCAGACTTTTGGATGGTATCTGGTGCAAGCCAGTGTCAGATGCTGTTTGTGACTGGCCTTGAGTGCCCTGTTTGAAGCTTTCCACACTCCACAGCTTGTGGTTCCCTCTGCTGGGGCTGGGGGCTTTTGGAAAGTACCAAGATGTGCACCAAGGTCTGCTTTTCCAAGCCCTGGATCCAGGGGCAAATCAGGCAAAGACTCAAAGCACCCAGAGGATGATTGTTATTCAGTCTCTTAATGAGCCTCAGGTTGCAGAAACTCCATAGCATGGGGCGAGAAGTTTTCCAACAGAGTGGTGCAATTGCCCCCCCTCCCCCCAGGCAAAAGCTGCTTGGATGGTAAATGTCTGCCAGAGAAAGATGTCCTTTGCCTTATGGGGGAATGACCCAGCACAGAAATTCAGATGGCTTCCCTGTGAGCTCTACCCCTCAACCAGCATCCCTGGACTCTCCTCACACTGCTGTAGTCACTCTGCCTTCCCTCCACCAGAGCCCAAGGTAAGTGGCTTCACAGGAAACTTTGTGCATTGGCTCTTTAAGAGGGTGTCTGCATTTCCAGCCATTTCTCCCTGGCAGACAGAAACCCAGCTGCTTTTCACAGCCATGTGGGTACCTCTCTGAGTTCTGGTGCTCTGGTTTGGGAAGCTCAGCTTGGAGTTTAGACCCCAGAGTCCTCAGTGGGAACCCCCACAGCTGAGATATTCCTCAAGACCTTTAGCTGCTGCCTGTGGGAGCCCAGCCAGCCCTCTCGTGCCTCCACACTTCCTATGGTTTTTCTATATTTTAGTTCTAATTCTAGTTTGGTCCTTGGAGAGTGTCAGTGTAGCTTCTACTCAATCTGTCACCATTTTGGAATCTCCAGGCAGGACTTTTTGACTGTAAGTGACAGAAAGCCTGACTCAGGCTGGATTAATTCTGTGACTGTGTATGGTGATGGATGTTAAATAGATTTACGGTGGTGGTCATTTCACAATATATACAAGTATCATATCATTGTGCTGTATGCCTGAAACGAATATAATGCTGTATGACAATTATATGTCAGTAAAATACAAACATTCCCTGCTCCCCGTGAAAAAGGAGAAAAGGGGATTGTATTGCCTAATGTAACTGATAAGTGCAGGAAGGTTCAGGTACGGCCTGATCCAGAACTCAAACTACCATGGGAATGCTGTTTCTATTCCTCAGCGATACCTTGTGCTGCAGTGGCCACCTTCTCAGACTCTCTGTTCCCTGAGGGTTTCAAGGTGGCCCTCCCTGAAGCTATAAACATTTAGGGGAAAAGAGAGTCCACTGCCCCATTCTTGGCCAAAAGCCCCAGAACTGAGTTTCATTGGCTGTGATTAGCTCAGTTTGGTCACATACTGTCCTGAAACTAGTGAGTATCAATTGCAAGGCACAAGCCTGGGCTACAGGGCACCTTCAAGCTTGGATGGGGCAGAATGTCAGCATCATTGGAGCTGCTTGGGGGGAGGAGTGTCCCTGGACCCTCTCAAGAGGTAACGGATTCTAGGTCGTCAAGGCTGTGAACTGTTCACAGAGTGAGTCTCTGGGGCGCCCAAGCATGCCAGGCACTAGGGAGGGTTAGGCCCTAAGTCCTTGGTGAGTGTGATGACAGAATACATTCAACTTCTCAAGAAAGATTCACTCTGCGGCCAAAGTGGCCTTTCTGGACTTGAGGTCCCCAACCCCACCCTGTCCCTCATGAGGCCTAATAAGCAGCTACTCCCACCACAAGTGCCCAGTGGAATTTCCCCCTAACTTTAGGATTTCTTACTCTGAACAGCAATTGGGCTGTTGGGTAGATAGATGGACGACACAATGTGAGGACATTGACCTCTTCTATCCCCTAGGTCCAAATACCGTGCCTGACCTTGAGCTGGACGCTTCCACATCTACGTTGTGGGAGTGGATCCAGTCATCCTCTTTTTGCAGATATAAAAACCAAGGTTCAGAGAAGTCCAGTCACTTACCCCAGGTCACACAGCACACAGAGACCAGAGCCTGCTCTGCCCGCCTCCACCGCACTCAGTGCTCTCCCCGCAGGCCACGCGGGCCTCCCAGCTGCTGTAGGTCAGCAGCTTCTCAGCCGCCGCCGGCCAGGAGAAGGGCCTTCAGCCGTCAGCTGCGCCCGTGGTATTTCCTTAGTTCACACTATTTCCACCTGCCGCGGCCGGGAACAAGATAGACCTCCTCACGTAGGGGCCTGGCAGGCTGCTGGCTGCTGCAGGATCTAATGATGTTCATGAGCTCAGCCTGGGGAGATGGCCTGTATTAACTCGATGGAAGCTTGGCCCCAGTCCTGAGAGCCAGGTCCCAAGGTGTAGTCTTATTTCCCCTCCCACTCCTCACCACCAACAGAGAGTCCTGAGGGTGGTGAGGCGCATAGGTAGGCAGGCTTGGGTCCCTACCCTGGCTCTGCCACTTACCCGCTGTGTGACCTTGAGCCAGTGGCTTCACCTCTCTGGGCCTCAGTTTCTTCATCTGTAAAATGGAGCTGAAGAGGAAGCTGTGGTAAGTGCTAAATGACATCATGTCTGAGTAAGGGGATTGGAGGGTACACAATCCTACACAAGTGATATTCAGGGTGGTCATTGTGCGGAGTTTACCCTTGACCCTGACCTGCCTCTGAATGAGAGGACCCTGGAGTGTCTTTATGGATAGAAACGTGGAGAAGCGGGGATGGCCAGCCCCTGATCGCCCCTGGCTTTCCCAGGAAGGTCTCCCAGACCAGCACTCTGCCCTGCTGGGGAAGTCGGGGGCTACAGGTAAGAGGGAGGAGGGGAGAACTGGAGAACATAGAACATGGAAGGTGCTGACAGTGGGTCTCAGACTCGGTGTGCTGGGGTCTGGAAAGAGGGCTGGATGGGCGCTGCAGAAGCTGAGGTGATGATGGCTCTTGGCCACCTGGGTTTGTGTCCTTCCCTTGAAAACCCCATCCTGTCTTAGTGGGACTCAGAGGAAACTAGGGAAGAGTTTGGTCCTCGTGTGGGCTGGAGTTATAAAGGGAGCAGGGCACCCCAAGGTCACGGTTGTGGGAATCGGACGACCTGGTGGAAATTGGCAACGGTTGTCTCGGGGAGTCTCCTTGGATTGTGCTGGGGGACGTGCATGGAGAAGCAGAGAAAGGTTGGTCTCAGAGTCTTTGAGATGCCCTAGGCTCCCAGACGCTTGCTGACACAGGGAGCAGATGGCATCACGTCTCGAGTCCAGCTCAGATGGATAAGGTGACCCTACGCTATGAGAACAACAGCCCGTCCCACATGATCATGTCCTCCTTGGGCCTCTTCTAGCTCAGCCCCATCACTGGCAACTCACCGCCCGTAACAAAGAGCTAGAATGATCACTGGACGAGCTGTGTGTATGTGTGTGTGCGCCTGTGCATGCATGTGTCTGTGTGTCTAGGTGTGTGTGGTGTTTGTGATATGGCGTGTGTATGTGTGTGTGTGCGCACGTATACCCACAGCAGGCAGGTGATAAGTTTCCGTGTGTTTTTGGGGGACTCCCAGCCGGTGCGCTCTTAACTGGCTCCTGGGATGCCCAGCACCTGGCGCATCCCCCCAGCTGGGCCCAGGAGCTCTAACAATCCACGAGATCTCCTCTGGCATCCAGAATCTTTGCATCAAAATCAGGTTAGTGCTAATGTTCTGAACTCTCCCGCAGCAAAGGGGGAAACAAAGGACTCATCTAGAACCATTTTCCTGTCCCTCAGTGTCATGGGCCAAGTGGTGTTCTCCCAAATTCATCTGTTGAAACCCGAACCCCCAGGAATTCAGAATGAGACTATATTTGGAGACAGGGTCTTCACAGAGGTGATTAAGGTAACATGAGTTCTCTAGGGTGGGCCCTGATTCAACGTGACTTTATAAAGGGTGTCCTTATAAAAAGATAAAATCAAGACAGGCACGCATGGAGGGAAGACCATGTGAAGACTCAGGAAGAAGACAGCTGTCTGCAAGCCAGGGAGAGAGCCTTCAGAAGAAACCAACCCCGCTGACACCTTGACCTGGACTTCCAGCCTCCAGGACTGTGAGAGAATAAGTGTCTATTGTTTAAGCCCCCAAGCCCATGGTACTTTGTTGTGGCAGCCCCAGGACACTAACACACCAGCGATGGAAAGAGGCTGCTGGAGGGGGTGCGAAACGAAAGGCTCTCCATCCTCATGATGACACAGACGCTGGACCACGTTCTCATGAAGACTCTCCAAGCCCTTTGAAATGATTTCCTTTCCTTTAACACATTTTATTAAAAAGTGACATATACTCTTTAAAGAAACAACGAAGAGTAGAGGGGTTAAGGGGTGGGGCGTCACCAATAATCTGTACAACCACCGTTACCATTTCTGGGGGCCTTTGCCTTCTCACTCCTGCTGGACCATCCACCTGCCAATCTCCCTTAGGGGCTCAGCTTGGGTGCCACCACTTACTGGAAGCCTGCCTGGGTTTCTTCCCTCGACCTCATGCTCCTCCCAGCACCTGCTTTGACCTTGACTATTACCCAGTAATGGCCCCTTACTCCACTGCCCTCTAGCCGTCTTCTGCTGGGAGTTTGAGGCACCAGCACCGGTGTCCAGCTTCTCTCCAGGAGGGCCTCTCAAGAGGACAAATCAAACTGATGTTTTTATTTTGTTGCTTGTGGACAGAGTGTTTCTCTAAAACATAGTGGGAGCGCTACTTATAATGCTGCCTAAATCCATTCCTTAACCTGCGCTTTAGGGGTAGCTGCTGGCATATAATGAGTTTTTCAGGAACTGAGATCTTCCCTTGGGGTTCAAGCCTTACATCTGCGGGGCTCTCTCCTCGTGACCCAAAATCGCGGCTCATATTCTGATAAGAGAGGGTACTTTGGGGAACAGGAAACTGGATATTGAAACCAGGCTGAGCAAATCTGGGACGTGTAGCCCTTCAGCCAGTGGGGGAGGCTTGCTGTTGGCTCCGAGTGTGAAAGCCCTAGGGAGGCGACCAACATGTCCGAGGATATGATTGAACCACTGTTTTTTCTTATCAAATACGTATTGCTTTCATCCGGATTCTGGGTCAAATTCTATTGGAAAAAAGCTTAAACCACAGAAGCTGAATCAGTTTGAAAACCCATTGGTTCCCATCTTGCTCGGGGGCTGACTCACAGGCCATGAGGGAGATTAGGACTGGGGTGTGAAGTGTGACAATGACCGAGAATTGGGGAATAAACGTCTCTCAGTCATGAGTCCCTGGTCGTATAGGTCTATAGAATTGGGGGGCCCCTCGCAATCAATCAATTCAGCCATCTCATTTTTTAGATTTTTCTTTGTGCTGCTTTTTTTGTTATTGTGATAAAAACTACATAACAAGATTTAGCATTTTCACCATTTGAAAGTGTGCAGTCCAGGAGGGTTATGTATACTCACATTGTGTGTCAACCTTCTCATGGGAAGGCCGAGACTCAGAGAGGTAATGGCCCGTCAGACGGGAGGAGAGAGGAAAGGATGTTTAGGTTGAACGGCCGCCTCTAGCTGTGTGATGTGGTCAGAGACGCGCCCTCTCTGAGCCTCGACGTCCACCTCTGTAAATTGAGACTCATGAGAATATGTCCCTCGACTATTGTGAAGGTGAGATGAACATACTGATGATGGGACAACCTAGTGCAGACAAGGTCCGAGGAAGGACTCAGTGAGTGCAGGTGTGCAGAGCGGCCACCATGACTCCTTGCTTGTGTAACACACGTGCCTTTTTGCAGAATCGTGGCATGCAGCGGAGATAAAACACACTCAACTCTGTGCTGGATTCTGAGCAGATTCTTCCATGTGAGCTTTCAAGGACTCCAAGTACCTACCCAAAGTCTTAAAGTGATTTGCAGGTGAGCAAGAAAGGAGAGCTCTATTCCTATTGGTGTGGCTGGTGCCGGGTCAAGTTTATTTCGCTTGCAACAGAAAGAATCCTGACTATGATAGTTTTTTACATTGATGGATCCTGATGAGCCACACCTTTTAGTATTCATGCCCTATGTTGTCACCTCCCCTTGACTGTGGTGGGGTACCAGTTTGCTCTAATCAATGGGATGAGATGGAAGTGATGCTGTATCAGCTCTGGGCCTGAGCTGCCAGGTAAGTTCAGGTCCCCTGCTGGAGAGACCGTGTAAAGATGCCACACGAACAGGGAGAGGTCCAGACACCACATAGAGAGATAGAAGCCCAGCTTCCTGGTGTCCTTAATGAACCCAAACCACTGGTCAACCTGCCAGTGAATGCAGCCAGTTGAGTGATCACAGGCAAGAGCAGAAGAACCACCCCGCTGAGCCCATTCATTTACAGAATTTGGAAAGATACTAAAATGATTGTTGTTTTAAGCCTTGTGCTTTGGTGTAGCTTGTTACGCAGCAATAGATCATTGAAGCACTGACTAATACACTGTTTCAGAGGATTGTCAGAACCAAGTAAGATAGTGCATGTAAATTGCTTAGCACAGTGCCTACCACATAGGAAATGCTCTTTAACTGTCAACTATTTATTTCCTATTATTATTGTTATTACATGTTTATTGCCCAAATTAGAACATGAGCTCATCAAGGGCAACAAATATGTCATATGTATGTATCCCCAGGACCCAGCACGGGACCTGGCATACGGTAGACATTCTGTCAATGTTGCTTTCAATGAATGAATGAATGAATGAATGAATGAATGAATGAACAGCAAAGAGAAGTGTTTGCAAAGTGCAAGACCCGGAAACCTATGCATAGTTATCCTTAGCATGTATTTTTTCGATCTGAACATACTTCAAATGGACTCACTCCAAAGGACATATGGGCCACTGAGGGCCCAGACACTTCCCAGGGTAACTCAGTGACCCATCCTGAGGGAGGGTCCACCACTCTGCGCCATCTGGACCACGGGCTCTCATTGGTTGGTGCACAGGGGTGCATAGGGCATGGAGGGCACCACATTGGCTCTGAAATTCTTTCCCGTAGAAGAGACACATCTAATTTCCGACTACATTTCATTGGCCAAAGCCAGTCACATGGCCCCACCTAACTTCCAGAAGCAGAAGTGCAGAGAATCAGAAATACCAGTGAGCAGTGAGGATATTCACTCTCCATCCCTGGACCACATGTCCCAGGACAAGGCCATGTAGTACCCATGTGGCCCCTGGGGACTCACATGTGTGACAGGGGACTGTTCTCAAGAACAGGGAATGCTTTAAACCAGGGATCCATCCAAAGACATATGGGCAAGACAGCCAATAGCGGGACCGCTCAGGTGAGCTCTGGGAACAGTGCGTACCTGTAATAGCCCTGCCTCTCATTTTTCAGAGAGAAAAATTAAGACTCTAATAAGTGAAGTGACTTGCTGAGTTCTCAGAGATCAATTTGCTTTTATTAAAAATGTAATATAGGTGAGATAAAGCTAATATACCAAGATGGTCATTCTCAGTGGGTACATGGTGTTCAGTGAAATTCAACTTTTCTGCATTGTTAAAAATTGTCAAAATGAAATGTTGAAAAGCTAAAATTTTAAATTTACCTTTGGCGTCATTACCACATGTACAGTCTTCAAAATTCAGAAGGGACAAAATGTTAAACAGCATAAAGTCTCTGTTCCTTTTTAAAATCCTCACCAGCGGATATGTTTTACTGATTTTAGAAAGAGGGGAAGGGGGAGAGAGAGAGAGAGAGAGAAACACCAGTGTATGAGAGAAGCATCGATCTGTTGCGTCCTGTGTGCGCACCTGATGCCCCCAGCAGGGATCGAACCCGCAACCTAGGAATGTGCCCTGACCGGGAATAGAACCGGTAACAGGTAACCGGTAACCTTTCGGTGCAGGGGACAACGCTCCAACCAACTGAGCCACACTGGCCCTGGCTGAAGTCTCTCTTCCTCCCTGTCCCGGGCACCCATTTCCCTCCTCAAAGACGATCCATGCTGTCAGCTTCTCTATTTCCTCGGAGAGGCCTCCTGCGTCCCCAAAACGGCTCCAGACGGATTGGGCCTCCCCCTCTGTTACTACCAGGGTGGCCCGCTGCGCACATGAGCCCGCACCCAGGGCTTGCTCGCGCCAGCTCTGCGCTGCACCCATGACCTCTTCAGTCCTCATAACAGTCTTGGGACGGAGGCATCACTATCCCCATTTCATGGATGAGAAAACCAAGACGCAGAGAAATTAAGTGAATTATTCTAGATCTCGTGAATAAGAGGTGGCAGCCTTAGGATTTGAACCCCGAATTCCGTGCTATGAGCTACCGCGTTGCAGCGCAGGCTTGGAGGGTCAGTGAGACGCGCTGGTGTCTGGTCCGCAGGGACCGAGGGGGGTGGAAGCGTCTACACGAAGCCAGAGATGCGAGTGCGCACAGCGCTGTGCGAACCAGGCCCTGCGGGCGTTGAGGCTCCAGCAGGTCCCGCTCATTTTCACTCAGCCTTGCCCGAGCCGTGCCTCCTGGGGTGGAAATAGACTTATAACTGTCACATCCCCTGAGCAGGTGTAACCAGGGAGCAAGTTTCTGTCCCCGCCAGCCCCGCCCCGGTGCTGCGGGATCAGCTCCTGCCCTGCTCCTGGGGAAACCCTCCCACCGGCAGGTATGGAAAGCTCGCTCTTGCTGGGAGCCACCCAAGTCTGCCAGCTCAGTAACCAGCGTGTCTAATTTTATTTCATAATCAAACCTCCAAACTTGATTCGGAAATAAAGCTTCCCCCTCCTCTAGCTGGAGCCTGCGGCAAGAAGGGGATGGATGGGGCCGCTTTGCTAGTTCCCTGCGTTTTCACTTCTGTCATTCATCCCGGGCTCGCTGAGAATGGGTGGTGAGGGGCAGAGAGGTTGCACACAATCAGGTATTTCAAGAGAACCATAAGTTAAAGAAGGAACTGTTCAGTCTCCAAGTGGGATTATGAGGAATCAGAGGACGCGAGAGAGTCTTTCCAGTCAGGGAAACTTCTCCAAGTAAGCTCGGGGTCCATAACCCCGGGGGAGGGCGACTATAAATATGTCCTTAAATATCCTATCAAGGCCGTAAGACCTCTTTTTAAGACTTTTGAAAGACTTAAGTTTGCTCTTCATAGACGCTCTCAGCTACACAAAAGGGTTTTAAAAGCCGTAAAGGCACCCTGGCCAGCGTGGTTTGGTTGAGTGCTGTCCTGTGCACTGAAAGGCTGCCAGCTCGATTCCTGAGCAGGGCACACACCCAGGTTGCGGGTTCGATCCCCGGTCGGGGTGCATACAGGAGGCAACCGATAGATGTTTCTCTCTTTCTCCATCTCCCGTCCTCTCTCTCTAAAATCAATTAAAAGATATTTTTTAAAACCTTAAAGGCATTTTCTCACACAGGCTGCCATGATCAAAGTAGGAAAAAAGTCCGTCTTGGAAAGAATTACGGGTAGGTCTTTGGGGCACATAGTGATTCCCAATAGGATTTATGGGAAACCTACCAAGTTTCTAACGAAAGCGACTGGTCAAGAGCCACCAGCCTGGACGTGAAGAAACAGAGACAGCTCAAACGGAAAACAAGTCTTTGGGGTCTCCACCTCCTGTGTGTAGGAAGTAAACTGAGAAAGCCACTCTGCTGCCAACGTTAGCGATTTCTTCTGGAAAAGCCACAAACCCATGGGGCAGGCCCTGAGCGGGGAGGAACGGGGCTTCGGGAACTGCTCCACAGTGAAGCAGCATTTCCCGCCACCCGGCAGGGGACAGGGGCGACAGGCACCAGGTGGACTTTCAGATTTGCTCTAGACCTGAGACGGCCACGCGCTTCCCCTCCCTCTCCTCGAATGGGAGTGTCGTGTCTCTTGTGGTTGTCTCATCCCTGTCTCACTACTGTATGCTGGGGGTGTGGGGGGCAGAGAAGTGGTATTTTAGTCCAAAAGTCTCTGAATCAGGAAGAAACTGGCCTTGAGAAGCTGCATCCGAGGAGCCTCATCTACACCCGGGCTTGACCGAGATAATAAGATCCTGGCCCTTGAGCCTCAGGTCCGCAGGAGATGAGACTTTGGGGGTCTTGGGAGGGAGGGAGTGGATCTTACATGTGAAATGCTTGTGGCCAAAGGGCAGACTCGGGTGAATTAAAGATAGCCATGAACTCTTTGTGTTTTCTCTCTTCAAGAAGCTCAGCCTCTTTTCTCCTCTGAATCCAGGCTGCTCTGTGACTTGCTTTGACCAGCACAATGCAGCAGAAAGCCAGTGACCACATGGAGAAATATGATCACCCGGCGGAGAGGGGGGGTGAGAGGCAGCAAGGGGTGAGAGAGAACCCAGCCAGCCCCAGCCGTTCTCGTCACTCTGTGCATTGCCAGACATGTTAGCAAAACCGTCTTGGATCCTCCAGCCCGAGCTGCGGCGACTGAGCCAACACCCCACGGAGCAGAGACAAGCTGTTCTCGCCAAGCCTTGACTAGTTGCAGAATCATGAGCAAGTAAACAGCTGTTGTTGTTTTAACACACTGAACGTGGGCTTAACGTTTATTCAGCAATAGAAAATGGATACGGAACTTTGTACCAGAAGTGAAATTGGAACCCATGCAAATATTGCATCTGCTGGTGACGTGGGCCTCACTGGATTTCGGATGGCTACGGCCCGTCGACGGCTATGCACCTTCGGTTTTCTCTGTTCTTCTTTCTTGGTGGAAGTGTCCATTGTGTTATCTTGTTCCCATCTCACCACTGTACGTTGGGCGTGTGTGGCTAGAAGTGGGTGTGCAAATAAATAATCCTTTTAGTTCTTCAGCCACCAGACCAGGAGGAGATGCACCTGAGGAGCTCACCTGCGTCTGGGCCTGATGCAGATGGAGAGATGCTGGACTTTGAGTGGACGCTGTGATTAACTGACCCTTTAGGGAGTCTTGGCAGGGAGTGGGCGTATTTTTCCTGTTGGAAATTGTGGACTTTTATGGCCAGAGGGAAGGCTGTGGTAGATTATCTCCAGAGAGGGCCACCAACACTTCCGTCCCTGTGTGTGCACGCACTCCTCCCAGCAAAGGGTGGATCTGTTTCTCCACCCCCTTGGCTCTTGGATGTCCCTGTGACTTGCACGGAGAGAGGGGCCCAGCCAGCCGCCAGCCTCTCTAGCCCACCCCAGCCCATGTGCCAGACTTGTGTGAGGCCACCGTGGGCTCCCAGTTGCAACTAAATCCCAAATGACACCACATGGTGCAAAAGAACTACCCAAGTACCCAACCCAAAGAGTCATCAGAAATAGCATATCATTGGAGATTAAGTTTGGGGATGTGTTTTCCACAGTAGATCTCTGAAACACACTCCAACAATTACACTTTGGGATTGGGGCACATGGCCCTCCAACAACTCCTTCTAAAGAAAAGTGCAGTTTCCAGCTCTCTGCCTCTCAGGCTTTAATTCTTTTATAGCTCCCAGTGTACGAGAAGCCAGAGTCACAAAACTGTTTGTAACCCTCTTACTTCTACAAGACCGGCATGTGGGATCTGGCACAGGGCTTGGCAAACTCGAACTCAAACCCAGCCAACCACCTTTTCCTCTAATGTCTTGTGAACTATGGCCCAGGGAGCCTGAAGTATTTACTATCTGGCCCTTTAAGGAAAAAAATGTCCAATCTAGAATGTCACTTTGGTATATGGGAACAGCTGGCAGCTCTTGTCTTGGACACTCAGCTAAAAATTAGGTGGAATTACTTTCATTTTTATATACTGTTTCAGGCATTTGACAAATAGCACAGTCCATGGCCAAATAAGCTCGAGAAATACACAGTGGGAAAACCAAAGGTAACTGAGAGTCTTTCATCGCAGCCGTCTCTGCAGCGGGCAAGAGGCCCATCGCATTCCGCCTTCCTAAACATCCTGAGCCTCTTCCGCTGGAGCATCTCATGTGATTTGTGTACCACAGGGCGCCCTTTGGGGAACTCTCTTCACCTGATGAGAGATGGTGGACATTCAGAAGGGTGCCATGGAGCCAGGCAGAACTCAATCCTGTGTCTTCACCTTGACCTTCCTGCCCTCTTTCCTCCCTAGGTCATCGGCTGCCTGCCCATCTGCTCATAAACAGTCTAATTCATACTAGGCTGTGAGAGACTAATAGCTCTCTACTGGAGGTAAGGTGGGGGGAGGGTTGGGGATTTAGTTTTTGAAAGATCACAGGAAAGCACAAAGTTGAATTCAGAGACGCTCACTTTCTCTCTCTCTCTTTTTTTGTCACCATCAAAGTTGTGCTTTGTCACTCAGCAGGCGTCCTGTCAGCTCTGTGGTTTGCTGGAGTTACTTCCGAGGAGGTTTCTTTATGATCAAAAGGAATATTTAATGCCAGTTGGAAATTAGTCTGTTCAGACTTGCCGCATTTCCCCCGACATGACAGGCCCCCTGTCAAGGGAGTCTGGGCTCCCAGCGCCTCCCTTTGATTGCATTTAAAAGGGGCCGGCGATGCTGAGCCATCGCTTTAGGTCCTAAGAGCTTTCCTCGCCTGTTTGCCATCATCCCAGTAACTAAAAAAGAATGAATGCACAGCGGAGACGGCAGCAGGTGCTCTTGTCTCTTTGCAAAGCTAAGTTTTGTTTGGGGGAAGATTTAGGCAGGAGGCTGAGAGACCATCTTAAAGTTGCATTTACTTTTGAGTTGAGCATCAAGCTGCGTTCCCACATTTGACGTTTCCAGATGCTCCAGTAGTTGGACCCAGGCACACAAAGCGTCGTTGGTTTCTCCCCCAAAGGCCTTATTTTCTCTAATTGGCATAAAGTTTCCACCTCCACTGTACTGGGCACTGTGAGTGGCGAAGAGGCATTTTTAGGGACACACCCTGTTCTGTATGTTCAGTGAAGTCCAGTTGCGTGAGGCTTGGTCCTGGTTACATGTGTGCAGAGTTTGGTGGTCCAGGTGGACTTTAATGGTGGGTTGAATAATGATGGGGGTGACACTTGGGCCTGGGGGCCTGCCCTCTGCAGAAATGGATGGTGGGACCTATGCATATGGAACAGACTCTGTGTGTGTGTGTGTGTGTGTGTGTGTGTGTGTGTGTGTGATGTCAAATCAGCCAACTGTGGTTGGGCTCTTTCTGGGCTGGTTCTGACACTCCTGTCTCAGCTGCCCCCTCTGGGGCAGTCCGCTGGTCTCACTGCCCTGTGATTAGAGAGGGAGCCGGGAGGGAGCTGTACTTCTCCAGGCCTCGCTGTCCACCAGGTGTGCCATGTGCTTTGTAGTTGCTCCTCCTGCCAGCCCCACAAGCTGGCACAGGGCTGTGCATTTGGCTCAGCTCTGGGTACACTGGCCAATGCAGCTCTGGAGCCTTCAGCACCACGGGCCAAACCCAGTCTGTTGTGTCTGCACAGGACAGTCACCCCTGGCCACTCCTGTACCATCCTTAGAGGCCAGGCTGCACAGCTGGAGCCTGGCACTGGGATGAAGGGTCAGAGCTGGGTCTACGTGCGACGCTCACTGGGCCCCAGTCTCCAGATGGGATGGAGACAGGCTTCTCCCTCCAGATGAGAGGGTTGCAGGTATGGGCCATGTGACTCTGTGCCCAGAGCAGGGAGGGCCTTGCCCACATCCCGGGGTGGAACAGGAGTGATGATAGTGCCTGCAGCATGGCGTCAGAGCTGGCGGGGAGCTGCCAGCCAGGCCTCCTTCGCGTGAATCCATGTGTGGCCTTTCCTGCGTGTAGGCTGCCACAGAGGAGAAATGCAGACTGAACCCAGTGAAATGGAAATTAGATCACTTTCCTCCCAATTCTCAACCCTCCACGACTCCCCATCACACGTGGAAGGAAATCCGGGTTCCTTTCCATGACCTACACCAACGGGCTCCGGGTCCACTACCCTCTCTCTGACTTCACCCCCCACAGCCTTCTCCCTTCACCACAGGCGCAGGGGCCCTCACAGCTCTGCTGGTCCCACGACACCCCACAAATGTTCTCCCCAGGTCCCCTATTTCTACATGGCCTCTAGCCCTTCCTTCGGTTCTCTACACAGTTGTTGCCCATGGGAGACACCCTCCCTGGCCACCACGTCCACTGTGGCATCCAGCCCTCCCTCCACGTCTCTCTCTTTACTCTTTACTTTCTTCAAGGCTCTTCTGCTGCCTGGCGGGACCACCCCTTCATCTGCCCATCATCTGCCTCCTCCACCAGGAGGGAGACCTCAGGGGTCTGCCCACCCCCAGAGCGGTGCTTGGCAAAAGGAAGCCCCCCGCAAATGCTTGCTGGGTGGACGGGTGAGTCCCTGCGGCAGTGGGAGTAGCCGGGTGTAAATGGGGCCCCGGCGGTGGGACAGCGCTGTTTCTGAGGAAGGAGGACGCCGGAGGGACAGGGAGAGCTTGACCCCCGGCCCTCAGGACACGGGGCGCGTGGCCGCTCCCACCACTCCTCACCACCGACGTGCACCTGATACACTGTGTTCGGGACTCCAGAGTTTAATTTAGCTGGCGTCTTGGCTGCAGGCAAGAGCTGGTAAATTTAGTTGGAGGATTAGGAACGTATAAGATGCAAAGCTCCTTAAAAGGAGGCCTTGTCAGGGGAGAGGCAGAGCGGGCGCACCCTGAAGCTGGCCCTGAACGCCGAGGCGGCCCCCTCCCGGCGCCCGGGGGCTGACCTTCCGAGGGGCGGCATCTCCACGCGGGTGCCAGAGGGCCCCCCGGGGCTGCGGCCGGGCACCGAGTCGCCCAGCAAGCGGGGCAGGGCCACTGACTGCTGGCGAGGAGACGGGTGGCTCTCAGGCGCAGGGCTGCCCGGGAACCATAGATAAAGAGGCTGACGGTGCAACTGCGGGAATGTGAGACACCTCCGCCAAGCGACAGATGCCACCGACAATGCCAAAAGCAAACGACAAAATGTGGAGAAAACTATGTGCGACACATGCAATAGAAAAGGGGCCAGTTGCCGCGGTTACTGAGACCTCATAATCCGCGAGGAAGGGGAGGAATCCAGTGGGAAAGGGTCCAGGGCACGACCAGAGGAGAGATGCGAGTGGCCCCAAAGGTGGGCACCCTGCGCAGCCCCAGCCCCCGGGAGCCACACGCCCCAGTGAAGTGCCTCGTCTTCTCCCCGTCGGACGGGCCAGCATTTTAGAGTCACGCCCAGCGGGGGCCGTGAGGAGAGATGGAGGGGCCCCTTTTAGGAGGGACACTGGGCCATTTCTACGTCAATGTAAAAGGCACAGCCGGTGACCCGGCAGTTCCAGCGCTAGGCAGTTGCCCTGCGGGTACTCTCAGCCCTTCCCCCGAGGGGACGTGCGTTTCCCAGAGCTGGGTGACGGCAACACAGACCGCAAACAGCTTAACGTCCCATCGTGGGGGACACCTGTGGACTAACTACAATGAAGTGCACTGTGGAGTTTATTTTTTTTTTTTACCATGTACATTATTCCTTTTTATTTTAAAAGGTTTATGGGGATAATCTGGGTCGCAGGGCGATTAACCCATTTTTATTTTCTGACTTTAAAAACACACCTAATGACATGTAATATAAAACAAGGCGGAAAGCCTGCGGCTGGTGGCAGCAGCTGAGCTGCAGACACGTGGCCTAGAGATGGCGTCTGGGCGGCTTCGCCATCTGTGAGAATGGGGGCTGACGTTGGGTGAGCCATCCCATTGCCTTGGGCCGCAGGGTTTCATCTGTACGAATGGGAGGCATGCTTCCTATTTCGTATGGTGACTTTGGGCAAGTGATTTTACTTCTCTGAGACTTGGGCTCTTTATCCATGAAATATGGATAATAATATTACTTTATAGGATTGTGACGAGTAAATAAAATAATGCATGTAAAGTATTTAGGGCGGCATCTGGGTAGGAGGGGACCAATAAATGGTGGTGGTGGTGATGATGCTGGTGATGCTGGTGGTGATGATGATGATGATGGTGATGATGATGATGGTGATGATGATGGTGATGATGGTGATGATGATGGTGATGGTGGTGGTGATGGTGGTGGTGATGATGATGGTGATGGTGGTGGTGATGATGATGGTGATGATGATGGTGATGATGGTGGTGATGATGGTGATGGTGGTGGTGATGGTGATGGTGATGGTGGTGATGGTGGTGGTGGTGATGATGGTGATGGTGATGATGATGATGGTGGTGATGGTGGTGATGGTGGTGGTGATGATGATGGTGATGGTGGTGATGGTGGTGATGATGGTGATGATGATGTGATGGTGGTGGTGATGATGATGGTGATGATGGTGGTGATGGTGGTGATGATAATGGTGGTGATGATGATGATGGTGATGATGGTGATGATGGTGATGGTGATGGTGATGATGGTGATGGTGGTGATGATGATGATGGTGATGGTGGTGATGATGATGGTGATGGTGATGGAGGAAGAGGAAGAGGAAGAAAAGGAAGACCAGGAGTGGAGGAGGGACCAGGATGAGGAGAACGGAAAAGAGGGAAAAAGGAAGAAGCACCAGGAGGCTGCTGTGTGCCGGACACTTGCCATTCCTTAGCTCTTGCACTTGCTCTTGTGTCATGAGGTCTGCACACAGGGTGACCGCCGCATCTGCCCTTCATCATGAAGGAAATAGAGGTCAAAACTGTGACTTGTCTGAGGTTGCCTAGTATTCGCCTTGTGATTTTTTTCTTGATAAAGAGCTAGGATTTGAACACTCAACCCTGAAGGCCTTTTTGGTTCCAAGCCTCCATGAGTCTCTTCCTGAGTTTTTCCCTTTCTCACATTGCCTGGGTTCATCTGGATCCCCCGCCTCCCAGCAGTGTGACCTTGGACCACTTCCCGCTCTTTGCCTCAGTTTCCTCATCTGTAAAATGGGAATCACAGGAATATATACCTCGATGGGCACTTCACGGGAGAAGCCCCTGGGGCACAGTAAACACTCGGTGAAGGTGGGCTACTTGTACTGTTCAGCAGCCCCAACATTCTAGTCTTTCAGATGGGGATGCTATTGAACCTTGCTCAGTACACATTGTGGTCGTGTGGAAGCAGTCAGGGATTCTGTGGTCCTGCCTTCTGTCTGTCCACCTCCACTGCCTCTCTCCTCAGACCCTATCAACCCTCCCCTGGCTACACACTCAGCCCACTACCCATTCTAGTCTTGCCCTGTCCCAACCCATCTGCCCCCTTGGCTTCAGTGATGTTCTTGGTAAAACACACATTGAATTTGGCCTCTTCGTTGCTCTGATCCTTCCTCCAGCCCCATGTCCCTAGGCTGCCAGATGAAGATCAGGCTCCTTAGTTTGACTTACAAGGCCTCCCGCAGTCTGTTCCCTGCTGATCCCTCCCCTCCCCTCCCCTCCCCTCCCCTCCCCTCCCCTCCCCTCCCCTCCCCTCCCCTCCCCTCCCCTCCCCTCCCCTCCCCTCCCCTCCCCTCCCCTCCCCTCTCCTCTCTCTCCCCTTCTGTTCCATTTTCAGCCAAAGTAACCAACTCCCAGGCCTGTGAGCCTCACCTGACTGTGGGCTGTGCCTGCCTCCTGCCTGGGTCCCCAGGCCTAGCACACAGGCTGCCACCAGGGGCCTTGCCACCTTGGCCCATGTATGTGCAGGTGGGAAAATGCATAAATAAGCCAGTGTGGCACCCATGTCATTAGTGTCATTATTTTTCCAGGAGTCACATGCAGAAAGTGGAACCACAATTGGCCTGCAGCCCTGTCCTGGACGCCTCCCGGGGAACCAGGCTTTAACCCTGTAGTTGCCGTATTGTGAGGATTTCCCCGGGGTTCAGGGAGAGAGTTGGGGGGCACACGTGCCGAGGGGCGGTGCTTTTGAACGGACTGGTGTAGAAGCGTCTCTGTGTGTGAACAGTACCTGTGTGTCCGCCTCCCTAGAAAGCGCCTTCTCCGTCCTTGGCTCCCCTTCCTGCCCTCCGCCCTGCGTCCCCAGGCCTTGCCTGGTGCCCTGCCGGCCGCCTCCAGCCCATCACTCTTTGGAGGCTCTTATTTTGAAGCCTGCACAAGGCTGGGTGACCTGTTTTCTGGAGTTTGTCCACTGGGCTTGGAAAGGCTGCCTCCCCACATGGCTCTGTGGACACCGGCTGGCCTGGTTCTGTGGCCTAAAGTTCTGCGTGCCCCCCCCCCAGGATGCGGACAGGGAGCTCCCAGCCTGCTCCCCTCATCTCTCCCCAGCACACACTAAGCACACAGCAAGGGCGCAGCGAAATAGGGACTCACCGCCCGAGACCTTCATCCAAATAGGTGTGCAAATTGGCTAAGCCTCTGAGACACAGTTTAGTAACCAGGTTAACAAACAAAGTACAGCCCCCCAGGTGGTGAGAACTGGGAGCCCTTGGGCTGATGGGAGCCTGGAAACCTTGCCCAGGGTATCTGGCCTCTTGGTCCCCACCGGCCATGGAGGACGGGGGCTCCAAAGGGAAAGCTCTCTCCTGTGTGCCTGCTGCCTCGTGTTCTCCACGGCGCCCCATGCGTCAGGGTGTTGGTCGCCTGTGGGCTCCGTCTTCCAATTTATAAACAAGTTAGACGTGTCTGAGGGGAAGCAGGGGATGGTTGGGGTCAGCTATGGGTTACTTGGGCAGCTCTGAGCCTCAGCTTCCTCGTGTGTAAACGGGGCTGCAGCGGCCAGCAGTGCTGGGCGAGCCCGCGCGGCCCCTGAACCTGCGTCCGCCACCAGGCCTCGTGGTGCAGGGAAGTGGCTCACTCAGCTCTGTCACCTTGGGCAAGCTGTTCCTCTCTCCAAGCCGGTTTCCTCATCTGTGAAAGGAGAGGAGTAATGTAAAGGAAAGGAAAAAAGCATACACACTGCCAATTTAGAAAGAAAGAAAGAGAGAGAGAGAGAGAGAGAGAGAGAGAGAGAGAGAGAGAGAGAGAGAGGGAAGGAAGGAAGGAAGGAAGGAAGGAAGGAAGGAAGGAAGGAAGGAAGAAAGAAAGAAAGAAAGAAAGAAAGAAAGAAAGAAAGAAAGAAAGAAAGAAAGAAAGATGCCTGTTGTGCTTTATCCCTGAAGGAGGATGACTTCTTAGTTCAAAAAATACCTAGATTAATTTTTGTGTTTTGTAAGGAAGGGAGGCCTCCTGAGCATATCTGGATGGAAAACGTTTGCACATACACAAGGCAATAAACCACTTTATTGGTAGAGGAGTTGAGAAATTTCTAAACCACTTTACTGGTAGAGGGTAGAAGAATTTCTCCTTCCTCTTGAGAATTCATTGACATTATAGAGAAAAGATATAAAAGGTATCATCCCACAGGGACAAAGGGAGTAGGAAGGGCATCGACAGGTAAGAGGTTGAACACACTTTAGAAGGGGATTTGTGCAGAATGCTCGCAACATATTTAGAAAGACAGGAGAAACCAGAGCACGCAGGGAGATAACAGTGAGAAGAAAATGAGCGAGGCTTCAGAACCCCAATAAGGTCCAGGGCTTAAGGGGAGCAGGTGGAGAGGGTGATGAGGAGAGTTGAGACCCAAGGTCTTGCCCTTGAGCCTTCTGCAGGAGGTTTATTCTCTGGAGACTGGTAGAGGGGACATCTCAGGACACCAAAGTCACCAGCATGACAGTGGACAGGAACAAAACACAGGGCTGACAACAGGTATTAATTGGAAGTCTGCATTCTGATGGTCAAAATAGCCTCCCACCCCCAATCCACTCTTACCCATTTCTACATTTCAAGCATAGGATGTCAGCTGCCAGACAAGTTACTGGAAACTTTACTAGAGAAAACGTCTTATGCATGCTATCATTTGTGGGGGTTCTCAGCAACATAGCTGTCTCCCTGCCCTAACCCCCAATTGGACACCTGTCATTCCACAAGCTCTCTTCCACAGTTGTAGAACTTCTGATCAGCTTTATCAGTACATGTGTTTTAAATATTAACAAACAACCAAAGAGCATTAGACACATAAGTGAAGCCCCCAGTGTGAAACAGAGACACTAAACCAAGAAGGCAAAAAAATTAAAAAAACAACAACCTAGAAGAAACACTGTCCCTCTAGGTTGGACTCAAGAATGAGTCAACTGAATCAGAATGACTCTGGTCCAGCCACAGGTGCACAAGTAATAATAAATTCCTTATTGTTGGGTGCCACTGAGATTTTGTGGTTGGTTGTTACACAGCAAAAGCTGACTGATACAATCCATAAAACAAGTATAGGATGCTATGACCACTGAACAATTATAGAACAAGAATGAGAGAGAGATATCTTGGAAATTTAATATAAAAAAGTCAAGATAAGAGCTTCAGTAATAGATTTGGAAAATAAATCCCATGGGTATAAAAGGAAGAAATGGAGCAGGAAATATGACAGGGCAGGGAGCAGAAAAACAATCAGGAGGCCTAACGTCTGACTTAGAAGAAATTTTTTTTAAAAAAGAGAGAGAACAGAGAACACTGAAGTGGAAATTATTTTTAAAAATTCAATAAAATTTCCCCAAACTGAAAGATTGTGAGTCTCCAGATAGAGTAAGTCTACCATGGAACTAGTAAATGGAGGAGAAATAATCCACACAATGTACATCATCGTGTGACTCGGGAAGACCAAAGTAAAAGTCCCAGAAGCTTCCAATGAAACAAAAATAAGAATGGAGTCAGTATTTTTGTTTTTCTTAAGATCTGCACAAAACACTAGAAAGCAATGGAAAACTGCCTTTGATATTCTGAGGTCAAATGATTTTCAACAAGTATATTTATATGCAGCTAAACTCAATCAAGTGAGGATGAAATAAAGACTTTTTTCAGGCATGCAAGAACTCAGGACATTAGCCTCTCATGCATTCACTCTTAGAGAGATATCAGAGGATGTGCTCCAGAAAAGTGAAGGAGGAGAACAAAAAGAAGGACATAGCATCCAGGAAATGGGGCCAACTCAGGAGAAGAACAGTGGAGAAAAGCTACAGGAAGCAATGGGGAGTCCAAACCAACAGCTAGCTAGGACACTACAGAGAGCTTTTTTAAAAACCTACTACAGAGAGCTTTGAGAAAAAAGTAGATTTGGTAAGAAGATCATACACTAGGTAACATGATAGACCCTCTGTGAGCATTCTGGCAAGTAAAAATTCAAAGCAATTATTAACTCATGGAAAAACAAAAGTTGCCCAAGAGAAAATATTGATCATAAAACAGATGGAGAGAGTGGGCAGTTGGGGGAAGCTTCGGAGGTCAAATTCATTCCTGATGGACTAGACATAGCAGCTAACGGAGGACAGGAAGGCCACAGTGATGCATAGGTTTCTGGCTTTGGTGAGGGGGAGACAGACCGCTTGAGGAAGAGCCTCTGTGAAGAGGAGCTGTTGGCTCGAGGAGCTGGGGGCATTTGGTGGGGTGTCCTTGGTGTGCAGACAAATGGTAATGGAGGTGTGGGAGCAGATGAAGCCCACAAGCAGAGAGCCCTGGGGGTGGGAAGAGGCTGAGGAGGCAGATGAAGAAGAGCCTGGGAAGGAGCCCGGGACACATAGGAGGAGATGGTGGAGCCAGAGGTGTGTGAGGGGGGTGGACCGAGAGAGCGCCGTAGGCAATTGGCAGAGGCCAGAGGTGGAGAAGGGGGCTCCAGGTGAGGGCTTGGGCAGGGTAGCATCCTGGAGGCCACTGGGAACCGTGACAGGAGGTCTCAGGCCTCAAGTGGGAGCAGATTGCCTAAGGGTAAGGGATGGAAGGGCAGTTACAGAACTTCCAGGACCTCCTGTTGCAAAGCTGTCTAGTTCCTGGGTGTGCAATTTGGGGCAGAGGGGCCCTGTGGGCAGTTATTGCACTTTGTGGGCTGGGAGAGAGGAAGCTCTTCCCTTAATATAGAGGCAGAGGCCACGGGGCTGGGGGGGGGCACGAAATGCATTAGGTCATCACCAGGGCCCAGCCTGGCCCAGGAAGCCCACCTGCTGTGCCCCCTTCAGGTCCTCCTCCCTCCCTCCCTCCTCCCTCCCTCCCAAAAACTCTTTTTGGTCCTGTTTTGGACACCCAAGATTCATAGATGATTATGACTCAGGCCTTGATTGACCTAAATGTGCTAATGGCACATAACCCTTAGCAGGAGAGATGGAAAGGTCTGGAAGATGCTCTGATAGAGGCTGGAAACACTCTGAGAGAAACTCCCACCCCAACCTTTGAGGAAAGTCTTGGGCCAGCTTTGAATCTTAGATGCTGCAGAATCAAAGGATGCAGAAGAGCCATCGAATCATGAAGGTGGAATGACAGTGAAGAGGATTCTTCGAGGAGGCCAGGCTGATCTGCAGGAGGAAGAACGGGCCTGGGGGCCGGGGCAGGGGGTGGCAGCCGGGGGGAGCGAGGGCTTGTGCTGGGGCTTTGGAGCAGCTGCA
This sequence comes from Miniopterus schreibersii, assembly GCF_964146895.1. Taxonomy (NCBI): domain Eukaryota; kingdom Metazoa; phylum Chordata; class Mammalia; order Chiroptera; family Miniopteridae; genus Miniopterus; species Miniopterus schreibersii. The sequence goes on from NC_138102.1 coordinate 179,944,994, forward strand.
GAGCGTGAAGAGGGAGGGGCTCCTGAGACAGGGAGGCTGGCATTCCTTTCAGTTACCATTTCCCGGTGGCACTGATTTTTTAACAGAACCCTGTGCATGGATAGACAAATTGTGATATATCCATTCAATCGAGTCCTACTGGCAATAAAAAGAATACATTCCTGAGGTACACATCAGCACTGATGAATTTCATCAGCTTTAGGCAATGTGAGAAAAGCCAGACACTAAAGACCGCATGCTCTAGGAGCCCATTTGTATAAATTTCAGATATGACAAAATAGACCGAGAGAAAGCAGATCACTGGTTGCCAGGGCCTGGGGTGGGGAGGGAGGGGATTGGTTGAAAAGGGCAAGAGGGATCTTTTTGGGATAATGGATGTGTCCTATATTGTGATGCAGTGGTTACATAATTGTCCAAACCCATTGAATTGTACACTTGAAGTGAGCTAGTTTTATTGCATATAAATTATACCTGGATAAAGCTGATTTTTAAACGTTGAGTGAGAATGCTGTTAGAAGGGGCCACTTAGTCTACTTACTTCCAGTGCAACCTCCTGTGAGCCATAGGCTAAGCAGCAAAAGGATCTTTGAAAATCGTTAATCAGATTACATCACTCTATTTAAACACTCTAACGGATTCTCTTTCCTCTTAGAATGAAAGCGAGAGGATTACTGTGGCTTACAAGTCCCTCTGCCCTGCTCCTGGGCCCCAACACTTGCAGGAACTGGAGCAGTGGTACAAATGGAGGCCCGTGTACGTGAGTAAATACGTAAAACTGTAGATTAAGCCAACAAACTGCTAATAAGACCTGTTCTATCCTCCCACCTTGACAAGTACACCTTCATGATGATCCGGAAGGCCAGGCCCAAATTTAGAATTCTTGGAGTCCTTGGAGTTCTGTGCCAGAAGGTGGTGGCACAGAGGCAGACCCTAAGCCGCATGCAGCCTACCCCCCTAACTTTTCCGTCCCGGCTCCATCTGAAACAGAGGATTCCCACTAGGCCCCTGGAGATATCTGCGTCTACAGTCCCCTGGGGGCTGAGACAGTACTGAGCGTGGAAGCAGGGAAACCGGATTCTCAACAAGTATTTCCTGGCTTTTCCCTGAAATGTACTTTGCTCTGTGTGCATGTGTGGGTATTGTTTGTGTGGGCCTGTATGTGCGTGTGCACACATGTATGTGCATGCCTGTGTTATGTATGTATGCCCACATGCACACATATTTATAGGTGTACTTCAACAGGAGCGTGAGCTCCTTGAGAACAGCAATTGTGCCCGACTCGTCTGTTTCATTTGTACCTGTGCAGAGTGCATGCTGAACGAATGCTGTGGAAGGAATAAATGAATGAGTGGGGGCCAGCATAGCACAGTCACTGACAGTGTGAGTTTTGAGTTTTGGAGTCAGCAGGATTTGAGGTCAAAATCTTACTTTGCCAACTCACTCACTAAGTCATTCTGGTTCAGTCTCCTAACCCCACGGAGCTTTGGTTTCCTCACCTCCAGAGATAAAAATATGACCAGGGATAAAAACATGACCTATTTTATGGGGCTGGCGAGAGGGAGAGGCAGCAGGAATCGGGGCCAGCAGGCGCTGCGCGGTCGTGGCGCTCTGCAGATGCTCGCTCGCGCGCCTGCTGCGGTTTGCGGCGGAGGCGGGTGAACCGCCAGCTCCGCGATCGCGCCGTCATCGCGTTTATGGTCAGCGAGAGGCGATTCCGGGCCCTCCGCCTGCGGGCTTCTTGCTCGGCTCGGTCTGATCGGATTCTGACTGATGGGGCCGCCTGGAGAGGGCGGTGCGATCCGCGGGCCGCGCTCCGCCGGGCCAGCTCCTAATTTGACCCTCCGGTTGGACTAGTCCTTCTGGTGCGGCTATGACATTTGTCCTCTAGGTGGCGCCGCAGAGTGGAAACCGGGCTGCTGAGTCGTTGCGCCCCCTGGTGGTCTTTTGCCGTCAACATTTTGATGAAGTGCAGAGGGGATGGCAAACACGGGGAAATTTTAGAATTAAATGTGATAAGTTTTAATACAAAGAGGAACAACTTGTGCAGGAAGAGAGAGATCAATAAGGGACCAAGCCATACCAAGGAAATGATCATCCATAATAATAACATTAGCATCTATAATTTACTGATCACTTTCTATATGTCAGGCATTGTACTGCACTTGGCATTCATTGTCCTATTTATTTATTTATATTTATTTATTATTTTATTTTATTTTAAACATATCTTTATTGATTTCAGAGAGAGGAAAGGAAGGAGGAGAGAGAGATAGAAATATCAATGATGTGAGAGTCATTGATCGAGCCCGCAACCCGGGCATGTGCCCTGACTGGGAATCGAACCCCGATCGTCTGGATCCTAGGTCAACGCTCAACCGCTGAGCCACGCCCGGCCAGGCTCATTGTCCTATTTAATACACCTCCAGAAGGTATGCGGCACAAGAACAATGACTTTCACTTGGAGACAGGCACACAGTAGGTGTCTGGCACATAGTAGGTGCTCGACAGATTTTGAACAAATGAATAATGTAGTAATCCTATGAAGTAAATCTTAGCATCTCCATTTAGAACATGACTGGGGAAACTGATGGTCAGAGAAGATACACAGCTGGCACATGCCAGAGCCAGGGCGCCTGAGGGCCAGACCAGCTTTGCTGTGTGTTGGGGCCTCACAGAGGAGTGTAGGCCCTGGGCCTTCAGAGAGCTTGCTGTCTCATAGGCCTCAGCCACACCCTGCCTGTTTTCAAGTGCTGCTCCCGGGGGCCTGCCAGAAATGGCTATTTATGGCTCAGGGAGGCTGTCCAGTGAAGGTCCCCTCATAAATTATGAAGGGAGACACATGTGGGTCAGGATTGGGGAATTCAGTGCTCGAGGGATCTTCTGGAATCTTGCTGGTCTAATCTGGGATTTTCCTTCCTTTCCCTAGGAGAGCTGCTGACTCAGGCAGCCCTTATCTGCTGAGTCTCCATGATGAGCTCCCTAGGGCATCTCCTGGTCCTGCAGAAAACGCTCCCCTCCCCCTAAGCCCAGACCGTCCTCAGTCTCGGTCACCGTACTCCATTTCCCGCAGCTGGGGCTCTTGGCCTGACCACCAGCTGCTCAGAGGAGGGTTTCCTCATCTCTAAACGGAGTGCTGTGCTCCATCCTGTGTACCCCAGCACCCCAGCATGCATGCTGGGAATCCCTCAGGTCTGGGCTGAGCATATTGGACCTTTCCCGGAGACATGGTTTTGAATGGACACTGGTAAACTTTCATAAAGCAGCCAGCCATGCCCCTTCTCTGAAGGCCCCTGGTGTTTGTTTTTGAGTTCCCGAGCCTTTTTTTCAGCATTCCATACTCTTGGTCTTTGGCAGAATGTCACTTAATTGTCATATGCTTCCCAGGGCCCCTAGCAGTTTTCTTCCTCCTAACTCGCTGCTTAAAATCTTTGAGTTTGGGGGGTTTGGTGTGATCTCAAAGTAACCTGGCAGGAGGGGAGGGCCAGAGGTTCTTCTAAATATCTGTGCATACAAGCGTCAGTGCCCGGACTGGGGCTGCCCATTCAGGCTGCTCAGTGACTGTTGTTTATCACAGGCTGTGGAGGCGGAGGTTATGCTCTGACACGGGAGAGGCCACTTCAGACACTTCCTACTTGCTTAATGGAACGAGTGAAGAGCTTGTCTCCTCTTGGGGGGGGGGGTAGGGGAGACCCAGAAACGCAGCAGCAGCAGCAGGACCGGAGCCCACTGCTGACAGAGTGTCTGGCCTCAAATTACACCGTAGTGGGACCCAGGCATAAAATTAGCAGCGGTGTTCTCTGTATGAGGAGCCAGAGAAATACCCACATTCAGCAGAACCACGGCAGGGACAGAAGAGAGGGAGAGAAGGGGAGGGGGAGGCCACCCCAGGCCCTGGGCCTTCCCCTGGACAACCTCCTCCCCCACTTCGGAGGCAGCTGCCCTGTGGATGAGTCAGGGCCGGGGGAGGCTCCCTGGGGTCAAGGGGGCATGCATGGGAAGGCAAGGTCTCGAGAGACCTGGGAAGTTGAACTTGAGGGCTAGGCCTACCCAAAACACACACACACACACACACACACTCAAACTGTAAACAAAAAGGAGAAATTGCCGTGTGTCCGCAAGCTTTTGGTGTATTTTTCTCATGAATTCTCACCACAACCCCATTGGGTAAGCCCACTTTACAGATGAGTGAAGAGAGGGCAGGGAAGGGCATGGGCGCTTGCCCAAGTTCATGTGCCATCAGTGACTCACTCTGCACCCACTTGGACTTGGGCATCTGAATATGTCCTCTCACTCCCACAGTGTCACCACTGTACACATTGTGGGCTCCTGTATAGACACACCATGGACACATGCTTGCCTACAGTTATATGTCTTTATATGCATGTTACTGTGGACGAAAAGGGGCCACATACTGAACCCGACAAGCTCAGGGCAGGCCTGCGTGGTGGGCCCCACAAACTCAGAGAGCAGAGGTAACCACATAGGATGGTCTGAACGTACAGAGTCCTGCAGTTACCTGGGCCGATGGTTGAGAAATTCTGTTCCTCTAATCAGCTCTGACACCCAGCTTCATACCAGGAGCTCAGCTTTGACTTCCTGCCGACACCAGGACCATGGCCTGGACCCAGACCCAGACCCAGATTAGCATTAAAATCTCAGCCCCAACAACCCATATCCACCCTTGGTTTTCCCATGGGGTGTGGGGCACCAGCCTCTCTCACTGGTACAGGTTCCTCCTGAAATTTATATTTTCTTTCCTTTGAGCTGGGTTCTACATGTTTAAAATACTTGAAAATATCTTATCCAGCATATTCTATGTGGCTGTAGGAGGAAGGGAAATTTCAACTTGTGCTCGCCCTGCCGTCTTCATTTATCTCTGTATTTCAAGTGCCTCGCTCAATAAATAGTTTTTGGTTGAGTATCTTTTGTCCTTTCTTGTCCTGTCCTCTGTCTTTCCTCAGCTCTGTCCTTACCTCCCACGGTGTCCATAAAGGACCTTGGTTTCAGAAGAGCCCTGGGCCCTGGCCTGCCTGGAGGAGGAGAGGGACATGCTCTTCAGTCAGGACTGCAGGCTGGGCCCAGAGCACCTTTCCTCCTGCGGACCCTGCCCCACCCTGAACTCTATTTGGGCAGAAAGCTCCTTGGGGTGCCTGGGTGGGGCAGAGCCGGGGCTCAGAGAGGCCTTGAGGCTGCCAGCTGCTCTCCATTCTTGGGGTCACACAGTCCTTGGGATCCTGAGGATGGATCCTGTCCCCAGTCCTTTCGTCTGGGAAATGACAAAGGACCTGCAGTGGGAGACCCTGGCTCCAGGCTCCACCCAGCTGGCTTTGTCCCCGCAGACCCTTGTCCCAGTCCTGGGAATCTTAAGGCAGCATGAGTCTGGGGCAGAGGGAGTCAGAAGATCCCATTCTGTAATTCACGGACACCAAGGCAGGCTGTGTCTTCACGTATGTCCTCTGCTGTCCTGCTTTGCATCTGTAGCGCGTGAGTGAGTGTGAGTGTGAGTGTGAGTGTGAGTGTGAGTGTGAGTGTGAGTGTGACTGACTGGGGTTCCTGGGCATGGCTGTGGACTTCTTCTCAGAGAGCTCCCTCCAGAATCCAACAGCCACACGCGTGAGGGGAGCCACAGAATCGCCAACTGGAAGCGCTCATTCCTTCCCTGAATATAGAATACGGGCGGAGTGCTTGCCCTGTGTAGACACTGGGCGAGCCAGGAAGGCGGTCATTAAACATCTAAATATGAAAGATGCTAACAGTCCAGCTGCTCTGAAGTGGAAGTACAGGGACTTGCGAGAGAGCATTAAGGGAGGGCCTTCATTCAGGGGGAGGGGGAGGGAAGGCCTTGCTGAAGAGGTGACTTCTAACCCGAGCCCTAAAGGAGACAGGGAAGAGCATCCTGGCAGAGGAACAGCATGCACAGTGGCCCTGAGGAGCAGGCATCTTGGAGCCTTCTAGAAATGGAATGGAGGCCAGTGTGGGAGGAGACAGCTTGCGAGAGGGGGCTGGGAAAGCCAGCAGGACCTGCAGAGGCAGGAGGGCTGGGAGTCTGGGCTTCTAGAGCAGGGTGAGCAACTGAAGAGTTTCAGCTGAGAAGGGTGTGATCAGGTTGTGACAGGCAGTCACTCTGGCTGGCAGCCCTGCAGAGAGGCTTGGCCGTGCAGGTCCTGCATAGGCCCAAAGATCTAGAGGAAAGTATAGCCCAGAGCTCCAGGGCAAGGGGGAGGGGAAGGAGAAGGGGAAGATGGACCAGCTCTCACACCCCAACATGACAGAGGGGCCTGTGAGCACTGATTCTGTCAGAGGAACTGGGGAGGCTTCCTGAAAGAGGCGGCATCTGAGCTGGGCTGCAGGGATGGCAGGCATGGTAGAGGCCAGCACTCCAGGCTTAGAGAACCCCCTGGGCACAGGCTCAGCAGTGGGGGGGCATGGTTTTGGGTTTGATGAGCAGGAGAATGAGGAGTGACTCCCCAAGGTCACAGGGCCCCTTGGTGGCCAAGCCAGCACTGAGACTGCCTCTGATGAAGTGGGGTTCTCTGATGCCCACCTGAGGCCGGCACTAAGAACTGGCATTGAGAAAGTCCCCAAAGCCCCAAATCAGGCAAACCTGGCATCTGAGGCTGTGCATTTCCCCACATGCCGTGCAGCTGGGACATAGGGAAGAGGAAGTGTGGGCCACTGGCTAGACCCAGAGCGCCTGGAGGAGGGGCCTCTGCTAGAGCTCAGAGAAGCGGGGGTGGGGCCTCCCCAAAATTTCCTGGGGACTCCTGGGACCGCAGCCCAGACGCTGGGTGGCCGGAAGGAAGTGAGAGGTGAACGCAGTCTGGGCCTGGCTGGGTGAGACCCTCCGTCACCCACTCTCCTGGACCACTGACGGCCATGGCCGTGGCCCAGCAGCTGCGGTCCGAGAGGTGAGTGCAGGGGTGCTGCCCTCCCTGGGCCTCCTCACTGTTCCCAGCAGGCCTTGGGGACAGAGGCCAGCCCTCTTGCAGCCCCTTATTAATAGCAAAAGTTGAGAGGCTGGGGTTGAGTCAGAACCCAAATACTCAGAAATGCAGACTCTCAGAACTATTTTAAGGAAACTAGACTGCGGTTCACTCCCTCAGGCACAGATGAAGACTTGAGGCTCAGAGATGGGCAGTGACCTTCCCAGGGTCACACAGGAGTGGGTGGCAGAGTCGGGATGGGAACTCAGGTGATCTGTCTCCCAGGCTGGGCTCACTGCTCCACATTGTGGTCAGTAGTGGCTTTTCATCTTTTGTTCAGACAGAAGACAGAATCTGCCATGTTCTCCCTCTTTAACCAGGGCTTGGCTCAAATGTCACCTCCTCCCTGAAGCCTTCCCTGACAGCCCCCTTGCTGTTCTTTGACCCCTTGCCCTGCTTTCTTTTTCTGTGCGTCCTGATGTTACTGTAATAATATTCTAGACTCATTTATTTGTTGTCCTTGTCACTGGCTCCACCTTTAGAGGCAAGTTTGATGAGGGTACAGTATCTGTCTCTGTCGATCACTGCGGTCTCCCCAGGATGCAGATCAAGGCTGGTATGAACTCCGTGCTCAGTAAATGCTGCTGAGTGAATGAATGAGTGGATCTTTGAGTTGGAAAGTGTCCTTAAATCCTTCTGGTCCAATCCTGTCGTTGTATAGATGAGAAAACTGAGGCCCAAGGAGGACAGAGAACTTACTCAGGGCACAGGGAGTGAGCGGCAAGGCCTGGGCTTGGGGCACAGCCTGGCCAGGGCTTAGGTTCATCTGTAGCAGCATTTTCTGAATGTTTCCTCAATAGCCAGGCCTGTACTCCGGACTGTGGGCACCTGAGGACCCAGGGCTTGGCTCTTGCTTTCTGGGATTGTAACAGCAGGTGACATAAAAAAGAGCGCGCTGCCCTGGCAGTGTTTCTCAGTGGTTAGAGCGTCAGCATGCACACTGAAGAGTCCTGGGTTCGATTCCGAGTCAAGGGCATGTACCTGGGTTGCAGGTTGTATCCCCGGCCCTGGTCAGGGCACATGTGAGAGGCAACCAATTGATGTTTCTCTTTCTCTCTCCCTCTCCCCCTCCTTCCCTCCCTCCCACTTTCTCTAAAACTCAACGGAAAAAATATCCTCCACTGAGGATTTAAAAAAAGAAAGAGTGTGCTAATTGTGAGGGGGTGACTCTGAGCGTCTCCGGAGATGGGTCAGGCTGGCGTGGGCTGAAGTGGGCGGCAAAGGGCCTGTGGTGCAATCAGGCCAGAAATGGAAGCTGGGGTGGGGTTTGCAGGCTTTGGATGGTGGAAGGAAGGCTCGGCTGCGTGTGAGTGTGTGTGTGTGTGTGTGCGCGCGCTCTCGGGCGTGTGTGGAGGGAGGGGCAGGAGAAGCCTGTGCTTACAGGACGGATCTGGCAGGGCCTTGGTGAGCCACAGAGGCTGGGGCCGGGGCGCTGGGGTGAGGCCGAACCACCAGATCCCAGCCCCTCGTCCCCACCGGTTCCCACTGGAGACCAGGCCCGACATGCCAACACGCACCCCCGGAAACAGCTGCTCTTCGAGGCTGCGGCACTTCCTATTTCTCGGGGTTTGTGGCCCAGAGGGATGACTCCCAGGGCTGGCCAGGCGACTGTGTGCCCCCCTCCCACTCCCTGTCCCTTTACAGCTGCCCTCTCCGCTCAGAGGAGGATCCCCCAGAGCCAGGTCCTGGGTCATTGGCCTCCTTGCCCCCTGGAGGCCACTTATTTGAAAGCGGGCCCCAGGTTCTGCTTCGGGCCAAAGCAGAGGACCAGTGGGCGGGCGGCAGAGTCCCCACAGCAGGACTTTCTAAGACCAGAGCTGTCTGGAGAAGGAAAGGACAAAGCGAGGTAGTGAGTTTAGTTCCAACAAACATGTTTTGAGCACCTACTACGTACAGGAACCACAAAACTTGAACTAGCTGCTGCCCAAGGGTCTTTCAACCTTCAGTCTCACCTGTCCATGCTCCCGAGTGTACTTTGCATGAACAGAGTGTATATAAGCCCCAAGCATCCTGCCCCCAGGCGGCCGAGTTGACTTCAGCTCTGAGGGGTCCTGCTGAGGTCTCCATGGGGACGGTTATTTTAGGGGGACATCAGTGGAGTTGCTGCCCCCCTGCTCCCCCGATGCAGCCCCTTCCTGGCTCTCTCAGGAGGGCCCGGACCCTTTCCACACGGCCCAGTGGAAGCCTTGCTCAAACACAGACGCAGGCAGTGGCCCGGCTGAGCACCTCCTGTGCGCCCAGTGCGGTCTGGGCGCTGGGGATGCAGGGAGGGCGAGGTCCCTGCTCCTGCGGAGCTTCCCGGGCTGTGCTTGTTCCAGTGGGGCCTCCTGACCCTCCTGGGATGTACATGCATCTGTGGTCCCCATGTCCTAGAGGGGAGGAGCCAGAGCACAGAGAGGAGCCTTCCCAAGGCCCCTGCTGGCACCTGCAGAGCAGGGATCCAGGTCTCCCTCTAACACCGGTGCCCTCCTGCTCTGTCCCACTCAGGCCGGCTGATGCCCTTTACAGCTGCCCTCGCCCCTCAGAGGAGGATGGCCCCAGAGCCAGGTCCTGGGTCATTGGCCTCCTTGCCCCCTGGAGCGCTTTCTTCACTCCCCCCACCCCAGGGCAAGGCACAAGGCGCTTGGTGCATGGACCCCGCCAGCCTCACCGGCCTCCTCTCTCATCACTTTCTCCCTCCAGTTCTGTGCTCAGATGCACTCAGATGATCCCTCTCCCTCACGGCAGATCCTTGGATTTGCCCCCCTTGCAGGGCCTTTGGCTCTCAATGTTTCCCTCGCCTATCATCCTGTGGCCAGCTCCTCATTTCTTTTCCTGCTAGTCAAGGAGGCTTCTGGGAGGAAGAAGAAGCTCTCCTGACCACCCTCAGTCTGAGCGAGCCTGGCCCTCACCCGTGCACAGCGCCCCTGCTTTTCTCTCTGAGGGACAGATGGACTTGACGTCTCCCCCAGAAGTGTCTGCTCCCAAGCTCTCACGCCCACTGCACACTGACTCTGAGGGACGGGGCAAATGGCCAGGCTCCTGCTGCAGCTCAAAACGCCGGTGCTTTTCCTTTATAGCACCTATGCCCATCGCAAATCTGTCATTATTTGTTAGTGACCAGCTCCTCCACGCAGCCGTGAGACCAGGTGGCAGAGGCCGTGTCCTAACGTGCTCGGAACCGTCTGAGGTGCTGCGGGCGCTTACAGGGGTTGGCTGTTGCTACTCAGAGGGGCACCTGAGGCTGGGAAGGGCTGGGATTCATGTAAGTTCCTGCTTCAAACCAGGGACTGCACAGCCTCTAGACTTACTTGGGCAAGCCTGTTAACCTGTCTGTACCTCAATTTCCTTGTCTGTAACAAGGGGACACCGTCTTAGAAGAGTGCCTGGTGCAAAGTGGGCGCTCAGGAAATAGTTGGCCAAGGTTACTATTACCCAGCCTGTCGGGTTCCCCGCTCAAGGCTCTTTTTACCCCCCTGGTTCCTTCCTGCCCTACTCTCATCACATTGCAGATGAAATACCCATGAAATGCGGAGCCTCAGGGGAGAAGATGAAGGAGGAAGCTTCTCCATGGGTGTCACCATAGGGGCATGTGTAGAAAGTGACTGGGGAGGTTGCCTGTGGCCACCAAGGTACTATGGGAGTGGTGGGGATTTCCTCTGCGTGCCCACTGCCACCCTGAGTCACCTCCGGATGGCAGCCTTGTATGTCTGTGTCCCAAGGTAGCCTGGGATCCCAAGCAACGCAGGTCACGTGGGAACCAGCGGGGGCTGGGCCTGGGTGTGTAGACTTTGACACCGTTTTCTCCTGAAGTCTTGGCAAGCTCTGAGGCTTCAGATGAGGGGGCCCCTGCCCCCCAGCTCCCTCCCTGTTTCCTAATTGCTGCAATATAGAGTCGTAATTGCTTCCAGTTTCTTCATCTGTCCACAAGTGGCTGGACTTGGCGACTTCTTCCGCTTTATTGGCTGTCTGTCTTCTCTCCCTCCACCTGTCACTCCAGGCCCTTCCTCTGCTCACTGCTCTTCTCTGGGGTCTTAGCCACAGCCTCAGCCACATGGTTCTTACCCTCCCACTGCAGCTGAGATGCCCCGACCCAGCTCCAGAACCACACACCAGCTCTTGCTGGGCCTTGACCTGGGTGCCCAAGAGACCTCTCAAATTGGCCTGAAACTGAGTCCATCAACTCTGCTCCCCTCCCACTATCCTGGTCAGAATACAGGTGACACGTGGGTGTCACTCTGGACGCTGCTATTTCTTTTACCTCCACATCGAAACAGTCGCCAAACCCTGGCGGTCGTAACTCAGGAACGTGTCCATTGGAAATGCATAAGCCTGCAGAGAACAGAGGAACTATAATAGCTTAAACAAACGGGTTTGTTTTTTTCACATAACAAGAAGCTCAGAGGTTCATATCTGGTTCCACAACTCAGTGACTTCAGGACCGGCATCCCAGAGACTCCCTTGGTCTTCTACATGTTTTTGCCTCAGGAATGCAATGTAGCTGCTACAGGTCCAGATGTCACGGTTGCCTTCAAGAGAGGCAGAAGGGAGAAAGGGAAGAAACCATGCTGGCTTGTCCATCTCTCTGGATCAGGAAAGCAAACTCTCCAATAGGCCCCCTGCTGTAGATTCCCTCTTAGGTCCCATTGGCCAAAACCGGCCACGTGGCTACTCCTAGCTGCAAAAGAGGCTGGAAGGCAGGCATGGGACTTTTATGTTTGGCTCAACCCAAGCATGATCTATCACCTTGGAGCTAGGCACACGGCCACCCTGAACAAAACTGGAGCTGATTAGCAGGAAGGAACAGGGAACACAACAAATGAAAAGGTGTCTGTCTGTCATCTCTCAGTTGGAGCATTTCAAAGCCTCCCAGTGGTGTTCTGTCCCTTCAAGTCTCTGCCCTCCTTTCTTCTCTACGCAGGTGCCTCAGTTGGCCTCCTGAAGCCGGATCAGATTGTGTTTTCACTCTCTTCTGAAGCCTTGCATGGCTTCCTATTGCCCGTAGAGCTTCCTTAGCTCAGAACCAGAGACCCTCCTCTGCCTGGCCAGCCTCTGGTCCTGGATGGATCATGCAGCCGCAAAGTGATTTGCTAGCTTGTAACATGGCTGTTGGTACATGTCCCTCACCCTGGAGGCCTGGTCTGCGTGTTGGCCTGGCCCCCCGGGGAAGGGGCGCTGAACGAGCAGTGCCGAGCACACCCGGGATTTGCTTTGCACACTGCCTCACACCCAGCGGGCCCACCGGACAGCTCAGGGCGGTGACCAGGGCTTCTTTTCCTCCCTCAGCGACTTTGAACAGCTTCCTGATGATGTCGCAATCTCAGCCAACATCGCGGACATCGAGGAGAAGAGGGGCTTCACCAGCCACTTTGTAAGAGAGACCCCTGGACCTTCACCTCTGACCTCTGAACCTTCACCTCTCCCATCTCTTCACTTCTACCCAGTGGTTCTCGGCAGGGCGATTCTGCCCTCCAGGGGACATCTGGCAGTAAATACCTTCAGGCATTTTTTATTATTCCCACGTGGGGTGGGGATGCTGCTGGCACCCAGTGGGTGGGGGCCGGGGATGCTGCCTAACATGCTACAGTGAACAGGACGCCCCACGGCAAAGAATTATTTGGCACCAAATGTCCCTCGGAGGTCAAGAAGCCCCACTGTAACCCTCGGACATCGAACCTCTCTCTCCCTCTTCTGCCCTTGGCCTCCGCGTTCCTACCCCCTGGCCTCTGTCCTAGGTGTTTGTCATTGAGGTGAAGACGAAAGGGGGGTCCAAGTACCTCATCTACCGCCGCTACCGCCAGTTCTACGCCTTGCAGAACAAGCTGGAGGAGCGGTACGGCCCCGAGGGCAGGACCGGCCCCTTCCCCTGCAGCCTGCCCGCCCTCCCAGGTAGCGCCGGGCCGTCCCGCCGCAGGCACAGCCGGGCCCCCGCCCAGGACACAACCGCGTCCCTTGGCTCCCCTTCCAGCTTGGCTGACGCTGTCCAGTCGTCCTGTTTTAGACTAAGTGACAGCGTACATTGAGCCCATGCCCCCTCCTTGCGGTCACGGGCTGCCCTCTAACTCCTAGCCTCCCGGTCCTTGACTTCCTAAACTCCCGTGACCCTCACGGCTTCAGCCACCCGCCAGTGGCCGTGGCCATGGTGTGGAGCACACGAGTCAGGCATGCGTGTCCCCCTAGTCAAACGCACCAGCTCCTCTTCGAGCCCTCCCGCTGGCCCCTCCACGAGAACTGCCCTCTACCCCCGCAGTCCTGGCTCCTCCCGGTGCCCATGGCTCCTCTCCTTCCCTGCTCTGCTGAGAGGCTGTCCCCTCACCCCTTGCCTCCTGGCCTTCCTCCCAACTCGAGCCTAACTTGCACCTTGGACAAGCCCAAACCTCCGACTTCTCAGCTCCTGCCTGCTTGAGCCCTGCGAGAGAAATGCTGTGACCTGTTGGCTGGGACGCCGGTGGGCGCAGACAGCTCTCAGGCCTCGTCTTTATTGTCATGGCTCCTCTTCCAGGAAGCCCTCTCCAAGCTTCTGTGGCACCCGTGTCTTCCAGTTCCCTTTCTACCTCACCGGCTGCTCCCCCAGTGTCTCCCTAGAGGTCCACGGCTCCCTTCTGGGGTGGTGGGGGTATCTCTGGGTACGTAGTCCTCCCAGGCCCAGCCTGAGGCTCCTGGAGAGGACCTTTGTCTCCAGTCAGCCAGCGTCAGTGTCCCTCTCCCCGCAAACACTCGGTCTTGCTTTATCAGAGTGATTCACTCACCCACTCACCAAATATCCGTTGATTTGGGCGATATTCTAGACCTGTGGTTCTTAATCGTGGTGGCATATTGGAAGCCACTTGTTTAAAATATCCTGATGCCCAGGCCCCACCCCCAGGGGTCCTGACTCAATTGCTCTGGGGTGAGTCCAGTGCAGTGAGATTGCTGAGGCCCACTCTCCTAGGTGATGGGGCACAGCCTGAGCAAAGCAAAGGTCCTGTTCTTCTGGAGCTAAGAGCTGCGCGCGTGTGTGTGTGTGTGTGTGGTGGGGGCAGTTAGGCACCACATAAACAATTACAACAAGAAAAACATCAGCTGGCGATACTGCAGCTCAGAGAGGGCAAGTTGGATGGGGATGGTGCAGAGCAGCCACCTCAGCACCTGCGGAAAGATGAGGGGAGGAGCCCAGAGGCCATGTTCTTGGGCTGGGCTCCCAGGACAGCTCTTTGCCTCTCCTCAGCCAAGGTCTACATGGGTGTGAAACAGGAGATCGCGGAGATGCGCATACCGGCCCTCAACGCTTACATGAAGGTAACGGCGGGGCCGTGCCACCCTGGCACCTGGGAGGGCACGGGGTGTAGCCCAGGTACCATGTCTGAGCATGGCTCTGGGAACTGGGGCCGGTTCTCTGGCTTGGATTGTCTACGCCTTCCATCCTTAAAGGCCGGGCCTGCAGGGTGCCAGGGGCGGGTTGTCGTAGGCTCAGTGGAGAAGGTATGAGCAGCCACACTTTGAAAGGACAAATACAGTGTTTGTGCCGGGAGTTCTGATACAGAGGTGAATGGGGCCCAGGGCCTGCCTCCAAGGTGCCCCCTGCCCAGTGGAACATGGTCAGGTGGGTCATGAAATCGCAGAGGCTCAGCCTACATAAGGGGGCACGATGGGCCAGGGCCCCAGCTCTCTCACACAGCATGTTTGTGGGAACTGGAGAAAGACCCCTTGCCAGGGCACAGGCTGGATATTAGTTGCTGGATATTATGGGCTTGAATGGGTGCCCTTGTTTATCCCCCAACCTGTATTTTGTCTGCATCCCTAGGAGATGGGGAAGACAGAGGAAGGAGCAACCTAAAGGCAGAGACCAGGCTGTCCAGGAAAGGCCTTTCATCAAACAGAGCTAGACAAGAAAGGGACAATGTTCCTCATGTGGTAGTGAGCACGCTGCCACTAGAGGCATACAAGCCATGCTTAATGGCAACGTCAGGAACCTAGAGAAGGAAGCCCTCCTCATAGCCCAGAGGCATGCTCTTCTACTCTCATGGCTGAAGCACCGAGCTGGGAGTCGCTTTAGTCTTTGCTCCAGCGTTGCCTGTCTCGGTGATGTGGGGCGAGCTGCCCATCCTCCTTGGGCTATGGCTTCCCTCTTATGAAGTGCGGCAGTGCCTCCCATTCTCTGGTCTCATAGGAGTGGCACTGAGATCCATTGAGAAAAGAATGTGAAAGTGCTTTGGAAACTGTGAGCCTGCTTCCTGAAATGAGAGCTAATGACTCCTAGTTCTGTGAAGGGGTGGGAGGAGGGAGCAGGTGGCCCGGCTGCCCACTTTTGGACAGCAGGAATCTCCCCTCTAGGGGGCTCTGCGACAGCTGCTCCCTCAGGGCAGCTGAAAGCTCCACCCTCCTCTCAAAGAGCTGGAGAGTGTGCTCTGGAGGGAGGGAGAAGAGGCTTCACCCCACACTGATCTTAGCAACCGGCAGCCTGGAGGACCCCATCTCTGCCTAGCTGTGTCCAGTTTGATTCCTTGAAGCCCAGAGGTCAATCAGTGCAGGAATCTCTGCTATTGGTCACCCCATCCTGTGCTTGCACACCTACAGAGATGGGAAGCTCACTACCCCTCTCCCTGACCCAGGCTGCTGGTCCCATTGTTGGATAGTTATTAGAAAAGCCTGATTCCCTCCGGTCTCACCTCTGTCCTAATGGAGAACATGGGTCATGTGATAATGACAATGGCCTGGAACTATGTGGAGCACTTTGACTAACAACAGGGAGGCTCTTGATATGCATTAGCCAGAAAAGTGAACGGGCTTATTTAGTTCCCTCAGTAACTTGTGAGTTAGATACCATTATCCCAACACCTTGCTGACCGGTCACGAGTACACTCGTGTTTCCATGTCCAAACGTTGCTGAGATGACTTGTGTCTGCACTTACATAGTTTAAGTCATCTTAAGGTCTGAAAGCAATGTCGAGTTTTATAAGAGCAGAGAAGTAGCCGGGTGCACAGGCAAGTTCTGGCTCGAAATAGTGGGTCAGCAAGGTGTTAAAATGAGGACAGGAGGCACAGAGAGGCGGAGTCGCTCACCCAGGGTCACAGAGCAGTTAGGTAGGAGGGATGGGATTTGAACTCACATCCCTGAGACTCTAGGGTTGTGCCCTTACCCACTGTGCTATGTAGTAATAAAAAAACAGCAACAATGGTGACACCTCACTTGGTGGACGGGTCACTTGGTAGACGCCCAGTGCGGTTCTAAGCGTTGGGCACATACTCATTTATTTAATCCTTACACCATCCCACAAGGGAGATACTGCTCTCATCCCAGTTTATTAGTGAATACATGGAGGCCCGGGGTCACCTCGCTGGTGAGTGGCAGGGCTGGGATTCGATCCCGGGCGCAGCCTGGCTCAGTGTCTGTGCATTCTGACCCAGCTCTGGACTGCCTCCCAGCCCTCACCTACAATAGCTACGTCTTTCTCAGGCTCTGTGTTCCCAGCTCCTCTGGGGTGGTGTTCCAGGCCTCTCCTGTCCTGCTGCCTCCTTGGGATTCTCTGAGGATGCCTGGATTCTGGGTGCCTGTGGGGCTTCAGCTCCCAGAGCTAACCACAGTGCTCCTGGGGGCCTGTGTGGTGTGTGACTGAGGGTAGGGATCTGCGCAGTGTGCATCTTGGAGGTGACCCTGCCAGGCCTGGGTCCTCACGCCTCAAGGTCTTTGCCTCACATCAAATGAGAGTCCTGACCCCACCATTTCCTAGCTCTGCCAACTGGGCCAGGCACTTTCCCTCTCTTAGTTTCAGTTTCCCCAATTATGATATGCGATGAAGTACAAGCAGTGTTTTTTTAGGTCATCTCACCAACTGTTGTTAATTTGGGTTTTTGGGGGATTCCTCCTGCATATCATCTCATTTTGATCTAAGGGATGGTCTTCAGCGGCAGATGGCCCTGGGTGCCCCAGCTTTGTCACTTGCTAAGCTGTGTGGCCTCAGGCAGGCCCCTTCACCTTTCTGATCCTACGGCCCAGGTCCCTGTGAAATGGCGTGAGGTCACATGGCGCGGCACTCAGTGCCTGGTCAGCACCCTGTCCTGCTCCCTGGCACCCTCTGCTGTCCTGTCTGGAGGCCTTTGGTCTTTTCTAAATGAACTCTTCTCCAGCCATTTGGCCCCCCCTTGACCTTAAGCCTGGGCGCAAAGCTTGGGAAGTGTTCCTTTAGCCACTGGAATCGCTGAAATGTATCTCGTTTCTGTTGCCAGGCAGAGGAGAGGGGGGTCCTGGGTGGGGCTGAGGGACGGAGCAGCTGGGCTGCAATGCCCAGGCCGTCCTGACGCCCCCACCCTGCCCTGTGCTCTCCCCAACGCAGGCCCTCCTGAGCCTGCCCATCTGGGTGCTGATGGACGAAGACGTCCGCATCTTCTTCTACCAGTCGCCCTACGACACCGAGCAGGTGCCGCAGGCGCTCCGCAGGCTGCGCCCCCGCACCAGGAAGGTGTAAGTGGGGTCCCTGCGCTCCCGGGGCCGCTTCCTCCGGGCCTATCCCGCAGGAAGTAATCATTGAAAACCTGAGCCCCTGAAACAGCGCGGGTGCGGGGGTGGGGGTCCAAAGGTGAGGCTGCAGCTGCTCAGGATGGGGGGGGGGCAGCACTCCTGAGCCCCACCCCTCCCGAGCCCCACCCCTCCCCCTCCCCCTCCCCCTCCCCCTCCCCCCTCCATCCAGTGTCTCTGAGCGGCTCAGCCTGAAGCCCCCTCCCTGGTGCACCCAGCGGGGCACAGGCCGGATTCCAGCCCTGGGCCCTGGAGCAGGGCGTGTCCCCTCTTCAGCCTGTGTCCAGTTGAAACAGGATAATACCGTGACTTCAGGGGTTGGGTGCGGGAGTAAAAGAAAGAACAAATGTGGGAGGTCTGGCAAGTTAGGCACTAAGTGGCAGCGTCCCATCCCCTCCTTTCTCAGCCCCTGCTTCCTGGTCCAAAAAGGGGGTACAATCTCTCCTCTAGAGGCAGAGAACAAGGCGGGGGGGGGGGGTGCTGAGCCACAGGAGCAATTGTACCTGCATTTTTAACATCATCTCTCTCCCGCGGTTCCCACGTCTGGCACAGAAGCGGGGAGCTGGGCCCTGGGAGAACCAGAAGGCCTGACAGCCCCTCTTCTCTCTCCACAGCAAGAGTGAGTCCCCACAAGGTGCTGGCTTAGATCGCTTGGCAGCTCCGAGAGCAGAGGTACCCTGGGGCCTGCCCCTCCCGCCTCACCTCTGGGCAGCTGACCCTCAGCCACAAAGCCCCTCTTGCAGGGCATTGGCTTGTGTCTAGTGGGGCTGGGGCTGCCAGGAGGAAGGGCCACAGCCTCATTCTTGGACATCGAGGACCTCAGCTAAGCTGTGAAGAGGCCACATGAGGAGCACACAGAGGCAGAAGAGAATGTATCCCTCTGTCACTCATTCAGCAAGCTTTCCCCGGGCCCCTCTGGGCCAGTCCTGTTGACTCAGAGATGACTCAGGCAAGGCCTTGTCCTCAAGGGGCTCACGAGTCCCTGAGGACACACATTAAAACCTGCATCTCAGAGCCAGTGTGGTCAGTGCCTGGGGCATATGGGGGTGCTGGAGCCCACACAGGCCTGGGGGCAGGGAAGGCCCTGGATCCAGGGAGATTGGCTCCTTCCCTCCCATGGAAGAAGCACCAGTGGAAGGAGCACCCACTGCGGAGTCAGGGAGACCTGGGTTCTAGGCCTGCTCCTCTGATAACTAGTGGAGTGGCCTCAAACAAGTGACTCATTCTCCCTGAGCCTTAGTCTCCTCACCTGTTAAATGGGGCACCAAAGTAAGCACTTTAGTAGGGACTCAGTGAATGTTTCCCTCCCCCCACCTTACTCCACTCTTCCCCCCAGGCCCTGTTTGACTTCACTGGGAACAGCAAGCTGGAGCTGAATTTCAAAGCCGGAGATGTGATCTTCCTTCTTAGTCGGATCAACAAAGACTGGCTGGAGGTGAGTTTGGATGTGAAGGTGGAGGTGAGAATGGAGGTGAGAGTGGAGATGAGGTTGGAGGTGAGGGTGGAGGTGAAGATGGAGGTGGGGTTGGAGGTGAGGTTGGAGGTGAGGGTGGAGGTGAAGATGGAGGTGGGGTTGGAGGTGAGGTTGGAGGTCAAGGTGGAGGTGAGGGTGGAGGTGAAGTTAGAAGTGACGATGGAAGTGAGGGTGGAGATGAGGTTAGAAGTGATGATGGAAGTGATGATGGAGGTGAGGGTGGAGGTGAGGTTGGAGGTGAGGGTGGAGGTGAGGGTGGAGGTGAGATCACTTTGGGTCTGGTGAGGGGATCAGAGAATGAGGAGGGGTCAAGGAAGACCCCAGGGAAGAGGTGCAGTCTGAGGATAGGTCTGGGGGTCTGGGCAGGTGGGTGGGAGAACCTGAGGGAATATAGCCACTGGGGGGACAGGTGATTGTGGAGCCTACACTCACCTTTAGTTCTCTCTGACCCCAAGAAACTGTTGCTTTGGGCCAGTCAGTTGATCCACTGAGCTTAATTTCTCGGTCTGTCACTGGGTTTCTCAGAGGCAGCACTGTGGACACTGAGGCCAGAGAGTTCTTTGTTACAGGGCTGCCCTGTGCGCTGTAGGATCTTTAGCAACATCCTTGGGTTCCACCCACTAGATGCGAGTCACACCCCTCCAGTTGCAACAATCAAATAGGTCTCCAGACACAGGGCCCTGGGAGGCAAAGGCGCCCCGCTGAGAAGCACTGGCCTTGACCCGGGATGGCGTTGCTGACAGGCACGCGGCGAGGAAAGGCGGCGAGGAAGGGAGGGCTCGAGCTCTGGAGTCGGCCTGTCTGCTGTCACGTCCTTGCTCTGTTTTTAAGCAGCTTCGTGACCTTGGGAAACTTGCTCAACCCAGTGGTTTCCTTTTCTGTAATTGAAGCAATGCTGACAGTTTCTTCACAGGGTTCCTGGAAATGTTAAACGAGATGTAGCTGTTCAGGGCTTGGGTGTGTGGCCTCTAGCTGGTGCCGAGAGACTTAAATGAGACGCTGGAACCAGGGCCTGTCTTGGTCATAGCTTTGTCCTGGCTCGCAGCGAATGTGCCCCATACAAGGGCCCATGATGACTCGGTGAATGAAGATGGGAGGTCACTGGGTGCGAGACACAGGCCCAGTACCAGCCTTTTGTATTAGGTCCAGTTGTTCTTAAATAAGATTTCTTTCTCTCAGGGCTCCTGGGTGGTGGCATCTCAGGAGGTTGTGGGATGGGTCCCAAGGGGAGCACTGAGGGCAGGGGAGGGCCCCGGGCATGCAGGGCTGGAGGGCAGCAGGAACCATCAGCCTTGCCGAGCTGGCTGTCTTGATTTTCTCCCAGTCCTGGAACTCTGGGTTAGATGCTCATCAGCTCTGACAGCTGCCTCGGGGATATGGCTGGGCCATGTTCCAGAAACAGGAAATGCATGCCATCTTCCTATTTTCTGGAGAGTTCTTTGTGGCTCACTTCAGGTTGAGGGGAGAGTCGGGGAGAAGTGAGGAGATCACTTTGAGCTTCAGTTTATAGGTCTGTAAAACGGGACATAAACAGTATGTCTTGCATAGGGTGTGAAGGTTAAGAGAACATGTGTAAAGCACAGGCCGTGGCCGGGTCCGGCCCCGAAGCTTAGGCGAGAGACATGGGCTGGAGGGGGAGATTCCCGGCTGTTTAGTCTAAAGCAGGTGTTTGGTGGTATCTGTGGAATGAATGGGGGAGGGAAGGAGGAAGGGAGGGAGGGAATGAAAGAGGGGAGCAGACTCTCAGATAAATTCAGATCTTGACCTATTCTAAAATGAAACTCTTCTTGGGTGCAGCTTGGTGACCTTGGTCACTTCTCCTTCTCTTACATAAGGGAACCCAAACTTTGCCTGCCTTTCTTGGTCATGTTAAAGGAACTGGGGAACCCCAAAATGTGGCCCTGCCTTTCTTGGTACTGACAAGGCAGTTCTTTATTTCCTCTTCAGGGCACTGTCCGGGGAGCCACAGGCATCTTCCCACTGTCCTTCGTGAAGATCCTCAAGGACTTCCCGGAGGAAGATGACCCCACCAACTGGCTGCGCTGCTATTACTATGAGGACACCATCAGCACCATCAAGTTTGTGGCCTGTGGGAGGGCCCTGTCTACCCTCCTTGCCCATCCCCACTCCCACATCCGTATCATATTCTAGACCATGAGGCCCAAATCAGATCCTATGTTGTCCCCCCAACCCCAACCCCCATACTCTTAAAGCCTGCAGTGCCCCACTGTCCTCCAGATAAGCCATAAAGCCATAACAAGATGTCAAGATCCACCGCGGTCTGCCAGCCTCACTCTCCTGTCCCCGTCGGGCCTAAGGCCTCTCACTGATGCCGTTGTCCTCTTAGGGACATCGCAGTGGAGGAAGACCTCAGTAGCACTCCACTGTTAAGGGACCTGCTGGAGCTCATGAGGTGAGAGGCTGGGTGGAGGGGTGGGGCACATACCCCGGAGGAGAGATCAGAAGGGGAAATACAGTGCGTTAGGTGCTCTCTGCATCTCCTTTGCCTTTGTTTTGTCCGCAGCCAGCCCTGCTGGGTGGGTATCAGCTCCCTTGTTAGAGAGGAGTGGGGGGCTGCAGAAAGGTCAAGGGCCTTGGATGACATCACACAGTTTGTGAGTGTGGATTGGCAGCTAGAGCTAAAGTCTCTTTAGGTAAAAGCCTTGAATTTGGATACTTCATCACCAGGGAACTACCACCTCCCAAGATCCAGATTAGTTAGGGACAGTTACTTTACAGAATGGAAATAGCATCGTTACCTTCCTGACTGTAACAGTAATACCTATTCATTATTTTTAAAATATCAGAAATCACAGAGAGGTATAAACAAGTGAAATCACCTCATGTTTCCACTCCTCTCATTATCTGACGCACACTCAGATTTCCTCGGCACACACCCCACCCCGGCATAAATCGTCCTTTAATTGGCTACCCAGTAGCATTCTCTGGATGCACCTCAATGAATGTGGCATCCTCTTGCCTTGGCCTTTTAAGTTCTCCTTCACTTTTTTACTACCACAAATAATGTTGTGATCACATATTTGGCGACTTGCCCAAATGATTTTCTAGAAGTAGAATTTTGGGATCAGGGTATTTGCAAGTCAGTTAGGCTTTTGATCCATTTTGTCAAATTACCCATAGAAAGGTCAGATCACTTTTTACCTGGACCAGCCAGTAAGAGTGCCCACCTGCCGGTACCCTCATCAGACAGGCCCAGTCCCCTCCAGAGCTTCACACAGGTGTCTCTCGGGGCTTTATTCTGCTCTACTCTGCACCTGGCAAACCGCTCCTCTTCCCCACGACAGTTCTTAGGTCTTCAACACATTTATACACAAGACATTTCAGGCTGTGCCACTAATTTAATGTGAAAGTCCCTTCCCCCGTGGGTCTCAGGTTCTCCATCTGCACAAGTGATAAGGCCTGTGTCAAGCTCTGACTTCTGATTTTTAGGTCCAGGCCCTAAAACTGCCTTGGCCCTGCTCTCTGCCCCCATGCTTAGGCCTAAGGCTGCTGGACCTTACACTCACCCTGATCTTTCCCACCCAGGCGGGAGTTCCAGAAGGAGGACATCGCCCTAAATTACAGAGATGCTGATGGGGACCTGGTTCGGCTGATCTCGGATGAAGATGTGAGGCTCATGGTGAGGCAGGCCCAGCCCCTGCCTTCCCAGAAGCGCCTCTTCCCCTGGAAGCTACACATCACCCAGAAGGACGACTACAAGGTCTACAACACAGTCCCCTGAGCTGATGGTGTCCCTGGGGCGGTGAGGGGACACTGGAAAAACTTCCATTTGAGAAAAATTAAACAGACCTTGCCACGTCTGTTCACACAAATTCAGTTGTTTTGGTGTCTAACATGTTACCTGGCCAGATTCATAGATGGCTCCAGCTGCTGCAAAACAACTAGACCCCAGACAGGACACACTCTTCAAAGAATTATGAGCCTTACAAGAAGTAGTGGGCTTCTCCAATAACCTCCCACTCTACCCTTCTTACCCACGATCAGAGCTGGGGCCAGAATCCATTTGGCCCCATTTTAAGATTGTTCTGGAATGAAGAGGCAATGCTGCTGTTAGAATACTGAGCCCTGGGGAGGCCATGAAGTGGACAGGCTGGGCCAGGAGCTCTTGTGCAAAGTCAAGGCCTTGAGGGTGAGGTGATCCCGAGAGAGTGGCATCCCTGGGTCCAAACAGAAGCAGAAAGAGTCTCCCCTGAAGTAAAGTGCCCCCAGTGCAGGATGGCAGGAGTCACTTAGATTAAGATAAAGCAAAAGGTTCATTGTCAAAGATCAACAAATCTCTGTCAGTGATAATAGTTGGTGACAACAAACAATAGCTTTAGAATCTCAGGGACTATGAACTACGTGACTAAAGCGTTTAAAGAAATAAAGAATAAATTCATAACAATGAACAAGCTAAAGAGAATGACCAGACAAATTTATAAAAGATAGAATATTATACATGTACAAGTATATGTATATGTATATATACTTACACACATATATATGTATAGGTATATGTGCATGTGTGTAAACCTGTTGAAACAGAAAACTCAGCAGATGAGTTAGATGGTATCTTACACACAGGTGAAGAAAAAAACTGGTGAGTTAGAAGATAAAACCAAAGAAATTACCTAAATATAACACAGAGAGACAAGTAGTTGGAGAATATGAAAATGAAGAGAGATAAACAACAGAATGAGATTGCTTTTAAAATCAGAATCTCAGAAAGAGAAAATATAGAGAACGAAGAAGAGGCAATATTTAAATAGATGGCAGATACAGTATTTCAACAGGAATAAAAAACTTGGATCTATGGATACAAGAGGGATGCCTGGGTAGGCAGGACCAGTAAAAAGCGGTGCACAACTGGCTACAACATTTTGAAACTACAAAACACCAAAGTCAGAAGATCTTAAAAAACAGAAAAAGTTGAGATCACTACAAAATAACAACTAGAATGGTAAGCAGCTTTCTCAACAGCATCCATGGAAGTCAATATAATTATAGCTTCAAATTTTTGAGCCAAAATAACTTTCAATGAAGAATTATAGCCTGGCTGGGCGTGGCTCAGTGGTTGAGCGTCCACCTAGGATCCAGGCGATCGGGGTTTGATTCCTGGTCAGGGCACATGCCCGGGTTGTGGGCTCGATCAGTGACTCTCTCATCATTGATGTTTCTATCTCTCTCCCCCTCTCCTTTCCTCTCTCTGAAATCAATAAAGATATATACATATTTTTTAATTACATACTCAGTAAAATCATCTTTCATTAGTGAGCATGAAACGAAGATGTGTACAGATAAAAAGTGAGAATCTGCCACCGAGATACCTGAACTAAAGGTATCTTTAAAACACATTCTTCAATAAGGAATGTGGGTGGTCCTTGAAGAATAGTCTGAGATGCAAAAACAAATGATAAGCCAAGACAATGGTGAGCATTGTGGTAGATTTGTATTGTGTTGACTGAGTCTGACTGGAATTAGATTTCCAAGAATTTCCTTTCCTGTATGGATCCAGATTAGCATGGGTGATCAGAGACATTTTGTAACAGATTTAGAAGGCAAATGTTAAGCAGCAGCCAACTTCTTTTTAGTTCCGGTAAGAGATGCTGTTTCAGCTCATGCACATTGTTACTTGTCTGCTGGTTCACATTCTGAAACTTCAGAACACAAAAGTCAAAGAGATCTTCAGAGCACTCAGATGAAGTTGACATCACCACAAAAGAATACCACTTATATTGATGAGCAGACTTCTCAGTAAAACCCTTGATGCCAGGTCCCAGCTCCTGTGGATCCTCCTCCTCCTGGGCCAGGTGTGTCTTTAGTTTCATGACAAAGGGCACCAGCTTCTTCTGCAGGTTACCCTTACAGGAGTTTTGGAGATAGTGAGAGACTGACCTGGTTACAATCTGTCTTTATGTTGTGGTTCCAGCTCATACCTGCAGGTTCTAGTTTGTCTTTGCTTCTCTCACTTCATGTGCATCTTCTATTTTTGACTGTCTACCTGGCAGATGGGCCACAGATGCAACAGCATCATGTAAATGTTCAACCGGCTCCCATGATTGAGGAAGATTGAACTCTGAAAACAAATCTCTTATTACATCTTTCCTAGTGATTTTGCTTCTCTGATGGGACCCTGACTGATACACATGCATATAAATTCAAACAAACATTCTCAATATAGAGTAATAATTGTGTCTAATTTGTCAGGTTAAAAAAGAATAGAACTAAAATACTGGGAAATAATAATAATAGTATGGGCATTAGAAGAGGCAGAATTAAAGTATTCTATGGTGTTATGCTATTCATAAGCAGAATAAAAATTGTTATCTAGTAGACTTTGCCAAATTAAATGTCCATGGTAAAATTTCAATAAAAGTCATTAAACGGATAGAAACAGAACATATGCATTTCCTAATATTTAAATCAAAATTGATAAGAAAAAAAGAAATCAATTAAAAAGAGGAAAAGGAAAAGAAAAAGAAGTAGGATTCAAAAGGCTAGTTGGTAAAAATAAGTCCAAATATATCAATAATTTTGATACTGTAAACATATGTGGACTCAATGCACCAATTAAAAGATTGTCATATTAGATTTAAAAAACCAAGTCCATGTAAGTGTCATACACATGAGAGACACATAAACTCTAAAGACATAAAAACATTGAAAATAAAGGCATAGAAAAAGATATTTCTGCCAACTGCTAAGCAAAAGACAACTTGGTGATGTGAGGGAGCCTATGAAACTCACAGTCTATTTTTGTGTAGATTTGGCACCAAAACTCATTTAGAGGCAATTCTTGACCCTGAATTGAAGAGTTGTTCTTACCAGCTACACTTGCCACTGTGGTGCTTTTTGTTGTTGTTGCTTTTGGGGAATAATTTTTGACTTTATGTATAACTGAAGTAAGACAATGTCAACATTGGAGGTAGAAAAGATCTTGCTGATAATGAGGCTGCTGAAAATTGCATCACTGGGTTTGCTATGATATTACCTGATGAAAGCTTTGACATGAACAGTCAACAGTAGAAATAATCCTGCTTTGCAGAATGGCTGATGAGGACCCAGCAATTGGTTCCACCCTGTTGACTGCTCTTGGTGTGCCAAGTGCTGCAGGTACACACAGGATACATTTGAAACTACCTGGGACAAGCCAACATTCACCACCTTTGAAGGGTGTTTGCAATTACTGTCCCTTGTTATGCAAACAAGACAGCATGTGTAACCAGAGAAATGCTTTCTGACCAATTAATAGCCACTGTATCACTTGTGCAAACTCATTGCAGGTATTCTGGATGGTAAAAGAACCAGTTGTAAGATGTTATCATCATTCCTGGAAAATTGCTATGCACACCCCCTTCCTGAACTTCTTGTTGAAAGCAGAATTT
This sequence comes from Miniopterus schreibersii, assembly GCF_964146895.1. Lineage (NCBI taxonomy): Eukaryota > Metazoa > Chordata > Mammalia > Chiroptera > Miniopteridae > Miniopterus > Miniopterus schreibersii. Next base: position 179,971,310 of record NC_138102.1, read on the forward strand.
CAGCTTTTTTTCCTCCCCAGTGGGATATGTGTATTACAGCCTATGTACCAAAAATTGTAGAGCAAAGATAAACACTTATTTCAGACTGTATGCTTGCTACAATCACAGGGTGTAGGATTCCATGACTCCCTAAAAGAGTTCAGCCTTGAGAATGTCATTTACACAGTTGCCAATGTCTGGAATGATGCTGATAAATTAACCTTCTCAAGGGGTTGGCACAGACTCTGTCTACAATGATGTTTGAAAAATGAACCCGTCCATACGGGCTTTGAAGATTTCTTTGTAACTAATGATAAGATGATGATATAAAACTTCATTCTTGCACAAAATGTTTATCAACTAAGCTTAAATAAATTAGAGGAGCTGATATCAGAAAAACGTTGTACTCTGTGATCCCTCTATCACTCATTCTTTGCTTGATGGGGAAATTGCTGAAGTGGTGTGAAGTACAGATAAGAGCTGACTGGTAATCATGATAACAGTGATGATGTGAACACAGATGAAAACATTCTCATTAATAATATGATGACTATTTGTGATCAGTTTATTAATGGCCTTGAACAATTTTCAGTTACTAGTGAGTAGAGGGTAATGGCAATTACCTAATTAGAAATAGACTTCTTAGGTAGAAATCTAAGTTAATGGGATATACCCCTGGAAGAAATCTATTGCAATGCTGCTGCTTCATTTGAGAACCCTGTTCCTGACCCATAATCAAATGTCCAGTAGGAAAACTGTGGCATCCTCAAATTAGTATAGTTCACAAAAGATACAGGGGAATAAAGAGACTTCCTTAAACTGATGAAGACTGTCTTCAAGACAACCTACAGCAAACATCATTCATAATAGGAAAAGATTAAAATATTAATAGCAGTTCCTTTAAAAAGCAGGAAGGAGGCAAGAATGCCCATTATTGCCCATCTCTTCAACACTGGAGACCCTGACAAGGTCAATGGGGCAGTAGAAAGCAATTAAAGCATAAGGATTGGAAGGCAAAAAAATGTCTGTAATTATTCACATTTGATAAAATTTTCTGCATAGAAGCCCAATAGAATGCACAGGCAAATTATTAGATGTGCTAATAGAGTTTAGTTAGTTAATAGAGTTTAACTATGTGACATTAATACCAGAAGTTGATTGCCTTTCCATATACCAGCAATAAACAATTTGAAAAGAATTTTACACCAATAAAATCTTTAAGGTGCTTGGAATTAAATCTAACTAAAGGTGTGAAAGACCTATATGTATAAAATTATAAAATTCAACTGAAGATTAAAGAAGGCCAAAATAAATGGAAAGACAGCCCATGCTCATGGATAGGAAGCTAAGATATAAAGATGTCAGTTTTCCCCATTGTACCACAGATATCTATGGGTTTGATGCAATTAGAAAAGTGCTCCGATATTTTTTTGGTTTTGTTGGTTTGTTTAGAGTTTCAGAAACTGATTCTAAAATTTATACAGAAGAGCAAAGGGCTTGGAATAACCAACATACTCCCAATTAAGGAGAAAGTGGGAGGCATGCCCTCCAGATAGCAAGATTTGTTATAACACAGTGGAAGTGGGGTAAAAGGGGTCAACATGTGGCTGGCAAGAGAAGATTAGATTTTGGGTGGTGGGTGCACAGTGCAATATGCAGATGATGTATCACAGAATTTCACGCTTGGAACCTATATAATCTTATTAACCAATGTCACCTTCAATAAATTTAATTGAAAGTTATTTAAATGAAAAGACAACACGACTCTCTAAAAGACAAAAAAATATAAAGCAATGGAAGTGAAAACAGTGTGTTATTGGCACAAAGACTGACAACTTTGCAATAGAGCAGAAGAGAAAACCCAGAAATACCATGCATATTTTATATTCGTGGTATTTGACATACGCTAGAGGTAGTTTTGCAGGTCAGTGGGAAAAAAGAAGAATAAAATTAAAGAATGGTGCCCAGGCAAACTGCTCAGCTGCAGGGAACAGAAAACAAATGAGGACGGGCCCCTGATTCAAACCATTTCAAAAGGCAGGCTTAGATGTCTTAAGTTGGAAGAAGAAAAGCAATACTTTGAGAAGATATTTAGGCTACTATCTACCTAATCCTGGGATAGGGAAGGATTCCTTCAACAAAAGAAAATCAACAAATATGAATAAATGTGACTACATTAAACTTAGGAAGTTCTGTTCATGAAAAGATGCAAGGGAAAGATAAGCCAAGAACTAGAAGATATTTGCAAGACATATAACTGACAGAAGACTAGTATCCAGAATATACAAAGAATTCCCACATATCAATAAGAAAAGCAGGCAATTATATTAAAAACGAGCAAAAGACATGAGTAAGTAAAAGACATTTCATTGAAGAGGGGGAAAAATCAGTGGCCAATAAATACATGAAAAGATGTTCAGATGTTCAGTAAATTAATTCACTCTCTTTGGAAAACTGTTTGCCTTTATTTTGTAGAGTTGAACATTCGTGGATTTTATGACCCAACAATGAGCTCTTGATACATAAACAGGAATAGTCCCGGCCGCTCTCTTTCAAATGACCCCCCAAGTATCAACAACCAAAACATTTGTCCAGAGAATAGTAGTTTCATTCACTGATTGTAACACAATGGTGAAGACACACATGAAGACATGAATGGTTTTTAGAAGCAGCTGTTGGTTATTTTGTCACTTCCATATCTGTTACACACATTCTTTTTTATATCTCAAATATGACATTTAAGATATAGATATTAAAAGTTTAAAAGTTGGCTTCCATAGGAGATTCATATTCTCCAGTTTTTAGAACTTTGACTTCATTTTTTTTTTTTGAATGAATTTTTAGATCTATTCTGTTAAGATAGCCTTTGTTCCCTCCCTGTCTTGGGTCATTTCATACATTTTTGGACATTAAGTGACACTGGTCAATTCTTTCTCTCCTGGCTCCAGAAGGGACGCAGCAGGAGTGAGGGGTGACATCTCCCTTCTCTGCAAAGATTGGATGATGCCTGTAGTTCTGAGAGGGAGCGACTTCTATTATTTGTTGTGCCCAAGACTGCTGCAGACAATCCGTGAATGTGTGAGCTCAGTGTTTTCTCAACTCCTCTGGCGGGAGTGGGGCCCTCCTGAAGACTGGGCAGGAGGAGGTTGTGAATCAGGGAGCCTGGCCTTGGGAAAGGAGGCAGGGGAGGGGTCTAGTCTGTCGTGGGGGAGGGACTTGGCGCTCTCTTCCCAGGCTGAAAACTTCGGGACTTTCCACCTTTGAAATTCTGGTTAATGCTCTATTTTCCCAGAGGCAAGTACAATAAATGCTTAAATAGCTTTGGTTTGGAAGGCTGTCTGCCTTTAGGGCCAAGGAGGAGTTGGATTAAAGGAAGGAAGGGCGGGTTTAGCTGGGCCTGGGAGGGCAGAGGGTAGAGAGGAAAGTTCTTGCTAAAAAGGAAAGGGAGGCAGCTGCCCACTTGGAGGCTGCTGTGAAGAGACGGAAAGCAGGAGAGGCTGTCTGGGCCCGTGGGTGGAAACACAGGTCCTGCCTCCATCACTTTCTAGCTGGGCAACTTGCGTAAGAGACTCAGTTTCCTCATGTGTAAAATGGGCTAATAATATTACCTTCATTCGTCTAGGGTTTTGGGGAAATGTTTCTTGCACATTGCCTGGCACACAACACTCACCCAGTACGTGCAGACTCAAGTCACTAAGCTTTAACAAGGAACTGTGAGCATTTGAGCTGGGGATCATGGCACAGCAGAGAAAGGGGCCCAGGGAAGCCTGGCTGGAGTCTGGAGGGAATCACAGAAACCTCGATCCTACTTCCCATTCCCCTACCCATCCATCCTCTAACAATCCCTTCAAGGATAAAGCTGCCACACACAAATGAACTCATCCAGGAACTGTGCTGTGATTACTGTTAAGTGGACATTTACAAACTGTGTTTTCCTCTCATGCCTTACGAGAATTCAGTAGGTTTCCTGTAAGGCAGAGTGACTTGCTCATCCATTTGACATTTTAAAACAATGTACCCTTGGACCCAAATAACACCAGTCAGGATGTTTGGTGATTTTGGTCCAGGGTTTATGTCTTTCCTGCTTGGAAAGAGGGGCCTTTGGGTAGCAACATTAGCTCTGAGATCCTAAAGTCTTGTAACCTCATAGACCTGGGCAACTGGAATCCTAGAGTCCTCATGATTGAAGCACAGAACCTCTAAAGGCTCTCTCTCTCTCTCTCTCTCTCTGTGTGTGTGTGTGTGTGTTTGCTCGCGTGTGTGCGTGCCAGGAGGGGAGTGTGGGGCAGAGGATAGCAAACCAACAAAACCAACATGGGATGGATGAGATCAAAGTCACACAAAAAGGACAAACAGTTTCTGAAGCCTGAAGTAGAAAGACACCAGGCAGGCAGCTGCCCTCTCCTCCACTCTTCGTAGTTCAGTGCCTAGTGGGGAGTGAAGGTGTCCTCAGGGCTGCTCTCTGCAGCGTCGAGGGTGGCTGGGGTTCCTTCTCCTAGAAATGAAAGGCCATCAGAACCAAGTTAGTGTCACTGAGCACCACTGACCATTCTGTGCAGAGCAAGATCCGTGAGAATTCCAGAACCTTTTGCCTTCCCTCAGTTAATCAGATTGGTCACCCCATCAAGTTTTACTTTGTAATAAGTAGGAAAACAGCAACCCGAAGAATGTGGAACACCCTAATGCAGCTCTGGGGCATCCTGCCTTAGGGGGTGTTGAGGGGCAAGAATCCCTGAGGCTGCAGAGGGAGCAGCCCCTTGAAGAGAAGCAGGGGATGTGGGAAATTTTTGGAGCCTACAAGAGAATCCACTGCAACGAAGGCTACCCATTGGCCAAGGTGAAAGGGAGAAACAGTGCTGGGGGTCAAGCCCCTGGGCCAGCAGCCAGATGGGAGAGGCTCTGATGGCCTTGGACCCCAGGCTGAGGGCCCCATGACTCAGAATCAGCTCAGTCTCCTGCTCAGCCTCCTCACCAAAACCCAACCTTCCCCTGCCCATCACCTGGGGCTGTACGGTGTGAGAGACCCAGCCAGCTCCCCACTCCCATCCTAATCTGCCCAAGACACACACTCACCACTTCCTCTGCTGTACTCAAGAAACTATCAATTCAAAAGAACAAATTATGCAACAGAGAGAGAGAGCGGTCTAGAGATAGAGATCTGACTGAAAGGACAGTGTAGAGAGAAGCAGGATCTGATGCAGGGCCTCAGGGAAGATACATCTGAAACTAGGAACAGAGTCTGAACCCTCAAGGAGTCCTGGACAGGTCCTGCCAATGGTGAAGTGGGTGGGGTGGGGATTCCCAGAATGGGAAGAGGAGCCATGTGGACCTCAAGCTCCCTCCCATCTCTCTGTTCAGTTTCTCCAACCAGGGCCAGGGCCCCAGGTACCTGTGGCTGTGGAGGGCCCCAATCCAGCTTGCCCTCTCTGAGAACAACACTCCACATCCACATCTCCTGGCTGCTCTGACAGCACCTCTGCCCTCAGAACATCTTTGGTCAGAAGCAGCTCCATGCCTTGAGTCATACTCACAGAATCTGTCCAGGCCTCTCCCCAAGATGCCTCCCAGGACAGTATTCTTGGTGATGTCCTCAGGTTCTCCTTTCCCCATGACTGAGCCACTGTCCCTTCACTCCCCAGCTGGAGGCTCAGATTCATCCTCAGCCCCAGCATCAGCCCTGAGGATGTTCCTCAGCTCTCCTTGAGACTGTTCTGGATCCAGCCTTTTTTCTGAGAGCCAGGGTCCAACTTATGCCTGACAACTGAATTCCTACATTTCTCCCCATGGCAAAGTCCCTGTCCTAAAAAGCTCAAGATGATCCTCAACTTGATGAAGGCTATCTACAAAAACCTACCACTAACATTACACTAATGATGAGGAACTTGAAGTTTTCCCACTAAGATCAGGTACAAAGCAAGGATGTCCCCTCTAACCACTGCTTTTCAACATTGCACTGGATGTTTTAGCTAATGTAGTAAGAAAATAAAATGAAAGGTATACATATAGGGAAGGAATAGATAAAACTGGCTTTGTTTGCAGGTGACATGATCACCTGTGTAGAAAATCTGAAAGAATTGACCAAAAAAACCTCATGGGAATAAGTGGTTACAGCAAGGCGGCAAGATACAAGTTTAATATACAAAAGTGAATTCTTTCCTCTCTACCAGCAATGAACAAGTAGAATTTTAAATTAATGTTTATATCAGCCCCCCCATCAAATGAAATACTTATATATAAATCTAACAAAATATGTACAAGATCCATATGAGAAAAACGATAACACTTTGATGAATAAAATTAAAGAAGAACAGAATAAATGGAGAGAGAGTCCATGTTCATGGACAAGAAGACTCAATATTGTCAAGATGTCAGTGCTTCCTAACATGACCTGTAGATTCAACACAATCCCAATCAAAATCCCAGGAAGTTATCTTGTGGATATGAATAAACTGATACTAAAGGTAATATAGAGAAGCAAAAGACCCAGAATAGTCAACATGATATTGAAGGCGAAAGACAAAGTTGGAGGACTGATGCTACCTAACTTCGCTTTACTCTAAAGCTACAGCAATCAAGACGCTGTGATGCTGGTGAAAGAACAGATGAATCGATCAATGGAACAGAACAGAGAGCCAAGAAATAGACCTCCATAAATATAGTCAACTGAACTTTGACAAGGGAACATGGGCAGCACAATGGAGCAAAGTTAGTCTTCGCCACAAATGGTGTTGGAACAACTGGACATCCACAGGGGAAAAAATGAATCTAGACACTCTTCACAAAAGTCAACTCAAAGTGGATCATAGACCTAAATATAAAATGCAAAACCATAACACTCTTAGAAGGTAACAGGAGAAAACCTAGATGACTAGGATACGGTGGGTATAGTGATGACTTTTTACATACAACACCAAAGGCATGACCTGCGAAAGAAAAAATTGATAAGCTGGACTTCATTAAAATTAAAAACATCCACTCTATGAAAGACAATGTCATGAAAATAAGAAGACAATCCACAGAGTGTGAAAAAATATTTGCAAAGGACACATCTAATAAAGCACTATTATCCGAAACATTCAAAGAACTCTCAAAACTCAAAAAAGAAAATGAACAACCTGATTAAAAAGTTGGCCAAAGACCTTGACATATCACCAAAGATGATATATACAGATGGCAAATAATCATATGAGAAGATTCTCCACATCACATGTCATCAGGGAAATGCAAATTAAAACAACAATGAGAATCCACTACGCACCTGTTAGAATGGCCATAATCCAGAGCACTGACGACACCAAATGCTAGTGATGATGTGGAGAAACAGGAACGCCCATTCGTTGCTGATGGGAATGCAAACTGGTGCAGCTGCTTTGGAAGACAGTTTGGTGGTTTCTTCCAAAGGAGCTGAAAACTTACGCCCACACAAAAACCTGCACACAGATGTTTATAGCAGTTGCATTTATAATTGCCAATATTGGAAGCAACCAAGATGTCCTTCAGTAGGCGAATGGATAAACTGTAGAACATTCGGACAGTGGAATATTACTCAGTGCTAGAAAGAAAGGAGCTATCAAGAGCCATGAAAAGAAACAGAGAAACCTTACATGCCTATGACTAAATGAAAAAAACAACCTGAAAAGGCTACATACAGTATGGTTTCAACTATATGAACATTCTGGAAAAGGCAAAACTATGGAGACAAGTAAGGTTAGTGGCTGTCAGGGTTTGGGGGAAGGACAAGTAGGCAGAGCACAGAGGATTTTTAGGGCAATGAAACTATATTGTATTGTTCCAGAATGGCAGATACATGTCATTACACATTTGTCCAAACTATAAAATGTACGACACCCAGAGTGAGCCCTGTTGAAATCTGTGGATTTTGGTGATAATGATGTGTCATTGCAGGTTCATCAACCGTAATAAATGTGCCCTCTGGTCCGGGGTGCAGATAGTAGGGGAGGCTGTGCCTGTGCGGGAATGAGGGTGTATGAGAATTCTCTTTACCTTCCTCTCAATTTTGCTGTGCACCTCAAACTGCTCTAAAAATATAAAGTCCTAAAAAATTTTTTTGTAAAGCTCAAGATGAAGGCCTGCCTTGTTCTGTCCCTCCCCAGCTGGCTTCCTAACCTGGCACTTGGTGCTCCTGGGCCCCAGCCCTCAGGTGTGTTGGCTGCTTGCCCCTCAGAACTAACCTGCTTTTCCTGTCACTCTAGTCAGCCTAGGATGGGGACACCCCTCTCCGTGGGTGACTGCCTCCTGCCACTAGTCATTGCCTGGAGTCTCTTAGCTCTGAACTCTCCTATCCTGAGATCCTGTAAACGAACCAGCCCCATCTCCCAGACAGGAGTGGTTTGTGGGGCAGGGATTTTCCTGGAGCTTCTCACCTCAGAGCACTTGTTTATCTGTCGGCACAGATGAAATGCTGACAAGCTCTTATCTTCCTCATGACTCCAAACCACACAGCTCAGTTCCTGGTATCTCCTTCACCACCGTGGCTCACCCTTGAAAAAGGGTGGTTTCAGGGTCTTCCTTTAGTTTCCCATTTTCGGCTCAGGATGCCCTTCCCATAGGAGATGTAAGTTGGGCACTTTTCTGGCCTTGGAAGAGCTAGTGGTCCACGGAGGAGCTATTGAGATGGTCCAATGATGGGGGTGGAGTCCTGCAGGCTCAAAATACAAATTCTCCAACTCCAGGATGTCAGAGCAGCTCTCCCACCAGGGAAACCAATTCCTTCCACAAATCCTGGAAGGACATTTTCCACACACAGGGCTCAACAGCTGGCCCATAGCAACTGCTCTGGGAGGCTTTGTCCGCGCCCGCCTGCCCCAGGCCTGCCCCGTCCTTCCTCCATCCACCCAGCCGCACGCCTGGTGGCTCCCCTCCCAGCTCTGTAGGGTCACATGACAATGTCATCGCCAGACCCTGTGATTCTGTCCTTTAAATATATCTGGAATCTATTTACTCTTCTCTCTTCCTACTGTCACCAACAAAATCCCAAACAGCATCACCTTCTTTCTGGTGACTGTCCACTCGGTGATGTCCCTGCCCGCAGTCTGTTCTCAGCATGGCAGCCCGAGCCATGTGTCCAAACCATAAATCTAATCATAACATTCCTCTGCTTGAAATTCTTATAGCTTCCCAGTGCCCGTAGGATAAAATCCCAAATTCTCACCATGGCTCCCAAGACCCCCAGAACCTGGGCTGTCCCCACAACTCCCTCTCCTCGCATCCCCCCTTCCCCTTTGCTCTCTGAGCTCCAACCCCAGCTCTGCCCGGTTCCTCAAAGGCCTCATGTCCTCTCGTCTCAGAAACTCTTACAGGACACTCTTCCTTCCCACCCCGCTCCCGCCCACCCTTCCAGTCTCAGCGTGCGTGAAAGGCTCTGGGAAGCCTTCCTTAAACCTAGGCCAGGTTAGGCAAGCCCGCCACTCGCTCCAGGACAGCCTGTAGAACACACCTTGACCCACTGCGTCAGTGACATCATACCAAACCAGCTGAGCTAGAAATGGCCAGCACACTAGCCATCTTGATATAACACATATGCTTTAGCGGGTAGGAAATAAACCCATGAAAATTCAGGCATTTTCACTTCAGTAACATTTGTAAGGGTCCAGTGGTCCGGGGAGTACGTGTTGCATCCCGCATGATCCACCCTGGAGAGAATGGTGCTTGGTGGGCTCTGCAGAGCATATTCCCAACCTGCAACTCTATGACCCACATATGGGTCCACATAAAGGCTGCTGGACTTGAGAGGGACCCAGAGAAGGAAAGGGCTCTAGGGTAGGTGGGCTACCAGGCCACTGGGCCACATGGCTCAGCAGACTGTATAATACTGGAGGCGTCCAAGGTGGGTAAGATGCCACGTGGCAAGTCCCAGGGGGAGAGTCATAATGAAGACCCCTGGGGTTCTGGGGCAAGGTTATGCCATCTGCAGGGCAGAAATGCACACCGTGTGGAAAACAATCCCTTGCACGCTATGGGGCCCTAAAGAGACACAATGCTGGTTATGGGGTACCCAGTGACCATGTGGCCACGACTGGCTTCAGTGACTTGGGTTCTGTCAAACACACCAAGTCATGCTGTGGGGCAGGCCCAGGGCATGGCATCGTCGGGTGGAAGTGGTGCACCGGGCTCAGGCATGAACAAGACAAAGGGCAGGAAACAAAGGAGCTGCAGGGACAGGCTGCTTATGTGCCCCAGTCCCCCAGCTCACACTTAGGCTGCAGAGGCTGGAGGCCCCGAAGGACAAGCTGACAGAGGAGAAACAGCTAAGTTGGATTCATACGTGGGTCCGCTGGGCATGAGGGCACCAGCAGACAGGGAGTGGCAGCCCACGAGGAGTGGTCTTGAAAGACGGTGGCAAGGAAAAGTCCTCCCAGCGGGCAGAGCTCTGGGCAGGGCATCTGGACCAAGGGCACACTGAATACGGACTCACGGGCCGAGGCTGTGGTGGGGCCTGTTCCACAGCTCAACCTCCGCTGCCTGCCTGTCCTTCCCTCTTATAGGTTTGGATCCCAAGGACACATCTTAATAAACACCCTACAGCACACTAAACTCCATCTCGGAGTCTGTCCAACAGGATCCCAACCTGTGACACAGGGAGAAGGCAGGTGACAGATCCAGAGACAGAAGAGCCCGCGGGAGCCATAAGTAGTGCAGGGAGTTGGGCTGAGGGTGCTGATGGGCAACGGCAGGGGGATGGGGCAGAAATCGAGTGGTCACAGTGGTGGCAGGTGCTGCTGTTTGAGTGACTGCCAATGTAACCAGTCCCTGGAGCTGTCTCAAACTCTCAGCCACCTGCAGCTCCCCAACTACTTTCTCGGTTCTGCAAAGCTTGGCTCCGGGGGTTCCCAGGGGTGCCCACCATCCTGCCTGGGGGGCGACTGCCCACTGTCCCCCAGTGTCTGTACTTCCAATTCCTAATAAAAGAATTTGTACTGGACACAGTGTATTGGGTTAAACAGGGCTCAAAAGATACGTTCACATCCTAACCCCCAAAACATGCGGGTGTGACCTTATTTGGAAAAGGGGTCTTTGCAGATATAATTAAGTTAAGGATCTTAAGATGCGATCATCCTGGATTATCCAAGTGGACCTTACTCCAACAAGCTTCCTTGTAAGAAAAAGGCTAAGGAGAGACGCAGGGGGAGGCGGGAAGACCATGTGAAGGCAGAGGCAGAGATGGGCCACAGCCACAGGACGCCAGGGGCCACTCGAAGCTGCAGGAGGCCCGCCTGGGTCGCCCCAGCCCCTCCAGAGCGAGCACAGCCCTCCGAAACTGTGAGAGAGTGAACTTCTGCTGTCTTAAGCAGCCAAGTTTGTGGTGCTTTGTAATTGTAGCTCTAGGAAGCTAATACACATGGTCGCCATGAATGAAGAGCGCATTTCCCACTCTCCCTTGCAGCTGAGTGTGGCCAGAAGACGGAGCCCTGGTGGGAAGAAGCAGAAGGGCCATGGTTTCTCCCAAGCGCTGCTGCTACCAGACGACGTGGCTCCGAGGAACTGAGGATCCAAGAGTGGAACAAAAATACTGCAGAGGTTCCCCCCCAGGAAGAGCAGTTAACCAACTGTCCCCAAGTTCAAGTCCAAGACCAAGTTCTCACCAGGCCAAAGGGTAATGGGGGGAAGAAAAACAATTGTGAATTTAAAGGACCGTCCTTTATCCTGAGATTCTATCTTTCTTTCCCTTTTTGAGAAACAAAGCAAAAGCATTCCCTGGTGGAATCAGCAACGGTGGGCAGTGTGGGGACTCTTTCGACTTTCCCATCCTAACATCCCAGGAAGGGAAGTAGAACAGCAACATCTCCAATTGAAGAATCAGGAATTGATGGCAAGTTCCGTGAGCAGCCCTGAACCCGGAGGGAACTGACTGGCCAGTAGTTGCTTTAAAATGGCTTTGTCTAGCACCAGCCCTCCAGCCAAATGTTGGCGACACTACAATGGTCCCAGTCATAATTTGGGGAAAGTGGGCTGGGGAACATTACTGCTGTGTAACTTTCCAAAGTCTGAGACCCCGGAGGTAGAGCACAATGTAAGTTTTAAACTCTTTATATTGTTGGAAAATCATCAAATGAAGAAAAATATTTTGTGACATATGGAAATGCTATGAAGTTGCAGCCTCGGTGTCCATAAGCAGTTTTATTGCTCACAGCCCCGCTAGCTCATCCACACAGGCGGCCTGTGGCTGCCCTGCGTTTCTGCGCTGCAAGGGTCAACTCGAGTAACTGCAACGGAAACCGTGCAGCCTACGAAGTCCTATTTACTATCCGGTCCTTTACAGAAAAGGTTTGCCAGCCCTTTCTCCAGTAGATAGTCAAAGAGCATCTGATGAAAGTATGAGGCGTGACATCTACCTAGGGAGGAAGGGAAGGCTTCCAGGGCCATAAGCGTGCTCTGGGTAGTGAAAGGGCTCAAAATTTTGACATTCATTCATCTGTTCAATAAGCACTGAGCACCTGCTATGTGCCAGGTAATGAAATATAAAGGTGAGTAAACAGGTGCCTGGCCACATGGGGTTCACGTTCTAGGGAGGGTGATATGCAAAGCTCTCCCCCCTGTGCACTGTGAGGACCCCCACTCATGTTGGAATGATCTGGAAGCCGGAGACTCATCTCCCGGGGGGTCAGAGGATGATCCATTGCAGAGGCAGCCCCGGAGCTTGATCTTGGAGTTTATGAAGGGCCTTGACAGATAAAGGAAAAGGGATGTCTGGGAAGCCTCCTTGGAAGTAGGGGCTTTTGCCCTCAGGCACAGCATCCCTGGGACCTGCTCACTGAGCTGGCTGGGCACCAGGCAGTGAGGAGGGCGCCAGGCAGTGAGGGGGGCGCCAGGCAGTGAGGGGGGCGCCAGGCAGTGAGGGGGGCGCCAGGCAGTGAGGAGGGCGCCAGGCAGTGAGGAGGGCGCCAGGCAGCCAGGCAGTGAGGGGGCGCCAGGCAGTGAGGGGGGTGCCAGGCAGTCAGGGGGCTTCCATACAGGACTCGGCCCACACCCCCTTCCAGTCTCACAGGCAGTGAGGGCATCCCAAGGTCACGGCCAGTTGAGGCCAATGCCGCTACTTACGACTTTGAGCCCAGTGAGGAACCCCGGGAGCAAAGGTGAAATCCTGAGCTTTCTGTACCGTTTCCTTCCCCTGCACACTGTGGTTCCGGGGACTTTGGGTAGAGAGATGACCAAGGACGACTCAGCCTTGCCTCATCTCTGTAGGAAGCCAGCAGGCGAAGGAGCCTTACCTCCCCCAGCCTCCCCTGCCCGGCCTCCCTCAGTAACCTGCAGGGCCCCCCTTCCAGCGCCTTCCGCGCTCTGTTGTAGCCGCTCATATTTCTGTCTCCCTTGTTAGCTGGACAACCAGTCAGGGGCAGGGGCCACACCATTTCTTTCTAATCTCTAATGTGGAGGGGTTGTAGGTGCTCAGTGAACGTTTGTTGAATGGATGGCATTGAATTGATGGGGTGGACAGGACGGGGTGGGGTGGACAGGTGGGATTGGATCAAAGAGGCAGTAAAGGTACCAAAGGTGATCTCAGTAGGACATGGGTGCCTCCCTACATCATCTCCAAAGTCACGGACTCTTCCAATAGTCCTCTTTTGGATAAGTAATGAATCCCTTTTATGGGTCATGTCTGGGAATTTATCTACAATCATATATTTTTTTTAATGTTATGGTATCTAAGTGGACTTCCTTCTTTCTTGAGCAACTGCAACTACCAAAACCTCAGTGCATTATCTCCTTGACACAGCCAGCCCTGTTCCGCAGGTCTTTCTATAAACAATTTACACTCATTACATCTGACCATCTGACCCTCCCACCTACCATTAGACCTGACTTTGTGTTAATTCTCCTCTGGCAATAACTCAGGCTTCTGTGACTTCCTACCTGTCCCCCTGCCACCCCCTAGCCAGGCTTTATTATATGTCCAAGAGCTTCTCATGGGAAGGTCCTGCCCTGCACCCCTTTCAGCCCCAGCCCTTCCTCACAGGGCTGCCAGGTTGCATAACTCCAGGGGGCACCATTCACATTGTGCTTTATGGGATTCTGAGTGGTGTCACCCTGAGTGGTCACCAGAGTGATCTGTCCCTACCCTGCTCAAAAAGACCATCAGCCCGCCCTGGCTGGGTGGCTCAGGTAGTTGGAGAGTCGTCCTGTGCATCGAAAGTTTTCAGGTTTGATTTCCAGTCAGAACACATACGCCGGTTGCGGGTTCAACCCCCAGTTGGGGCATATACAGGAGGCAACCTATCGATGTTTCTCTCCCTCTCTTCCTCTCTCTCTAAAAATCAATACAAATGTATCCTTGGGTGAGGATTTTTTTAAAAAGACCATCAGCCCTGGGATTTCCGTAACTCAAGACATTAACTCTGAGCCTGTCAAAGTTATTTACGACCCTCCATGAACCTACGCCCCAGCCCATGTATCACCTCTCCCAACTGCCCCGAACCAGGCTGTTCTCCCCAGTGTGCTCTGACAAGCCTCATTTCTAAGGCCCGAGTCAAGTCCCACTTCTCTTTACTATGTTTTTAAACAAAGAGTTTCCCTCAGCCATAAACATGATCAGGTAGCTGCCATGTTTAAAAACAAAACCCTCTTTTTCCCCCCGCATTTTCTCAAGCCCATTCTCCTCACTCATTCATTCATTCATTTATTCATTCATCCAATCAATATTTTTGAATACCTACTGAGCGCCAACCCCTTGTTCTAGGCACTGGGGGTATATCAGTGAACAAAACAGGTGCGTTTCTCTGCCTTGGCGACTCTTACGGCCTCCGAAGGGAGATACACAGTCTACAAGAAACACAGTCACTCAGCAAAGAATGGCATGCATATAGCACTGGGGAAGGGACTAGCGCTCCGGATAAAAGTAGAGCTATTTAAGGGGACTGGACAGGCGAGGGGAGAGCAGGATGCAGCATTAAATGGGATGGTCTAGGGACACCTCCTGGGCAGAGGAGATACTTGCCATTCCTAAAGAGTCTTGAGTTCAAGGTGAGAACCTGCCCATGCTGCTGGGAACCCGAGGTTTCTGTGTCAGCCGGTCGGAGCTGCTGATTCAGCATCTGCACTGACAGCAAATCTGAGACCTTATTTCCTGTTTGTTTAATACTCAGGTTTCAGCGATGATTTTTGTTGATTTTAGGTTTTGGTTTTGGTTTGGAATGGGGGAGGGGAGCTTTAGAGAATATCTTCACCTCCTGGAGTCCAGCAATGCACTGAAAGACTAAGCTTAACCAGGATCTAGGGGTTTGTAGTAAAGGGATCCTCGGGTATCCAGGTCCTCGCACCTACTGAAGCAATAGATCGCTCCCTGTCCTTGAGCCCTTGGCCGTGGAGCAAGGGACGTCCGTGCCGGCCGAGCGTGTTTTGGTTCCATGCAGGTGGGGAGCAGGCGGTTGAGGGCCTTTCCCAGATTTTAGCAGGGCGTCTATTCTGCCCCTAACCTGCCCTTCTCCACTTTGGAGATTATTTCTGTCAGGATTTGTTGACTCACCCTCTTTCTAAGTACTGCTTCTGGCCAAAGGGGCAGAGGGATCCTGCGCTGGCCTGCCAGCCTCTCTCTCCACATTGTAAAACTGACAGCAGGTCATGCCCTCCATTGGTTGCTACTGGTACATTTTTGTCTGAATTTCTTAGCCAATTTTGTTTGTTTTGATTAGTACCTGAGAGATATAGTCTGTGATTTTGCTTTACTTTCTCATTTAACCTGGAAGTGGAAAATCTGCATTTTTAACAGCACCTCAGAAGGTGGTCATGGCCCATCATTTGAGCCAGATATGGGGCCTCTGCGCCACAGCTGAGTTGGTATGGATACGCAGAACAGAGCAGGCTTGCCACAACGCTGGCATCAGAAAGCCCTTGCCTGTCACTTTGTTTAATTGAAGCATTTGAGATGCAACCAAGCAGAAAACGATTCCATACAGTGCAGTTCAAAACCAGGCACAATTCACTGTGGCAGTTCCCCAATAATTTACACCTAAGGACCATGTGATCAGCAGTCCCACCTCTGAGTATATGCCCCAAAGAACCGACGTTTGTGCACCAGTGTTCACAGCAGCCCTACTCACAACAGCCCCAAGGTGGAAACAGTCTAAATATCTAGCACAGATGAGATGAATGGATAAACAAAATGTGATATATCCATATAATGGAATATCATTCAGCCTTTGAAGAAGGAAATTCTGACACATGCTACATACAATGCGGATAAGCCATGAAGGCATTATAATAAATAAAATAAGCCAGAAACAAAAAGACAAATCTTGTGTAATTTCACTTATATGAGGTACCTAGAGGAGTCAAAATCATGGAGACAGAAAGGAGAACGGTGAGTGCCAGGGGCTGGGAAGGGAGGGGAATGGGGGTCAGTGTTCAGTGGGGACACGGTTTCAGTTGGAGACGCTGAAGAAGTTCTGGAGATGGATGGCGGTGACAGTGTACAACAATGTGAATGTGCTTAATGCCACTGACCTGTATACTTTAAAATGGTAAAAATGGCCCCGGCCGGTGTGGCTCAGTTGGTTGGGTGTTGTCGTGTGCACTGAAGGGTTGCCAGTTCGATTCCCAGTCAAGGCACATGCCCAGGTGCGGTCTCCATCCCTGGTAGGGAGCGTGCATCTGATTGATGTTCGCTCTCACATCCATGTTTTTCTCTCTGGCTCTCCCTCTCCCTCCTCTCTCTCGCTAAAAAAACAACCCCCCCAAAAAAACAATTAAAAAAATCTTTTTAAAATGATAAAAATGACAAATTTTATGTTATGCATATTTTTACCACAATTTTTAAAACAGGCACAACTAATTTATAGTGAGAAAAACCAGAGTAGTGGTTACCTTTGAGAGAGAGTGACAGGGAGGGGGAACAGGGAGGCTTCTGGAGTCTGGAATGTTCTATATTTGACCTAGTGGTGATTACGTGGGTGTATAGTTTTATAAATATTCACTGCTCTGTACACTTAAGATTTGTACATTTTAGAGTATGGAAATGAAAAAAAAAGTTTAAGCAAATACAGTAGAGAACTTTTTTAAGAATTCCTTGAGCCAAAGTTCCTAAGTCCCAGGCAGAGAGGAGCTGGGCTCCGTGATTTTGGAGGCAGTTGGCCAGGAATCGCAGAGCTGAGAGAAGCAGGTGTGTGAACTGGACGGGAACCACGCGTTCCCCACCCCTCCCGGCAGAACCACACTGAGTAACCAAGGCCGTATCCCCTGTGGGATCTCACACCCACATCAAAGGCACCCTCACGAGCGTGATTAAGTTTTTTTCTGGTTTTATTTTTTTCTGACTTCTTATTGCTGTTGCTGGTTTGCTTGTGTTTATATCATTGACAATTTTTCCAAGTGGAACAATATTAAATTCTGATATTCTATTTTCAGGCCATGTCACTACTGAGTCCCCATCACATGGGGATCTGGGAAGCTGAGGTGCACCTTTGCCCACCTGGGGAAGGGGTAGGACCAGCTGTCAGGATCTCCTGGGCTGGGAGAAGGAGCTGAGCTGCCAGGTGTGGGAGTCGCCAGGTAAAGCAACAAGCCACAAACAGAAAGAGTTAAGCCTTAATCACTTACTGTGATGGTAGAAGCAAGAGTGTAAAACCCAAGAAAGCACCAAATCCCCCATTTCCACTTTTCCCCATAGAACAAAGTGCCTGTGGAGTGTCAGACGGATCCTGTCACTGTTGAAGGAACCAGAACAAAGGCTCCCTGGGGTCCTGGGAAGGGAGAGGAGAGGAGAGGGCTGGGAGTGGAAAAGTTCTGGCTGCTGAGTCAGTGGGAAAACAGGTGTTTTTCCCTTTCTTCCTCAATAAAGAGGCCTCCTTAGAGGCACCCGAAGAAGACAGAGGTCTTGGCAGGAGAACGCGTGACCGCATGACAGGCAGGCGCCTGAGTCCTTGACTGCAGGCCCTCCGAGCCTGCCGGGACCCTGTGCAGGAGTCTGGAGTGGACGGCAGCTTCTCCCAGAGGCCCGCAGGAAAAGCTCTGTAATTGCCTATGGTCAGCCCAAGAATCACACACAGGTATTTAACTGGGAACTGGACTCCTCACAGTGGGCGTCTCTTGCCCTTTTATGATGGGCAGTGGGGGTTAGACCTTCCCTGGGGGAACAAGATGGACCTTCCCGAGCTCCCGGGCAGCAGAAATCCCTGGCGACCTGGAAAGCCCAGCGCCCCTGTTGGTCTTCTCAGGCCCAATGCTTTGGGCCAGTGATGGACCAAGTGGACCACCTCCCTTTGTTGTAGGTAGAAGTGGGGTTCTTGGGGTGCCACTGGAATAAGAATTTCCGGAGGCCCTCATTACAAGATGACATGTTGTAGAAAGCTTTATTCCTGTGGAATTATACCCCTGAATTTCCAAGGTCCCATTTCCCCTTGTCCCACCAAAGAAGAAGTGTAGCTGTGGCTTCAGCAAGGCTAAGATCAAAGCCAGTGCCCAGAGTTTCCACTCCGTGTTGGAGCAGCGTGCAGTCCAGCATCAGGCCAGCTTAGCTTGTGTTCCCAGCTGCAGTCCATTGCATGTGAGGTCTGCAGGGCCACAGGGCTATGGAGGGAACACAGGCAGGAGCAAAGACAAAGGAACTGGAGAGCCGAGAGAAAGAGTTCCTTTCTCTAGGGGATTATGTATTCCCAAATTTTTGCGGGCTTGCAGTGGCCCTGCCCACTCTGGCCAGTGTTCTCTGTTCCCAGGTTTGACTGAGAGACAAGTACCTTCCCTGTGTCACCCTGACTCACTGCTCATGCACCCACCTTCCCCGTTGTCTAGTCCCTCCCCCCAGAAATCTGCAGGGAATGGACTGGTGGCTCCCTGGGGAGTGCAAAGTTGCAGCTTCCTGGTAAAGCTGCCTGAAATGGCCATGCTTATAGTGTTTGGTTTCCCCCTTTGCTCCTTTCTTATTATTAATAACTAGCTAATTACACCGGTATCACTTTGACCTCTGGAAGGGCCTCTCTCCCCCAAAACTGGGCTCTTGCTGACCAGGCCTGGGTATGGTCCCTTCAAGTGGTCCCCAGTCCTCAGTCTGGCCAACTCACAGAGGAGCATGGGGGACAGATGGGGTGGGAGCACCTTGGAGAGAAGATAGGCCCTGGACATTATTTCAACTCCCTCCTCTCCACTTGACAGACCCCTGCATGACCTCTCCACGCCAAGAGGGATTTCACACCAGCAAAAGCCCCAAGAGAACTCAGGCCCTGCAGCCACCACTCTGCTCTCCAGCCTGGGCCTTCTCCGCCTGGGAGGGCATTCCGGAGAAAGGCCAGGAGCCCAGTGGCTTTGTTACAGGACCTTCTTGCCCCCTGTCCCCATCTCTGCCCCTATACCCTCTTCCCCAGGAGGCACCCTCCTCTCCACTCACTCTGTCTCTGCGTTTTCCATCTACGTCAGACTCAATATGGCTTGGCATGACACTGTTGTTGAACTTGTATTTAAAATTTCATATTTTGTTTATTGTGAATTTTTGCATGAATTTTGACTTTGTACAATATTGCATTAAAACATTATGCATCTTGATTACTGAGTGTTTGGGTGCCCCCTTAAGTTGTGTACCCAAGGAGGTGCCTTGCTCGGTTTGCCTTAACTCTAGCCCTGCCGTGCTCAGGAGTTTTCATTCATTCATTCCACCTATAGTCACTAAGAAGCCCCCCTGTGCTAAGGCATGTGCTGGGTGCTGGGGGAGAAATGTGAGCCACGCATAAGACAGTGCTGGGGAAAGTCAGCCATGAACACTGAGGACTGTGGGACAGTGTGGGCCGCTACAAGATGAAAGGACACTGGGGGGATCAAAATAATACCGGCTAACCCTTGGGGGTTACTCTGGCCATGTCGGAGCTCAGGTCTCGCCATCAGCATCTCATTTGTTTCTCTCAATGGCCCTTTGATGTTCTAGATGCTTGTAAGCAACAGATGGGCATCCTGAGACCTGGCAAAGTTACAGGCAGGGCATTTGCGTAGCTCACACTGAGCAGTAGTGGAGGTGGGGGTCCAGCCCAGGTCCACGTGGCTCTGGGCTCTCACTTGCTCTTGGAATTGCAGCCACCTTCCCCTGCATCCCCTTGCGGCATCAGGGGAGGCTGCATGGAGGAAGTGTGTGCTGAGCTCACAGAGGATGTGTAGGAGTTCACAGGGTGACGAAGTGGGGTTGAAGTCCTTCTGGCAGAGGGAACGTCGACTAACAGTAAGGCTTAGCGTGAAAAGTGATAGCCCTAGCCGGTTTGGCGGCCCTAGCCGGTTTGGTGGCCCTAGCCGGTTTGGCGGCCCTAGCAGGTTTGGTGGCCCTAGCCGGTTTGGCGGCCCTAGCAGGTTTGGCGGCCCTAACGGGTTTGGCTCAGTGTTGGAGCATTGGCCCTCGGACTGAAGGGTTGCAGGATCAATCCCGGGAGGCAACCAATCAATGTGTCTCTCTCGCATTGATGTTTCTCTCTCTCTCTCTCCCTTCCACTCTCTCTGAAAAGCAATGGAAAAAATATCCTCAGGTGAAGATTAAAAAAAGAAGTGATATCCTGGCATTCACAGTTCTAAGAAGCTGGGCAGCCGCTTGTGCAGAAGCAGGCCTGGGCATCACTTCCCCTTTCTGCTTCTCGGTTTCCTAAGGACCACGTCAGCATAAATAGGAAGCGTGAGAGGCTCCCTGCGGCCTGGAGCCTCCGGCAGAAGGTTGGTCTGCCGTCCACAGAGAGGTAGGTCCTGGCTTTAGGGGCAGGCTGACCGTGGGGTGGGGAGCAGGGGAGTGTGGAGAGACTGGGACGGAAGGGACAGGGAGAGCCTGGGGGTGTTAAGTGGGCAGGTTGCTCTGGGGACTTGAGGTTAGGGCTTGGTCTCTTGGAAAGACCTGAGCCTGGACTCCTAGGGCAGCTGGTGGGTGAGGAGTCAACCGGGGTGCTGACCCGCTTGGGTGCTGACCTGCTTGGGTGCTGAGTGAGGGGCTTGGGGGGAGGGCAGGCCTCCCTGGTGGGATTCAACTAGCTACACCTAGCGGGGTGGAGAGCTCAGGCCTGGGAGTCAGGCGCTGTGTTCCTTCCATCTTTGCTTAGTTTACTAAGGTGTCACTAGGCGTTGGGGACAGTGGGAACATCCACTCCCTGCTCTGGGCTTCTGTGTCCTCACATCTAGAATGGGAGGAGCGCCGACAGTCCCCGACACTGAGAGAGAGAAAGGGGGGCGCCGCACATGCACATGGTGTCCGCGGGGATGCGAGGATGTGGAGCCTGGGAGGCTGGAGGGGAAACGGGCCCTGCTGTGCTCAGGCCAGGGCTTGGTGTGGCTTGGGGAGCTCACTTTGGAAAATGAGAAGCCCAGTCCCTTACCCACAGACAGTTTTCTCCCTCAAAGGACGCTTTGGCTGTCACACTCTCCCTGACCTGCTGTCCCTTGGCTGGGTTCGGACCTAGGTGTGAGTGTTCTGTCCGCAAGTGTGTTGTCTGGGTGGCGGGTGGGCGCCCAGGGGTGCCTGCACGTGTGTGCAGGTGTGTGAAGGCAGGGGCACGTGTGTGTGATTGCCCCGCAGATGGGAGGGCAGGTGTTTCTAGGGGTCTGAACTGGGCTACGAGCCTGTGGGCCTCCCCGGACAGCCTCTGGTGACAGTTGCCTACGTACAATTTTTCTTCTTCCGAGACCCCGTTACTTTTGCGTGGCCGGGTTCTGATTTTCTCCGCCTAAGGGTTTCACAAGTCAAGCCTTTCCCGGCAGCTTCAGGTCACTCTTTCCATTCACCGGTTCTACGTTTGTTGTGCTACTTTCCCCAGCGCTACAGGACAGCTCAGCATTTAGTGAGCGTGTTTAATGTTAGACAAGTAAGTGCACGGATGTCCACTCTATGAAAAATTAGAATCATCCAGAATCGTGCAGCATCTCTATCCCCTGCTTCCAGCCCTGCCCTCTCCACCGGGAGCCTTCCAAACACTTTCCAAGCATAACATAAGTATGTGGGTTTTCTTTGTACAGAAACGAGATTATTCCATATGTCTTGTTCTGAATTATTTTCTCGCCTGGTATTGTGTTTTAGCAACTTGCCACAACAATACATATAGATCGAACTCATTTGTTAACCCTACGATGTACATGGCCCTTATTAATAATCTGGACACACCCCAGTGGGCCCAGCCCCGTATTGGGGGACGCTTAGGTGGCTTCGGATTTTCCTCGCCTGTGAAGCGCCCCTGCAGCCCTCCCTGGAGCGGAATTGCTGGGCGAGAGGCGGCGTGGTTAAGGCATTTCCACGCCAGCCTCCAAGCAGCGGGATCTACATCTGCCCGCCGGGTCCGGCGTGGAAAGGCTGGTTTCTCTGCAGGGAGAGGCTCTTTGAATTGGTTCCCATGAACTGGGTGAAAATTATCTGGCTCCCACTTGGAGTTTTTTCTCTGATGATGGGGGAAGTTGTGCACCTTCACCAGAGGGCCTCCTTCAATGGTGCTCAGGGAAGTGTCGTTTGTTCATTTTCTGATGGATTGTTTGCCTTGTATCTCTGCGCCTGAGGAGTGAGTCATTCATCATGTGTGTTGATGACTTATGCGAATGTGTATTGAAAATATGTTCTTCCAGATTATCACCTGTTTTTATTGTTTCATCTAAAAATGTATTCATAGCTTGCAAGTCAAATCTGCCATTATTTCTTACTTAATGCTGTCTGGATTTGATGAATTAATTGTTCAGCCCCTCAGATGAAAGAAGTATCTGTGGTGCTTTTATCGTTTTAGTTTTGGTTTTTAGATCTTTAATCCACCTAGAATCTAGAGAGGTGGGTAATATGTAAAGTGATCATCTAACCTGAAAAATGATCGGCTACTAGTGGCAGTACCATTAGCTGTCTGCACGCAGCCCATCCTCCCCTCGGTGAGTTGAAAGGCCCTTATTACCCCTCGAACTCCTCCTTGCTTATTGCCGGTACTGTATTCTGTTCCGTCTGTATATTATTATATTCCTTGTTATTTCTATAGCACATAGAGCAAGTCTCTCATTTTCGGTTTGTTATAATTTGGAATCAGCTTCTCAAGCCCATTAAAAATCCTTTTGAAACTGTTTTGGAATTTTGATTAGATTGCATCGAATTTAGAGATTTTTTGGGAGAGGACTGACGATCGTGGGCAGCTTCTCTGTGCCTCTGACCAGGAGGGCACCAATGTTCTCTTTGCCTCTGATGTCATCGCCACGGGTTTCTAGTAGATTCCAGAAATGTCAGTCTCTCCTTCCTCTCCTCATTTGCCAAGGTTTATTTGTTTAGTCAAGAATGGCTTTTGTACTATCAACTATTTAGAAGCATCTATCAAGAGAGACTTACCCTTTTCCCCCTCTTTAATCTGTACATCTGTTTCTTTATTTTAAAATATATTTTATTGATTCCAGAGAGAGGAAGGGAGAGGGAGAGAGAGAAACATCAATGATGAAAGTCATCCTTGATCGGCTGCCTCCCGAATGCCCCCTGCTGGGGATCGAGCCCGAAACCCGGGATCGATCGAACCGGGATCTCCTGGGGCCTAGGTCGAGGCTCGAAGGCTGAGCCACACCCACCAGCCTGTTCATCTGTTTCTTTTAGTCGTGAATAGATTTTTTTAAAGGCTCTCTGTCCCTTTCTGGAATAATCCCTAAGTTACCGCAATGCATTCTTTCTTTAAAGGCCTTTGTCAGACTGTCCTCTGAAATTGCTTTTGTTTGCAGTGGGCTGGGTGTTTGTTTTGTTTTTCGCTTCCAGTTTTTACTCCTACCATCAGATTTCTTCTCGGGTTTGGGAGCTTTGAAGCGCGTGTTTCTCTTGAGGGAGGAGGTGTTTGGTTTCTCTCTTCTCTGTTCTCCCTCCTCCTTTCCCTCCCTGTCTCCTTCTTGCCCCTGCAGTCACCTCTCATTCTTAGTGATTTTTAACCCTTATATTTTTAACACACATTTAACCTCTATTTTCCATCAGCAGTTGGGTATAATTAACACACAGATGCCCTTGCTAAAGTTTGTGCTTAGCAAACTTTCACTTCTCCCCTCCTGTCCACCACAACCTCACAGCCAACTCCCAGGGTAAAATCATCTGATTTTTGAATTTAATAGTGTCTTGTATTTATTTTCACTCTATACAGGAACTATTCTTCTTTACTTAGCTGCAAGTCTTATTGGTTTATTTTCTCTCCACCTTTTCCAGTATCACATGCTTCCTTGCTTTCTTTTTTTTTTTTCTTTCCTGAAGTACATCCTACAGTAATTTTTTTCAAAAAATACCTAAAAAGCTTTTTTTTGCCCTTACATTTCCAAAACATTGTGGGGTTTTTCCCTTGAACGTCAAAGTAAGCTTAATTTTTTTATGATTCTAAGTTTAAACTGTTCTCTCTCCTTATTTTCAAGACATCACTGTGTATTTGGAGTTCAGGGTCACTAACTTCTTGGGAAAATTTTTGCCAACCTGACTCTTGCTACATTAAAAAGAACCTGTTTTTGTTTCTTTCGTTCTGGAAGCTTCTAGGATTACCCTTTTATTCTTGGATGACTGAAGGTTCACCAGCATGTGACTGAGTATGGCACTATTAAAAATTAATCTTACTCTTCACTAGTGAACTGCCGTCTCCTTCAAAGCCCTGTGAAGTTTTCTTCTATTTCTAATTGTATCCATTTGGGCTCACATGGAAAATCCCCAAACAACAGTAGTTTAACAATACAGAAGTTTATTTTTCACTCACGTAAAAGATGTCTAGAGATAGGCAGCCTCAGGCTGGTATGGCTGCCCCACAGTGAAAAGAAGGATCCAAGTTTCTCTCTTTCTGTGGCATGTGGCTTTCATCCTCAAGGTAACTCTGTGGTCCAAAGTGGCTGCTGGAGCTCCAGCCATCACTTCCAAGTAGCAGGTGGGAAAAAGGAGGAAAGGTAGGAGGACCTCTCCCACCCGAGCCAACTCCCTTTAAACAGCCTTATTGGAGAGCACATCCAATGTTTCCACTTGTATCTCCCTGGATTACATTTAGTCATATGGCCACACCTAATGCTAGAAGTCTACAGGAAATACAGTCTTTTATTCTGCGCAGCAAAAGGTCCAGATAAAACCTGAACTTCTGTTACCAAGGAAGAAAGGGGCAGCTAGTTGGCTGACACCATCTGCCATGCCTACCTCTGTCCTCTGCTTCCAGATGTTGGAGCTCCTGGATTTCTTCTCCAGGCCTCCACTTTTCTCTAAGACGATCCCTCTCCTTGCCCATTTGCTCCGTCTTCAACATGTAGCATCACGGCACAGTCATTTGTAGCAGTCATTCTGTAATATGGCCCATTACTGAGTGTATTTTTTAATTATGGATTTTTTTTTACCACCAAATTCCAAGATCTCTATTTATTTATTCTTTGCATAGCAGTCTGTTCTTTTAAAAGGCTATGATTTCTCAAATCTCCCCGAGGACACTAAACGAGATGTTTTAAAGTTTTGTTTTGGCTTTGGCCGGGTGGCTCAGTTGGTTGAGCATTGTCTAGTAAACCCAAAGGTCGCCAGTTCGATTCCCAGTCAGGACACATACCTAGGTTGCAGGTTCGATCCTAGGTCAGGGAGATGGGAAGCAACCGACCAATGTTTCTCTCTCTATCTCTCTCTAAACATATCTTTAGGTGAGGATTTAAAAAAGATTTTTGTTTTGTTTTGCCTGTATTTATGCATGCCTATAGAAATGTGTGTTGGGTCACATACATCACAATAGACACGTATGGTACCAAGGTGCCAGGCCGAGGCGACGGTGGGGCTGGAGCCCATGAAGCAGGGCCCCTCTGCAACCTACTGGTATAGTGGCTGAGAGTGGAGTCCAGCGCCCACCTGCTGTGGCCTTCGGTCCCAGCCTGTCCTTCACTAGCTGTGTGACTGTGGCCCATCTACCGGTTTCCTACCTATAAAGTGGGGGTTCTAGTAGTAACCCACACATTCATGTATTCATATCCATAAAGCCCTTTGAACCCAGCTGGCTCGCGGTCAGCATTTTATCTTTGTTAGCCACTAATATGAATTTTCCGCCTGTGTGGATTTTATGCTTGTGTTCTTTGATGACATTAATTTGTTTTAACCATTTACAATGTAAACATAGTAATCTGTTCTTCATAATTTTGCTGCAAACATTTCTCTTTTGCGCTTTGTCCTTTGCTTTATGGTCTGGTTATTTTTATAAAATAGAGAAGATTTTCCTTTTATGTACTTCTGTCAGCCTTCGTCTCTGATTTCTTCCATTGTGTTTAAGCTTGAATAGTTTAAAGGCATTCATTTCTATGGTTTGCCAGTTTAATATGCTTCGACTTCTCCCATTGAATTTTTTTTTAATCCTTACCTGAGGATATTTTTTCCATTGCTTTTCAAAGAGCGTGGAAGAGAGAGAGAAAGAGAGACAGAGACAGAGACAGAGAGATGTGAGAGAGACACATCGACTGGTTGCCTCCCACACGGGCCCCAACCAAGGCCGGGGATGGAGCCTGCAACCGAGGTTCATGCCCTTGGCCAGAATCAAACCCGAGACCCTTCGGTCCGAGGGCCAAAGCTCTAACCACTGAGCCAGACCGGCCAGGGCCCATTTAGATGTTCAAGCAGCCCGATATTTGGGGAATGGTGTGAGGGGCAGGGATTGAGCTGATCTGTTTTACGTTCCCCAAGCATCTTAGCATGTTTTCTTACTCCATCGCTGTACGCTCATTCCCAGTTCCTCCATCATTCAGCACATCCTTGGTAAAACAGTTTGTCTGCCCGCTGATCTATCCTGTGTGTGAGTGCGTGTGTGTGTGTGTGTGTGCACGCGCATGCTCTCCTGCAACTCGAGTGAGGTTTCAGACTATTTTCCTAGGGATGAAAAGAGGAAATCCCCAGCCTCTTGCTGAGAAAAGGGAAATGGCATTCAGAGAGCGGTGTGGGAGGAATGCCAGGAAATGGGGCAGAGGTGGGGAGAGCACCAGGCCCCGAGTGTGTGAGTGTACACCTGATCACACCCAGGGGAGGGCACTGTCCCCACCACCCAGTGACTCCCCAAAGCAGATGTAGGTCAGTAGCCCATGGGGAACTCAAAATAATACTAGGCCTCCCTCTCTGGTTTTCCCACCCCCCGGGCTCTGCACGGGGGAGCCCGACACCTGACCCAGTGGAAACCCATTTCTTCAGAGGCCATGAGAGTACCTCCCTCCTGGTCACACTGGAGGACACTGAGGCTAAGGGGAAGGGGCGGTCCAAGGTGCCAGGCCGAGGCCACAGTGGGAGATGGAGCCCACGAAGCAGAGCCACTCTTGGATTCATCCTAAAAGTGGGCAGAGTCCCTGGGGATGCAGGACTGGGAGGGGCAGCTCCCAGATGTCATTTCCTCTACAGGCCTAGAGAAGGCAGAAACCTGCAGGGAAGATTCACAGGAGCAGCTGACATGGGTCTGGCCTGGCCCCCAACTCGGAAGGAACGCAGGATTCCAGGCCAGTGAGGACCTGGCCCCTGCCCAGACCTGTGCCCACCCGTGCTGGCCCCTGCTCGCCCACAGCTGACGGGGAGATGGCGCTGGCCTGGTGCCTGCTCCCCATCGCCCTGCTCACCCTGAGCCAGGAGTCCAGCATGGCAGAGGCCCAAGGTGAGCCCGACCGCTCCCTCCCCTCTCTCTCCTCTTCCCAGCCCCCCTCCTCACTGGGACCGTTGGGTGAAGCTGTCCACCACATATCCCCCAGAAAGCCCCAGACTCCAGAGGCTCCCCCTCCCTGCCCACGTTTCTCAGGGTGGCATTCAAGGCCTCTGACCTCCAGGCTGGCCCTTCCAGCATTTTTCCTGCCCCTTCTCTCCCCTACCCCCAACTCTGCGCCTCTGACGTGGCCTTGACCGATTCCTACTTCCCTGGGCCTCAGCCTGGTGGCCTCTCCCTGCTTTGTATTCTCCAGCAACTTCCTGGTGCTTGGAGGCCCAGCTGGGGTGCTCCTGGGGCGCATGCACCCACTCCCCAAGGGCTCCCAGAGAACTTGGCATCTCTGATAACTGTGGGAACCACATTCGCTTTTCCAACCCTCAGGCCTGGCAGCTGGCCAAGGACATGGGCAGGAGGTCCCCAGTGCTGGGCACCCAGGAGAGGCTGGGAGGGATGGTGACAAGGGGCATCTAGAGGGGAAAGGTGTGATCCCTTCTTGCCTTTCTCGGGTCAGGGACCGTCCCGCTGCAGACCCTGAGCTGCCATAACGACTACACCAGCCGCATCATCTGCAGGTGGGCTGACACCGAGGACGCCCAGCAGGTCATCAACGTGACCCTCCACCGCAGGCTGAATAAGTGAGTGACGCTGGGGCTGGAGGGCATGGAGGGAGCTGGAGGGCAGGCAGGGGCTGCGGTGTGGGGCTGTGCCAGGAAAAACCTGGACAGAGAACAGAGGAGGGAGGCCCCTGCCCAGGAGCTCCTGCTCCTTCAGGTGGCCACCAGGCCCGGGTGCTGGTGACCGATGCCAGGGTTTCTGGGAAGAGCGTCTGTGTAACTGTTGCTGATGATGGTGATGATCTTCTTTTATTTTCTCACAGTTTAACAAAATCACCCCGCATACCTTCCATTGTAGAGGTGGGCATGGTGGGGATAAGATGCCCACCCAGTTCACAGATGAGAAAACTGAGGCTGTGGAGCTGAGGTCCCTCAGCCCCACCACCTGGTGGCCAACACCTGCGTCTGGCCTGCCAGCTGGGCTCCATGTGTCCCCAAGCCCTGAAACCTCCAGGTGGAGGAGTTTGTCCTTTCCCCTCAAGTGGTCTCTGGGGAATATGCCTTTCGGGGAGATACCTCGCACCATGCTGGGGTTTGGTGAGAGTGGAACTCACAGTAATAGAAATAATTAAACAGCTGGGGTCACGGGTTCAAGGATCCTCCCAGGACTCCCTGGGAGGAGCCACTGTCACCCACCGGCATGGCTGTTCAGCTCTCTCCTGCTCTCCTGGGAGCCTCTGTACGTCTCTCTCTCCCCTCCTCATTCCCACTGCACCCCCCGCCCTTGCCTGTGACCTGCTTCCTCCTGTGCTGAGACACCAGACTCCACAGAAGGGAGGCCCTCGCCTGCCCCCCCACACTCTGCCGGGCTGCACACCACCGCCTCCCTGGGTCCGCCTGCCCTGATTTCCTGCAGTGATTTTGCAGCCGGTGTCCCATTTGGTCTTGCTGCTCAAGAACATCACTGTCTCTACGGTCTCTACTCTTTCCTGTGCCATGGACGGGCCCTCCCCTGAGATCATTCACAATCACTGAGCTAAAGTACCCAACCCCCACTTACAGTTGCCGAGAAGGGGTGCAGCTCTGGGGCCTCTCCTGACCCCATCTCCTCCAGCCCAGACCCACCCTCTGCCCCTCTTTGTAGCAACGTGCCTCTAAAGAGTTGTCCAGACCCGACGGCCGGGTCTCTCCAGTTACTCTCTCCTGATCCTACTCCCCGGATTCTGCTGCCCCCACCAGGCCGCCCAAACCGCTCCTGCTGAAGTCAGCAAAGCTCTTGCCAGCGCTAAGCCTAAGGGCCCCTCTGAGCCCTCTCCCTCCTTGACCTGGAGCGCACCTGACTTGGACCCACCGCAGTGTCCTCCTAACGCACTTCTTTCTCCTGACTTCTGGTCACCACACTCACCCTTGTGTCCCCGGCCCATCCTTTCTGTCTCCTTGTCCAGCTCCCTTTTTGGTTTTGAACTTGAAGGGTGAGATGCCCCAGGGCTCAGTCTTCCACTCTTATAACGTGGCCCAATGGCAGAGATACACCTCAGGCTCTGGGCCTCCACTGCTCTCTCCAGCTCAGACCTCCCCCGAAGCTGCACACCAACAGGGGCACTTGCCTCTCCACCCCATCCCTCAGAAAATAGGTGTCTTCAACCCTAAACATCCTAAACCCAATTCCTGCTCTGCCCCCAGAAGACCACGCCTGCTCCAGGCTTCCCACCTCCCTTCACTTACGTGAATCTGGCCAATGCTAACACAATCACCCTGGGTCAAACCATTTCCTATCACTTGGGATATTCAGAAGCCTCCTGACTGGTCCTTCTGCTTCCAGTATTGCCAGCCCCCCTCAAACCAATCTGTCCACAACCCAGCAGCCAGAGGAATCCTTTCAAAGCATATGTCAGAATATGTCACTCCTTGGCTCATAACTCTAAATTTCCCCACTTACAGAGAAATCCAAATTCCTTAAATTCCTTTTAAGTGTTGACCTCCTGTCACCTCACTCAATTAGCCTCCTCGGCCTCCCAGCCTCACATACGCTATTCCATGCACAATGTTTCACTGCCTGGTCACTCAACACTACAAATCTGAGCCTGCCCCAGGGCCTTTTCACTTGCTGTTGCAATTACTAGAAATCCCCTTTCCCCAGAATTCACATGGCTCCTCCCCCACTTCCTTCAAGTTTCTACTCAAATGTCACCTTTTTCAGGAGCCCTTCCCTGTCTCCCCTCTTTCAAATTGCACCCCCACTCCTGGCCTCCTTATCACCCTTTCCTGCTGCCCTTGTCTGCATAAAGTTTTCTCCGTTTGACACGCGATTAGTTTCATCCAGCTGTTTCATGTGTGTCTCCCTCCTGCAGACGCTGGCTCTGGGGGCAGGGACCTGTGTGTTTTGTTCACTGCCCGACCGCCTGGCCCTGGGCAAAGCCTCACACCTGGGAGCCGCCCAGTAATGTTGCGAATGAGCAGTTCTTCAGTCCAGACTGACCTGCGTCCTCTCCTGGCAGGTCCCCCCCGCAGCCAGTATCCTGTGATCTCAGTGACGACATGCCCTGGTCCGATTGCCCTTCTCCCCGCTGTGTGCCCAGAAAATGTGTCATTCCCTACAAGCTGTTTGTCATTGCCGACCAGGACAGCTTCTCATTCCAACCGGACAGGCCTCTGGGCACCCAGCTCACCGTTGTTCTGACCCAGCATGGTGAGGCTTGGGGCCCTTGGCTGGGGGTGGCCCCCAGTGTGGACAGTGGGCCCCGGGGGGGGGGGTCAGACTGCAGAGGGAGTGAGAGTCTTCAAGGGGTAGAGACATTGGCCTAGGGTTGGATTTGGTTTCTTGAGGGGACAGAATATGGTCGCCTTATGATGGAGGTGTTGGAGCCGGTGCAATGTGAGGAGCCCCTGGCTAAAGGCGCCCCCGCCCGGCCCTGGCTGCTCCACCACCTGCCGAGCCACTGTCTCCAGCACTGAAGCGTCCCTTCTAGATGAAGCATTCACATAAACATTTACCAGTTTAAGGGACTCCTTCGTCTTTACTGTCTCATCCAATGTCTGCAATGACCCATCTTTCAGATGAGGTGCTTGAGACCCACAGAGGTTTCGTAACTTTTCAAAGTGCCACCACTGAGCAGAAGTGACAGTTCTGGGTCACTTGACAGACTTGCCAAGTGTTTCCTGCATGTTAGATGGAGCTCACCACCTTATAGGTCAACGTCAAGGCAATGGGAAGCCATTGAGGGGGCATGACATAGTCAGATGAGGGTGTGACAATGCCAGAGGGGGTGATGTACTGGGGAGATGGTGGAGGATAGAGGCAGGAGACTGGGGCCCAGAATGTGACCTAAGGCCTTAACCCCATGGAGAAATGAGGAGTCAACTGGGATGTGGCCAGGGGATGCGGACATGGGAGTACAAGTCAGGGTCAGGGTGTGCGTGCAATTCACCCGTTCCCCCGTTCCCCCGTGGAGCACTATGTACAGCAGGAAGGCAGTGAATGGGCCTGGAAGGACCCCACCCTTGTGAAGCTTATGGCCTGGTAACAGGAAAGGCATCACAGTGGACATGGGGACACCATAAAAATGGGGAGGCGAGGAGGACATTTGCCTCCTGGAGCATTTGTTAGTTGGGAAGTCAGCTCCACCCCAACCATTAAGGCAATGAGTCAGGGAGGCTGAGGTACCGGGAGAGGACAGGTGGGCATCTGATCTGCTCGAGGCTCCCACATGTGGAGATCTGGATGCTTTATTCTCTCGATCAGTTTCTCCATCTGTGAAATGGGCTGGTGGACTAAAATCTCTCAGGTTGGGTGAATAGGTTTTCTGTTGGGTTCCCAGTTGGTAGCAGCTTCCTAGAGTTCCGTGCTGAGAGGGATTCCACTCCATGAAGCCTCAGGGGCCAAGTGCAGCGATTGGTTAGTGATGCCTGGTGTGAGTGGGGCCAGGAAAGAGGTGTCCTGCCTGGCCTGAAGATGTTCTGAAGGCCCCAGCTCTGACACGCTCTAACACACCGAGCTCCGTGTGCAGCATAGAATATTTACATCCTGTTTGCTCTTACCGAATTCTTTGTGCTGGAATGTCAGCCCTGGGCATTCAGGAGGGCAGGAGCCATGCCATTCATTCATTAACGAATCTGCTCGCCCGGCCCTGTAGGTTCCAACAGAGGCATGCTTGCTGCTGCTTGATGAAATGATTTCATGGAAAGTCTCTAGAGGTTGCCTACATGTCTCCATTCATTTCTCCATTCACTTTGTCCCCCAAATTCACTAAACCACTACATCTCAGGCCCGGGGGAGTGGGAAGGGGATCAAGACCCAAAACCTGCCATCCCACAAGCTCCCTGACAGCTTGGGGAGGCAGATGTGGAAACACATTAGCTCACCAGGTAAGGACCACACGATTGGCTAGGTGGGACTGGGGAAGGAGCAAAGATTCTGCCTGGGGGTATCCAAGAAGGTTCTAGAGGAGGAGACTTTTATGATGGGCACTGGAGGTGCAGGACATTGGGCAGGTGGGAAGGGGAAGGAGAATGGACACACAGAGGAGTAACATGGGCCACAGTGCCCTCTGCTGGGTCGGAGGTGCCACACAGGCGACATCCTGGGTCGTGGGCACCTGGGGACAGAGGGAGGCTGCATGTAGAGTGTAATTGTCAGCACCTTGTATGGAGCTTGTGTTATATGTGCACAGCTGTCTGCACAGCCGTCATTCACAGTCACACTGGATCCCTCCATTCGGCAGATGAAGGTCCTGAAGCCCACAGGACTGGGGTCTTGTCCAAGATCGGTCTGCTGGCGGGGCAGCGCTCCTCCTGGAACCCCAGGCTGTCCACACAAAGGCCATGCAGCCCCTCACAGACCCCTGACTTCCTCTCCCACAGTGCAGCCCCCCGCACCTAAGGACCTCCACGTCAGTGCTGCCGGAGACCGGTTCCTGCTGACCTGGAATGTGACTCTCGAGGGTTCCCAGAGCCAGTGGCTATCAAACCTGGAGTTCGAGGTGTTCTACAGGCGGCTTCAGGACTCCTGGGAGGTAGGGACTTCAGCCAGCTCTGCCCAGAGCCCACAGGGTGGACCCAGCCCAGCCAGCACCTGCTCCAACAGCGCCTCTCTCCCGACAGGATGCCTCCACCCTCTACTCCGCCATCCCGCAGGCCGACCTGGGGCCAGAGCACCTCATGCCCAGCAGCACCTACGTGGCCCGAGTGCGCACCCGGCTGGGCCCAGGCTCAGGGCTCTCGGGCCGGCCCAGCCAATGGAGCTCGGAGGTCCTTTGGGACTCCCAGCCAGGTAAGGGAGTGGAGTGGGGATGACACCCTCCTGTGGGGAGGGCAGCTCATTGCAGTTCCTGGACAAAAGGAGTCTGGGGGTCCACACTGCAGGCTCCACCAGCCTCTGTGCCATGTACTTAGAGGCGCCACCAACCTCTGTGCCATGTACTTAGAGGCGCCTCCCAGGCCCACCTGCCCATGTGACTCCACAGAGGCAGCCCAGCATCCGGCTCACTCTGGGCCCGGTGTCCGCACTTTCTGCCCAGGAATCACTGCAGCAGTGGTCCCTGCGGCGCTCTGAGCGGCTGTTTCCCCGAGAGCTGCACCACGTGCAAACCAACCACCATTCTTGTGTCAAATCCTCAAGCCCTGAAACTAGACGCTGCCCCCATTCCATAAGGGGCATGAAGGTTCACAGGATTTACTCTCTGACCTGTGGTCACACAGCTGGCAGGCTCAGGCTGGAGCCTAACCCCTGGTCTGGGCCCCAAAGCCCAGGCTCTCCCTGTGATGAGTCTCATGGTGGGCAGCTACTGAGAGCTGGGACTGAATGAAGGAGGGAATGAGTGAGGGACTGTCTCCCTCCCAGGGGACAAGGCCCAGCCCCAGAACCTCCAGTGCTTCTTTGATGGGGGCACCGAGCTCAGCTGCTCCTGGGAAGTGAGGCTCGAGGTGACCAGCTCTCTCTCCTTCACCCTCTTCTACAAGTCCAGCCCCAGCGCAGGGTGAGTGTCCCCTTCCCTCCCCTAGGCCTTGCCCTCTCCAGGCCTTCTCCTGCCCATGGGTGCCCAGCAGCGGCCACAGCTCGCCTCGGCCCCCGTAGGCCCTGCCTCCTCCCGCCCTCACCTCTGCTGTGGCCCTCAGGGAGCAAGAATGCCACCCGGTGCTGAAGGAGGCCAGCGGCCCCTATGTCCGACACCGGTGCCAGGTTCCCGTGGCCGATCCCTGGAACCACAGCCAGTACATCGTCTCTGTTCGGCCAAAGGAGGAAGAGAAGTTTATAAAGAGCTCAGACCACAGTGAGTTTGCCCCCAGCCCTCTTGGGGGCTGGGGGGGGGGGGCGGGGGCTGTGTCTTATTGTGTAAACCACGTAAGCTCAGGGTTCCTTATGGCCCTGTCTTCACATTTGTGACTTTCAACAAACGCAGTCCAGTGAGCAAAGTGAACAAATATCATTAGAATCACCTCTTGGATTCTAGAATCTCCTCTTGGGTTCTCAAGAAGCAGTAACACAACAGCAACGGCAAATAACACGTAGGAGGTTCCCCAAGGACACGCCTTTAACGCCCTTCCCTCCACTGTGCGGGCTCCGCCTTCCTCCCCAGCCCGCAGCTGCCCCATGTGCTCTCGGCCATGCCTCCCGGTGCTCCCGCCAGCTTTCTGTCCGTTCCCTGAGTGGGTGTTTTGCCTTCAGGTTCCCAAAGTCGTCCCCTGATGGATCTTTTCAGTCTTCAAAATAATTGACCTATATTTTGTTCCTATCAGTGTTCAGGCAAATAAACTGAA
The DNA here is from genome assembly GCF_964146895.1 of Miniopterus schreibersii. Lineage (NCBI taxonomy): Eukaryota > Metazoa > Chordata > Mammalia > Chiroptera > Miniopteridae > Miniopterus > Miniopterus schreibersii. The sequence goes on from NC_138102.1 coordinate 180,006,159, forward strand.
GCTCCTTGCAGATTAACATCCCTGGTTAACATCCCCAGCTAATATCCCTGTTAATACCCCTGGTTAACATCCCTAGTTAATGTCCCTGGTTAATACCCCTGGATAATTTCCCTGATTCCTGACATGTAGCAAGGTCCCATGCAAAGGAACTGCCACATTATTTCAGGGTGACCAGGTTCTTCCTCTCTGCCTTCCCATCCTCAGTGTGTGTCGCAGGCAATGGCCAGTTTGTCTTAGCCACCTGGGTTAGAATCCACCACTTACTCTCTGGGGACTGGCCGGGTTTCAACCTTGGTCTCTAGCCCTTGCTAGCTGCCCGACCTTGATAAGTGACTCATTGTTCTGGGGCTCAGTTTCTCTGTCTGCAAAGTGTAACAAGTTAACGGTACCTACCCCATAGAGGTGTTGTTAGAATTGAGTGAAATAATTCATGTAGAGCGAGCATGTCTGACAGTACCTGGAACAGTCACAGCTCTAGAATAGAACCAATTATAGTGATTTTATTTTTACTTAAATGCTATGAGTAACCCATGCTTGGGGTCACCTCACTACAAAACAAGTGAAGCTCAAACAAGATCAGGGCTGCTCGGGTCAAATCGGATGATGCAGTGAAGGGGTGCAGAGACCCTGAGATGGGTGGGACCTGGGGTCCTGGGGCCGGTGCAGACGGCACCTGTGACCAGCATGGAACGAAAGGAATGTCCCGTGGGAGGATGTCAGGAACAGTATTCCCTGAAAGTCTCCTCCCTCCAGTCCAGATGGCGCCCCCGACACTCAACTTGACCAAGGGCAGAGACGGCTACATCCTGCGCTGGGAAGTAGAGGCGATGTTCTTCACATACATAGAGTACACCTTCGAGGTCCAGTACAAGAAAGACACAGACTCGTGGGAGGTGAGGGCCTGTGCCCTGGGGGGCTGCTGGGGAGGCATGTGAGACAACACCAGGGAGGGCACCACCTGCCAGAGGCCTGGCTCCGGCAGGTGACCAGTCAGCAGAAGCCACTAGGACTTGGTGATCACAATGCTGGCTGGCTGGCAGGTCATAGTTCCATCCTTTGGTGCAGGAACTGAGGCTCAAAGAGATGATGTGACTTGGCCAAAATTAACACATGTGACCCTGAATATCAAAGGCGGCATAGATGTTAGGGTGCAGAGGGCTCAGAGATGCTGCATGAGGGTTTTCAAAAGTCATAAAGGGGACATTTCTTCAGAGGAATCTCATCTGGACACAAAGGTGCAGCCACCCAGAGCAGATCTGCTCCTGATGAAGCCAGCAGGGCCCCAGCCCAGGGCTTGGTACAGGTCCCTACCCCCAGGTAGCCCTCCATCCGTGTGCAGAACCTGGGGACCCAGAGGGCAGAACAGAAACCTCAGAGAGAGCCCCAGACCTTCAGGTTGGAAATGGAGAAACTGAAGCCAGGAGGGGGTGGATCAGTGGTGGATCTGGGATTAGGCTCCGGGCACCAGAGCCCCATCTCAGAGTCCAGAGTCCAGTCACCCAGCACTGCACCCCTGAGAGACCCTAATCAGGGTTCAGGCTGCCCCCGAGGAGCTGGGAGGGATGTTGAGGGATCTCATGATGAAAGTGGGACTGGGTGACCCCTTAGGTTTTCTGGGCCACAGTGTTGTCTTACATCACAGCGGTGCATTGCGAGAGGTGTGGTCCCCGGTCCCATCAGAGTACTCTCCCTGTGTGGGCCTAAAGGAGGGTCCTCCGTGGTAGGAGTTTTCCTGCCTCAGACCCGAGGATGCAACCACAGCAGGGGCTGGGAGGTGGGGGTGCTCACAAGTAGCAGAGACCTGGGCTGGGAGGGGTTTGCAGCTGTGCCCGTGTGGTCTCCAAAAGTTACCTCAGCCCCAGCATACCTGCTGACACACCTGTACCCACAGGAGAGCAAGACAGAGCCCCTCCAGAACACCTACATCATGTCGCTGCCCCCTCTGGAGTCCTCCACCAGGTACCAGGCGAGAGTGAGGGTCAAGCCCTACAACGGCTACAGCGGGATCTGGAGCGAGTGGAGTGAGGAGAGCTCCTGGGACACGGAGTGGGGTATGTCTTTCCTGCCCATACCCACCCCTCCTGCTATGGCCCCTGGGATGCTGGACAGGGTGATGCAGACACAGAGAAGTGACCGCACCCCACCGAGCATCCTTCCCTCCCATGTGTCACTAGTCATCAAAAGTGACACCTGTTGCCCAGTTGGTGTGGCTCAGTGGTTGAAAGTTGACCCATGAACCTGGAGGTCACAGTTCGATTCCCGGTCAGGGCACACGCCTGGACTGCGGGCTCGCTCCCCAGCAGGGGGCGTGCAGGAGGCAGCTGATCAATGACTCTCTCATCATTGATGTTTCTATCTCTCTCTCCCTTTCTGTCTCTGGAATCAATATTTTTTTAAAAAATTTTTTAAAAAGTGACGCTGTACAACAGAGACTGCAGGTGAGATCTCGAGAGAGCAGAGAAGAGTGGGTGTAGTCACCGTGCCTCCCTCAGACTGGGTTTTAGCCCTCTATTAATAAGACCCGTGGCTTCATTAGCCTTTGTGTCAACCACTAACCGGCGACCACTCAGCCCAAAATTCCAATTACCATCAGCAAGCATCAGGGCCGACGGGGCTCTGAGATGGGAAGGGTTTGGTCTGATTTCTTGTCTTCCCCATGGCCCTGCACTTGCTACTTCAATCTGTCCCTCACTTTTGCCTGAGCTTCCAGCTTTTCCCTCCCCAGATGCTAATGCTCCTTTTTCTTTCCTGGCTGCCTGAAGTGCTGCCCACGTGGGGCCTGGCCGTTGTCCTAGTCTTCATCACCCTCGCCTTACTCCTGGCCCTGCGCTTCTGTGGCACCTATGGGTACAGGTAAGGGGACTCCATGATGGCTAGGGGTGGGGTACCCAGGACCCCAGGGGGCCACAGGGATCCCACAGCTGATCCCTCCATTCCCTTGCTCTGCCACCACTCCCTGGGGGCTCTTGGACAGATCTTGCCCTCTCCCTGGGCCTCAGGTTCCCCTCTGTACACGAGCATGGGAGCTGCCCTAAGGTCTCTGGTGGCTGTCACCTCCTGCTATCTTTACAGGCTGAACCAGAAGTGGAAGGAGAAAATCCCCAACCCCAGTAAGAGCCAGCTGTTCCAGGTAGGATCTGTTCGTGAGGGCGGCTGGGGTGGTAAAGGCTCCTCTGTGCCAGTGCCCATGTCCTCACTTCTTCCTGGGGCCTTGGAGAGCGGGCATAGGCTGCCAGGGCCAGCACCTGCAGGCTCATCCCTGAAGACCCCTAGGCCCCGCAGATGCATGGGGTGCCCTGCCTTCAGGGGCCCACATGGAGCAGGAACGAGTTGAGTGTGGGGATACCAGGAGTGAAAAAGTGGGCTCAGGAAGGGGCTGGTTCTACCGAGGCTGGGGTGAGGGGTAGTGGGATGCAGGATGGCTCTCCCAGGACAGGACAGCAGAGCTGAGCTTTGCGGGACCTGGGTGGCACCAGGTGGGAAAGGTCACTGTAGGCAGCAGGCATGTGGGGATGAGACAGGATCATTCACGAAGGACTGAGGTGGCTGGGTCGTGAGGCTGGGGGAGCATCCCAGGGGCTGAGGTCACCACAGAGTGAACGAGCCCTGCAGCCAGGCAGGGCCAGCTCTGTGTGGGGAGGGTCTCAGGGCCAATGTGGGGAGACTAGGGGGTGAACATGGAGGCAGCAACACCCCAATGAGCAGACTCACCAGAACAGGGTCCGTGTCTTCCAATGCTGGGGTGGAGGACCCCAGGGAAGTCCCAGCCCATCTCTGGCCTCCCCTCCTGGTGTCAGAAGGCTGTGTCTGGTCCTGATGCTGCTGAGATCCTCCCATTTCTGGGGGCTCACTGAATCCCCTGTCACCCCCACAGCCCTCCCCCGCCAACACCATCTCAAGGTCCCACTCACATAGGCACAAACTCCTTCCCTTCCAGAATGGGAGTGCGGGGCTCTGGCTCCCCAGCAGCGTGTCTGCCATCACCAGCAGGAGCTCTTCACACAAAGGGCCGTGGGACAGCTTCTTCCCTGGGCTGGAGGGGTGAGTGTCTGGACCTGGGATCCCTCGGGGGTGGAAGGTGCGCATGGGAGGCTCTGAGGAGATGGCCTCTGGCCTGTGCTCAGTGTGGAGAGGCCCAAGGAGATGGCTTGCACTAAAGCCAGGGGCAACCCAGTTGGATGGCTGGAAGAACATCCTGATTCCAGGTTAGCAAGAGCCAGAGCTCAGGTTCGACAGGTAGCCTCTCTGTGCCCTGCTGCTCAGGGGCAGCCCACACTGCCTCAGCCTCATGGGATGGCCAAGGAGCTACAGGCCCTCGTGGTCAGCACCTGAGCCACCAGCTCACTAACCCCCAGGAGAGGGCACTGCACGCTGGGGGAGGGGACAAGGAGATGGCTGAGCTCGCAAGGGCGGGGCATGTCAAGGAGCAAAGGGTGAGAGGGTCACACCTGGGAGAGGAGGACCTTGACCGAGAGCACGGAGGCTGAGGGCCAGATGCACGGGGAGCCGGAGGAACGTCCGATTTCCTGCCCTGGGTTCCCCCACCCACCGAGCCTGGCCTGCTCTGTGCTCTCCATGGACCCCGCTTCCCCCAGGCCTCCTAGAGTCCCCTCCCCCAAGCCCCCCTGCATGAGCTGAGATGTCTGCCCAAGGTGGTCCCAATATCTCTGCACCTGTTCTCTCACAGGGTGTCCCCTGTAAATTGCATGCACAGCGAGGTGTCACCTCTCACCATAGAGGACCCTAAAAATGCCCATGACTCACCATCTGAGCCTAACACGACTCCGGCTGCCTTGGACCTGCCCACGGACCCGCCCCCGAGTCCCTTGCCCTGCCTGACAGCCCCGTCCAGCAGGCTTGAGGGCCAGGCTTCCGGCTTCGACTTCAATGGCCCCTACCTGGGGCCACCCCACAGCCTCTCCCTGCCTGACCTTGTAGGGCAGGAGGAGCTCCCACGGATGGGTGTGAGCCAGAAGCCCCTGCCCCCAGGGTCCCTGGAGTACCTGTGCCTGCCTGAAGGGGAGCAGATGCAGCTGGTCCCATTGGCCCAGGTGGCGGGACAGCGCCAGGCCAGGGGTGTGGAGGGGAGACCTTCCCCAGGGGCCAAGGAGAGCCCCTCTCTGGAGTCAGGGGCAGGCCCCGTCCCTCCTGCACCTGGGCAGATGGTGGGGGGTCAGGGCACGAAGGATAGCCCCGCAGCTCCGTCCGCTGCGTCTGGGGGCTCTGAGGACAGCACCCTGGCTTCTGGTTTCGTCAGCACTGCAGACCTGGCGCGCACCTTACCCACAGGGGCCCTGTCCGCCCCTCGGGTTCCTCCTCTGAGCCTCCCTGCAGGCCAGAACCACGGCCTCTGTCCCGGTCAGGCTCCTGGGCCTCCTGGAGCCCCAGCCCCGGTGAGGTCAGAGTTTGACAGCTATGTGGAGCTCCCTCCCACCATGTCCCCTAAGTCCCCTCTGGTGGGCAGCAGCCAGGTCCTGAGCCCAAGGGAGCCCCGGGGAGAGGTGAGCCCGGTCTCTCCACGCCCCGGGGGGCTCCTGGTCCTGCAGCAGGTGGGTGACTATTGCTTTCTCCCTGGCGTGGGGTCTGGCTCCCTCTCACCCCAGAGAAAGTCCTCTTCTCCCGGACCCTTTCCTGAGCTCAGGGACCTGGACCAGGGCCTCCAGGCCAAGAAGCCTCCCAGCCAGGGCCTTCCCCAGGTGCCGGCCATTCAGCTCTTCAAAGCCCTGAAGCAGCAGGACTACCTGTCACTGCCGCCCTGGGATGTCAGCAGGCCTGGGGAAGTGTGCTGAGACCTGCGGACCCTGGGGAGACACGTGGGAGAATAGGGTCTGCCCCTCCCCCGCCCCCTGCCTTTCTCCCAGCAGCCTCTGGTTTTCTCCACACTCGTTTCTACAAAGCTGAGGAGAGGAGACCGGGCAACTGAGCGAGCCATCCATCTCCCCCTTGACCTTCAGCAAGGCCAAGCTTCCCTCTTTATCTCTCCTGCTGCCCCACCTCACAGACAAACGCGCGCACACACACACACACACACACACGCACACGCACACGCACACGCACACACTCTTCTCTCCTGTCCGTCCTTAGGCTCTGAGGGACTGCGCCCCGCGCTCATTCATTCCCCTCACTCCCCCCATTACCAGGTTTCCCTCTTTAGCTCTTCCTCTCTCTTTTCCCCGGTTTTTTATTCTAGTGAGTTTGAGGTCCAAGCTCCGCGTGTCTGGAGATGTCATGTCTCCATCAGAGCCTGTTCTGATGCTGACGGGCCTGGTTGGGTTGGGGACCTGTGTCTGGAGCTGTTTCCTGCAGCCACAAACTCAAGATTCCAACCCCGGGGGCAGGTGGCAGCAGGGCAGGCGCCCTGACGGGGCCCATGGCCCCAGATGAGGTGACAAAGCACCAGTCTCGACGGTCACTCCAAGAAACGGGCATGGTAAAGGGGTGTGCAAGGGAAGCAGTGTTCTGAGCTCACAGGAAGCCCTGCTAGTGTCACCGAGGTGACTGGGGAATGCCCGGGCCCAGGACCTGCACCCCGGACGGGCGCTGCCCTGAGCCGTGGGCGACGCTGGCTCCTGGCTGATCTCCTCCCTGCGCTCAGGCTGCTGGGGCCTGGAAAATTCAGGAGGAATTTTCTGGTGGGGAGTCCAGAACCCACGTCTACTGCAGAAAAGTTGGAAAGAACTGCTCGACAAAGGAAAGTGATAAAAGGGCACATACACTCTAGGGTTTGTAGTCCAAACAGTCTGGCTGTGCTTTTTCCAGAAAGACCTACAACTCCAACTGCCACCAGCCAAGTATGAGAGGCTTTTGGCCTATGTCTGGGCCAAGAGGGGATGATGGTTCTTTTAAATCTTTGCCTTCCTGATCTGCAAAACTAATAGCATTAAATAGTTTGAATGTGTATTATTTGATAACTTCCAAGTTTGCACGTATTATATTTCATGGGCCTCAGTATTTTTCACTGGGCTAAGCGTATTAAGGACTTTCTGTCGGGTGCTCATCTTTTTTGGTGGAGTTTTTAAAACTGCTTATCTTTCACACATGGTGCCAATTCCACACTCCCCTCGTCCGTGGTCTGTCTTGTGATTGTGTGGATGGGGCTTGTGGGCGTCCACAAAGCCGCCTCCCGTCTAACAGATCTCCCGGCGAATGCCAGGGTGGCTGCAGTGTGGATACCAGGTTCACAAAGGCCGTCCCCACTTCAGAAGCGCATTTGTCCTGATTAATTTATTTATTTCTAGTTCTTTTTGTGTTTCAAGCTTTTCATGTAAAATTTTAATGATTTGGGGACATACACATGTGAGATGGAGAGCTAGCCTTACGCTGTCCCCCAGTGAGTGGCCAGGTGTTTTTGCATTATTTGCTGAATCAGCTGTTCTTTTTCCGTGGATCTGAAATGCCCCTTTTATGATATAGGGAGGCCCTGTATGTACTTGGTCAGTTGCTAGGCCTTCAATTGTATTACATTGCTCTCTAACGGTGCTGGCGTTTTGATTGCTCTCTCTAGCTTTATAATGTTTTAACACATTTCAGAACAAATATTCTTGTTTCTTTTGTTCAGGAATCTCTGTTCATTGCAGCAATGATTGTGGTGGAAGAAAATTATAAACAACGTAAATATCCACCAGCAATGAAATTAATAACAATGTTTTTTGTACATTCCAAAGTAGAAACCTGTGTTAAAAATGAATGAGGTGGACCTGCATGTATTAGAAAGAAGTCCAAGCTATTTATCCCAAAATGTTCGGATGTTTTTAACTGAAAAAAATTGCAATAAAATATTTCTTATTTAAAACCAGACCCTAAATTCATGTAAGTGCATTGGAGTAGGTGGGGAGGGTGCTGTTGGAAACCTCAGTTGCACTGAGAAGGGTGAATTCTGTTAAACAGAAGGATCTTTGGTCTTTGAGGCACTACAGTGAGTCTGGGGACAGTTTAAATGAGAACAGAAGTGCTGTGGCTAAGGAGTGAGACGCAGGTGGTGCTCCTGGGACAGCCAGAAGGGAGTGACGCAAGATGACCAAAGGGGGGCATGAAAGATACACTTACACTAAAAAAAATTATTCATTGTTTTCTAATATTCAAATTTAACTGGGTGTCCTCTATTTGCTTTCTAATCAGAGGGAAGAACTGAGTTAGGAGACTGAGTTCCCCACAAAAATAGCTGAGAATTACTGAGAACTTATTTCTGGCAGGTGCTGCCCAATGGATTTGGCAGGATCAGCTCATTTAATCTCCACGGCCCTCTGAGGCAGACACTATCCCTATCTTACCCTTTTCTAAGTGAGGAAACTAAGGCGCAGGGAGGTTCCATGACTTGTCCCAGGTCAACCAGCTGGGAGGTGGCCGAGTCAGGGTTTGTACCCTGGCCCTGTGGTTCAGGGCCTGCCCTTGAAAGGAAGGCCTCTCACCACGCATAGATGCGAGATGGTTCATGTTTCTTGGCAAGGCAGGAAAATCTATAAACCAATGCAGTGGAGGGAGGAGATTGAGACAGAGGTGACCATGAAATATGTTTGTATTTTTCTGGGAGCTAAAATAATGGTGCAAGTTCTCACTCATTGAAGGCCCAGGAGACCTGGTGGGTAGGACCACGTGTCCCTCACCTGCCTGCCTCCGAGAACCCGGCCCAGAGCCGTGCATGTAGCAGGTGATGATGAAGGAATTGTCACAGCGGGAGACCTCCAGGAAGCTGCCCCTGAGATGGAGGTAGACATGCGAAGGACATGCTGGGGATGAAAGGAAACGGGACAAGGCAAAGCTGGGCAGGAGGAACCATCAGACCTTCTAGACCTGGCAAAGCATCTGCCAGCCCACAGAGAACTCTGGAGCAAAAATTGCCTGTTACAAACGCCCCACATTGGGCAGAAATGGCTGGGCCCTGGGGCCCTCGGGGTGTCAGTCATTGGTTGGGGTGTTCCATAAGGAGGGCAGGAGCAGAGGTGGGATGGGAGCAGCTGAGCCCCTTGCACCTCCCCCACCAGGACACTGTGCAGCGGAGATGTCCCCAGAAGCATGTGTCCCTTTTCCCAGAGTGGACCTGGGTCAGAGCTGGCCAGAGAAGCAGCAACAATGTCACAGGCTGATCACAGAGCCACCTGAAAAGAAGCACACCCTTCCCCGGCCCTCCCATCCTAACACATCGCCAGAGAGGGGGGACAAAGACCAAGCATCCGTGACCCTCCCCCTCCAGTTCCCTCAGCCACGGATCAAGCCTTAAGGGCAGGAAGGATGAGACTGAATGGGGTGAACTTTTAACACTGTGAAACTTGCCCACGATGTCATTAAGGGACGTGGAGGGGGGAGTTCACACAGGCCCACGAAGATGCTACAGCAGCAGGAAGTAAGAATGCCTCGAGTTTGCACCCACTGCGTGCAGGCTGCTCCCTAAACTGGTGACCTAGGTTGTGCTAAAACCAGACTTCGGGAAATTAGATTCTGAATGTTTAGAAGCTGAGGCAGATCTATACACACCAACTTGAAAACATGACTAGGTCATACTAAGGAAACAGTAAGCTGAGAATGTGTGTGGAATATGCATCTATTTAGGGAGGAGATAAAACACTCGTGTGTTTACATGTGTGCATAAGAAATGTGTGTAGGTGCTTACGCATAGAAAGACGTCCGGAGGGTGCGGGCAAGGTCCTGGGAGGAGAGGAGATACTGTCACTTCCTTTTACAGCCTTAAAAAAGGCGTCAGGTTATGGGTGATTTTTAATTTTGTGTGTGTCTTATTTTCTATAATAAAATGTGTTGCATTTATAATCAGAAAAATTTAAGAAACACAAAAAGAAAAATATTTTTAAATGAATGGAAAAATGAACTAAATGAAAATATAGGCACAGAAGAATGGACTAGATAATCCCTTGGAGACTGTTGCCTTGGGAAATCTCCAGGCTTTCTGGAAAAGGGTAGATTCCAGGAACGACTGGCGGCACCCACTCCCCCCCCCCCAGTCCTCCTAGGGGCTTGGCTCGGCTTGATGCTGCCACCTAGAGGTCAGCGCCGGGCATGACCTCACCCCCTCTCCGGAGGGGCACCTCCAGCCGCGTTTCCAGTTTTCACCTCCAGCCGTTGGTTTCAGAGCCGAGGGTAGAGCTTCGTGGGAATGTCCGGTGTGAAGAGGAGACAGAGGAAAGAGCAAGACCGAACGAGATAGAGAACAGCTGTGCGTGTGCATCTGCTCAAAAGTGAAGCATTTCAAAACCTCGACAGTAGAGCTTAAACCAAGCGCGGGGCCCTTCTGAGTATGGGGCCTTGTGCAACTGTATGGGTTACACGCCCAGGAAGCTGGCCCTGCTTGTGCACTTGTATTTGGATGTGTGTATGTCAGTGATGCTTTTTGTATGCTGGGCATATGTGTGTGAGTGTGTCTGTGTGTACTAACATGTATGTCTGTGTGTGTGCATTGTGTGGTGTGCACTCATCTGTTCCTGTGTGAATGCACATTTGCTTAGGTGACTGCGTATGTCCCTCTGCGGTGTGTGTGTGTGTGTGTGTGTGTGTGTGAGAGAGAGAGAGAGAGAGAGAGAGAGAGAGAGAGAGAGAGTGCAGGTTCTGTGTTCCAGGACTGCAAGCCTCAGGTCTCTGGCTCAGGCCCCAGGGGTAATGGCAAAGCTGTTGGCTTGTCCAGCACGATCTGTAACAGGTGCTGCCAGGCCCTGCCCACTGAAACCATGAGCTCTGGGCACTTAAGGACTCTGTCCAACCCCCCACCCCCACCCCACTAAGAGACTTGGCCAAGCTCTGGCAGGGCCTCTAGCAGCATGAGTCTGTGTCCCGAGGATGACCCCAGCCCCCACTGAACTGCCAGCCTGAGAAAGCTCGAGCTGCCAGGACAATTTACCGTTTGTTCAGCCAACGCGTGACAGCAGGTCCCTGCCCTCCCCTCCTAGAGCACCCACGAAAAAGGGAGTGTTTTTCTCAAGGACCTGAGCGAAAGCCATTCCTTTGACATGCCACCATCAGGAGGGACAGGCCTCTGTACCCCAGTCTCTGTGGAAGGACAGAATCCCAACTTCCATAGCAGCCAGACAGTGGACAGCGCTGGCCTCATCACACTGACACTGACCAACGCTTTGGAAGTTTTGCCTCAAGCCCCCCTTCTCCTTCTTACACCCTCGCTCTCCCTTTAAAACGGCCAGTCACCTCTGCACAGACGGAATGGCCTCAGCCCCTGCCCTGCCATCAGGAGTTACCAAGTGGAATCCGCTTTCACCACTTTAACTGTGTGTGGCTCTGTTTACCTTTGACACCACACCTTTAAGTTCCAGGGCGTTGGACCCGCTCACCCGCCGGCCTGCACCACCTCCCTGGGCAGGGACACCCTCGGCTGCAGCTGCCAGAGCGGGCATCCCGGGAAGCTCACAGCAGCCCCTCGGGTGGGATAATTCCGAGCCCCAGGGGCCACACCACTTCCCATAATTTTGGGGGGGAATGAAGGTCCTTCCAGTTGTCCAAGCGGTAATTTACTTAACAATGTGCATTTGGTTGGCTCCCTCCCTTCTCTCTCACTTCACTCCCCAACCGTCATCTCCTACTAACGGCTCCCAAGTAAATTCTCGCCCAGATCTGCTTCCCCGGACCCAGGCTCTGAGGCTGCGCTCTGAAGTGCAGGCCCAGTCAGCAGGGCTCTGTCCCCAGGGACTGTCTCGGGTGGTGTTTTTAAATGTCTCTGCTCAGCCGGCTGACCCCAGACAAAGCAGCTGGGCAGTGGGCAATGTGCTTGTGTCTCCGGAAGGCAAAGCCTTGCCCAGACTCCACGGAGGGGGCACCCTGGGCTCTGACTTCTGACCCTGCGGATGCCCTCCCTCTCCCCTCTCAGCTTTTCGGCTTCCCAACTGAAAGGGTTGCTTTGTTTTTTCTCTTCTTTGCTTCTTTCTTTCGAAGTGATTTCTGGGGAGCAAGAGTGCCCGGAATACAACAGGGCTGCGCGCCGTTGGCCAAGCGCTGCTCTGTGCCAGGCGCTGCTGCGGCTCAGGGACCCTGGAGGGTAACCTCCTGCCTCCTATGAGCTAGGTTCTCTGACTGGCTCCGAGCCAGCATCGGGGGCCCCCACCCCACCCCCACCAGGATCTCTCAGCTGATTGGCAGCTGAGTCAGCCAGAGGGAGAACCCTGAGACCTGAACCCCAACTCGGCCCCAGTGTGAGCTGAGTTAGAGGCTGCTGAGCGGGCACTACCTCGCTCTCTGTGGCGTGCCTCAGTTTCCCCATTTGTTAATAAGGGGGCTCAGGGAGCCTTTGCCCCCATGTTCTTCTTTAGGGAGGGAGCCGTGGCCTGATGACCTGGGTCCACAGTCCCAGGTGCCCTGCACGCGTGGCCGCCTGTCCGCATTGCCTGGTCAGCCTTCCTTGCTGACGCCGCCTGGCCCTGACCCAGATCAGATGCCGTGCAGCTCGTGGTCCCCCGTCTCGGGCTATGAAAGATCCCCGGCATTTCACTACCAGGAGGAACTGAAGGAGCAGCAGCCGACAGGAAAATCTCCGTGTGACCTTCCTCCTCTGGACCATCAGGCGCCCCAGAAGCCTCGCCGCCCCCCCCCCCCACACTGACTCCTGAGAAAACCATGGCTACCCCTTCTCAAAGCAGTGCAACTACCGGCTGCGGGCATGGACTTCAGTCAGACCACCGCTTCAAACCCCAGCCCTGGCACTTACTGGCTGTGTGACCTTGAGCAAGTCATTGGGCCTCTCTGTGCTTCGGTGTCAGGATGTGAAAGTCGGGGACTATCCCGGCCCTCACCTCGCAGTGGTGTTGTGACTGAGCTGTGCACACGGCTGTCTCAGTGCCGGCTGCTGTTCTTAATGGGGTCACCCTGTGCTCCTAGCCTCTTAAGTCTGAGGAATTACAGTTTCTCTACAATGACTCAGCTTTTCCGTGGTGAACATCTGCAAGGAGCCTGGGGAGTGGGGAGTTACCCTGACCGAAAGCAAAGCAAAACCTAGGAAAAATAGGGAGTCGTGGGTTAAGATAAATCAAAGGAAGAGCCTGTAACCCTGAGGGCCTGAGGCTTAGAGACAGCCTGAGGGCGAAGGGTTGCGGCTCAGGCTGAACTCACCTCTCTGACCTCCAAAAGGCCACAGTCACAAATGCCCCTCCCTCGGGTCCAGAATACTTTACTCCGCCAGTCTCCACCAGGACCCTGACCTGCTCCGGGGCTCAGCAGTGTTCACCCCGAATCACAGCTCCTAAATCCCCACCCTGGAGGCCAAGCCCCCCCCCCACCTCCACAACAAACACACCCCTCCTATCCCCTCCTTTCCTGACCCTCTCACTCCCTGTATTACGCTTGTGTATGTCCCCCATTATCACACCCTACCCTGGGAGCCCTCTGAGCACAAGGGCTACATCCCTGTCACCCCCATGATGCCAAATACCCAGCATATACTAGGTGCTCAGTAAAAACCAGACCACTGGAAAGACATTACCACTGGCAATTATTGCCTGGGTCAGGTCACCCTCTTGCTTGAAAACCGGGTAAGCTAGCAGCACAGGGCAGTGAGCAGGGAGCTGGGTAGCCCTCAGCCTGATTTGTGCTGTACCAGCCATAAAAGTCACCCACCTTGCTGTGTGCACAGGCTCACGTCTCCTCGGATTACTTGTCTGCTCCCCGGGTGGGATGCCTGCAGGGTTGGCCAGAGGGAGGTCATGGCCAGGCCCTTTAGCAGACATTTCTCCAGGAACCTTGATCATGAGCATCCTGGTTTACATGTCAGTCTATTCACGACCCCTCCCCCCCCAAAAAAAAGTCTACTCTTCCCAGGGCGACTTCCCAGGCTTCTGAACCTGCAATGTCATTAAATTAATATTGTCACAGTTATTAGTGGCTTGCTACGTCTGTGCCAGGCATAATGGGGAACATGAACACTATATGCAATAATTTGGAGCAACACAATGAATTTTAGCATATTTCAGGTTCTAAGAAGTCTTGCACAAAATAAATCTGTTTATTGTTATTTGAACAGCATGACCCAAATTCATTTGACAAAGGGACAACTTTTCACATAGCCTGTGGATGGAAAAGAGTTCTGTAATAAAACTGACAAGTCTGGTGAGAGAAAAGAACCTCACAGGGTGACCTGGTCATAGATTCCTAACTGGGCAGGTCATGGTGGGTAGTTACGCCTCAGGCATATAACTTCTTTAATTAAAGGCTTATTTTTGCCTTAAGCCAGCCCTGTCCATTGTTCTTGTGCATCTAGGTAAATGCACCCTTGAAATGCCAGAGGTAATTCTCTCTTCCAGACCCCTCTAAGGCGTGAGCACACAATCTTGTTGGCTATCCTGTACCTTGCTTTCTCCCAACTTCATGTAATCTTCCTTGTTCCCTCCTTAATTCCAAATGTATAAAAGAAACTGCAAAACTGTCATTTTCCAGGGCATTTGAGATCTTGCTTCCCAGCAATTGTTCTCAGTTTGGCTCAAATAAAATCTTATAAAAATTCTTTTCGGATTTGGATGTACTAACCTTGACAGTACCTATTCACAGGCCCCAGTGTTCCGAGAAACACATAGTTGGGAACCCTGGACCTGAAGGAAGGAAAATAATATTTTTTACACACCTGTAAGACGGCTGTGCACTGTGCTGGGTCCCCGATGCACATTTTCTCAGGTTATCCTTACAAGGACCTCTGAGGAAGGAGTTATTGTCCCTGCTGTAAATGAGAAACAGGCTTTACAAGTGAGGCAGCCTTCCCCCAGGAGATGAGCCCAGCTGGGGGGTCACCTAGGGCTGCCGAGTCTCTTGTTGCCCCTTGACCACAAACCTGCCTTTGGATTTTCCTCTGCATTTGCTGCAGTCCTGATTGCTCCTGTTAACCACAGAAACCATGATCCCTAGAGGAAGAAAGTGAAAAGACTTTGCCTGCCCCCCCTGCACCATCCCTGAGAGTTTGGATTTGCAAAATTGGCTAACAAGGACGGTTGACTTCCAGACTAAACATAAATCTATCTGGGCCTCAGTTTCCTCATCTGTAAAATGGAGCTGTGGGTGGGGCAGGAGAGGCATGGTTAGAAAGATGTAACTAAATGGTCTCTAGGTTTCCTCCTCAGCATGGATTGGAGACCTAAAGGCTCGGCCTGCAATTTAGAGACACTTCCACCAGGGGACAAGCTGGAGTAGGACTATAACCACATGGCGCTGGTCATCTGGGGAAGTCCCCCTCCGGTGGTGCTTGGATGTGACAGAAATTATGAAGCCGTTTCTGAATCACTATAGGCAAAGGAGGCCCTGCATGAACTGCAAGTGAATAGCTTTTCCACCATGTGAATTCATGCTACTTAAGATCCGGTCCCTGTCCTTCCTTGAAACAGGAATCACTGGATTCCACCATCCAGGGACCTCAGGAGCTTGAAGAACAAGGAACACTGTTCGAAGCAGCATCAGTGAGATGAAGACCTTATTTAAGTTTTAAAAACCTATGCATGTTTTATTTTGCCAAGATTACAGCTTCTCTCTCTCCAATATATTCAATGTTTAGTGAAAAAGGGTTCCTCTTAATGTCCTGAGATGGGATCTTTAACTGAGGCGAAGTGGTGACACTTGCCTCATTTGTTCCCTTACGTCAAAGCTGAAATTCCCCGCTGCCCAGCGTTCGGTTACTCGGCCGCTCTCGCCAGCACTGGCCTCCTGGAGGGCATTTGGCAGCTCTCTCCTGCAGTCACAGAAAGCGAAGTTATGTCTGAAAAGGGCTCGTCTCACTGTAACGTGAGGTTGAATTTCTGCAGCACCCTTCCAATCCCCCTTCCGTATTCTCATAACTGTATCCACGAGCGGTGCGTGGCCGTGTGTGCCTTTCGAAGGCTGTGCAAATGGGACGTTTCTCAGCGTGGGGCTCATTCTGCGTTATTCCGCCCCCTGTGGGACGTCGTGAGAGCCTTCGGTGCCGGTGCGCATAGACGCGGCTCGTTTCTTCCCGCGGCTCTACGGCACCCCATCTGTCCATTCCCCTGCTCACAGACATGGGCGTTGTTTTGCAATTATAAACAAAGCCGCAGTGACTCTCTTTGTGCGGGGCTCCTGGCGTGCATGTTTGAGTTTCTCTAGGCTACGCAGAAATGGAATTTTAAGTTATGATATCATTTCAATTTTGCTAAATTCTTTTTTGCTGTTCAGCCCTCATAATTCATTGAGTGTGCGAGTTCCCATTTCCCTCCTTCTCACCTACACTTGCATTTTAATGTTTGCCAGCCTGACAGATTTATTGTTTTAATTTGCAGCTGTCTGATTATTGGGGACGTTGAGTATCTTTTCAACTCTTCGGTGTGGCTTCTTCAGTCATTATCAACCCTTTATGTCCCAGCCAGACTGTAAGCTCCTGGGGGAGGGGCTGGGTCTCACATCTAAGGCCCTCGCAGGGCACAGACAGCCCCATCCAAGCATAGATTCTATTCCTACTTTTCCCACCTGGCCACTGTGCCCCACCTTGGAGCCCTGCTCTCCAAGCTTAACACGCTCCCTCCCCTGCAGCTCCCCAAATACGCCATGCTGGGATTTGTTCACACTGTGCCCTCTGTCTGGAACGCTATGTCTCTCCCAGTTCATTTGAATGTGCCTGCTCGTGCCCCAAGGCTCATCTCAAGAGCCACCTCCTCTATGAGGCCTTCCATGACTACTAGCCCCTATGCCATCCCAAGTTCTCTTTTGTGCTTCCACTGGCCCCACGTGAACTTCTTGCTGCCTGTGTAAAACTTTGGAGCATCTGTTTGCCGATGTGTCTCCCCACCTGATCCTGGGCACGCAGAGGACAGGCGCTGCGTCCTAGTGATCCCCGAACCCCCAGCTCGTTGGTCAGGGCTGGGCGGAGAGGGCAGGTGCGCAGGGCCTGTTCGTCGGGTGGATGGATGAGCCCTGAAGCCGGCGCCTCCCGCATCAGCCTTCTGCAGCCTGTGGAGTCCTTGGGAACAAGGACAGCAGTGGGTCCATATCACTGTCCCCCAGCGCCTAACAAGGCCAAGCGTTTGTGGCGCTCAGTGTGTTGTGGGTTTTTTTCTTTGAATCCTTACCTGAGGATATTTTTTCCATTGCTTTTTTTCAGAAAGTGGGGAAGGGGGAGAGAGAGAGAGAAACATCGATATGAGAGAGACACATCAATTGGTTGCCTCCCCACATGTGCCCCAACAGGGGCCAGGGATCAAGCCTGCAACCGAGGTACGTGTCTGTGGCTGGAATCGAACCCGGGACCGGTTCAATGGGCCGGTGCTTTAACCACTGAGCCAAACTGGTGGCTCAGTGTGTACACTCAGTGTGTACACTCAGTGTGTATTTATTGACATAACTTTATGATTGCCTGGTAGCGTAGAAAATGGCTTTGCTCAGAAATTCCTGGATTTTCAATCCCAGCTTCCTAGTGGTATAATCTTGGGCAATTTCCGTGGCCTTTCCAAGCCTCCGTGCTCTCATCTTCCTGGAGAGGCTGGCCATGGCTTTGAGGACTGGGGTAAGGATGGGAAAAGGGTGCTTGTGTGCAGCATTTTATCACATGTACCTGGCATACTATAATTCTATGTCCAAACAGTACGGGGTTTGCTTTGGCTGCAATACTCTGGTTGGCTCACCTTTTTCAGTTGCCGTCTGTGATGAGGCGACAGTAGCTACTCAATAAAGTCTGGTTTTTCCAGCACAAGAACAGCGTCTTGCAGAAATTAGGTCCTTAGTAAGGAAGTTGAGCTGAACTCAGCACCTTGCACATAATAGGTAGTCAATAAATATTAAATCAAGCCAAATCCACCTCCCCATACTGCGTCCTGTTCCAGGCCCACCTTAAAGAAGTCAGTCCTTTTGTGGGGAGAGGGGCAGCCCCTTCTCCTGGCAGTGACCTTGTTTGATTTTTTCCAAAACACAATGGTCTGTGGTGGACTGTTACTGTGGGGTCCCCGCAAACCAAACCTGCCCATAACAGTACCCCAGTGCGGTCTCCTCCCACTGTGAGTCTGGGCTTGGCCACAGGACCTTTAGACCACAGGGACATTAACAAGCCAGGGCGAGGCGAGATGAGTTCTTGCACACTGACCCTTGTCCCCTCAGAAGGTTCCTTCTTGGAGCCCAGTCACCATGCAAAGAAGAAGCCCAAACCAGTCACAAAGAGAGAGTGAGGCCTCGCCAGCCCTGCTGAGGCACCTGGTGTGTGAGAAGCAGCCACCTTCACAGCAGATGCCACGTGGAGCAGAAACTCACCAGACCACCTGAGCCCTGCCCCAATTGCACAATCATAAGCAAATAAATGATCGCTGTTCTTTTAAGCTACTAGGCTTGAGGGTGGTTTGAAACACAGCGGATAACCCATGAGCAGAGCATGTTCTGAGAGAGCAAGTCAGTGATCTGGGCGATGGTGTGCTGCTGGCTTGGAAATCTAACAGGAAATAAGCTTCAGGTAGACATGGCTGCCTAACCTGGAACCCCCTCTCTGGGGTCTTCTTCCCTGGAACCCCAATTCTCAGGTCCATACCCTGTTGTTACCAGGGACCCTTTATCAGTTAAGGGTAAGGCTAGCTCTCTAAACAGATGCCCAGGCTCACATGACAAGAAGTCCGGAAGCGGGTGGCTTCTGGCCAGGTGAATGGAGCAGCTCAGTGAGGTCCCTGGAGGACTCAGATTGCGCAGGACCCAGATTGTGTCTGCTGGGAGCAGCCTGGGCTGCATCCTGCCTCACTCAATACCACAGGAAAGAGTGATGCATTGGCTCTCCTAGCAGAGAAAAGAATCTCCCAGAGGGCCACACACACACACCCACACACACACACACACCCCTCTTCCTTTGCATGTCATTGGCCAAATTGAGTCACGTGTCCATTACTGAGCCAATCATTTTGTATGAGTAGGGGGAGGGGTCAGAATGACCATGAGACCAATCAAAACTACCCTTGGATTAGAGGGGGTGTGGCCAATTCTTCCGAAGTCCCTGGGCTCATAGGGAAGGAATGGATGCCTGGAAATAATCGGGGTTCTGCTGGGGAGGGCACACAGGGTAAGGTCCAGCAGTGTCCCCTATAGGACCCCTCCACACTGGGCATGCGGGAGGAGCCCAGCATACTGGAATCATGGGGGAAGGCAGGGGGGAGGGGGGGAGTGTGGGTGTGGGTGTGGGTGTGGGTGTGGGTGTGGGTGTGTCTAGGGGGCAGGTCTGGGGAAGAGCTGGGGCCCTCAGGGCTTCTGTCCTCCCTCAGTTGGTCTCTCCAGTGTCGCACATCGGCCCCCACCCCAGCATGAAGAGAGGCACCAAGCAGGGGGAGGAGGTTTAGATTCGTGCCTCTCTCTCTTTATTGTTAGCTTTATCGTTAGCACTTTCTTGAGTCGAGGGCACCGCTTCTGGGTCGTTATCTAGGACTTCGAGCTCTTGCTCTTTTCTCCATATCTCTCCTCCAGTGCCTTCTGCAAGTTCATGTTCATAGCATTTTTCTGGTGCCACCGGCCTGCAGAGAGCAGGGCAGGAGCAGGCACAGATCACCCAGAGGACCTCTGGAGCGCCCAGGCCCCATGGTGACCCATGCC
This sequence comes from Miniopterus schreibersii, assembly GCF_964146895.1. NCBI lineage: Eukaryota > Metazoa > Chordata > Mammalia > Chiroptera > Miniopteridae > Miniopterus > Miniopterus schreibersii. The sequence continues at coordinate 180,025,647 of NC_138102.1, forward strand.
TCTTCCAGGCCGACCATTCACACCCAGGGCTCTCTCTGCTGCTCTGGGTTCTATCTGCACCTTGGGGCCACCATCCCCCACCCAGGGAGGGAAGTGCCCCGCTCCCATCGTCCCAGCTCCCACATACCCAGATCATCCGTCTTCCTGCCATGCCAGTGCTCTATGTCCCTCACCGATTTCTCAATCACCTCTGGGGTGTAGGAGGCCTTCATGAGGCTCTTCATCTCCTCTGTGGCCCCTGTGGAACCCCATGAAGAAATCCCCAGAAGCCCCAAGTCAATGGAGGTCAGGTGCTCTAGGGTTCATACCTGGATGTTAGTGTCGTCTATGAAGGGTGGACTGTGAAAGAGTCAAGGAGGGGAATGGGGAAGGTAAGGCAGAGGATGCCAGGCTTGGGCTCAGATCCCAGCTCCATCGTTTATGGACAGTGTGGCCTCAGATAAGTTTTTAGCCTCTCAGAGCTTTGGGCTCTTCATCTATTCAAAGGAAGAGAATGATCTTGCACAGGAGAGGTCCATCACTTAGTAACTAATAGATCAAGCAAAGAATATCAACAAAGAATGAGAAGATTTGTAGAGAAATAATTAGCAAGCCTGCTCTATTAGACAAACAGGATCCTGAACCCCAGAGATTATTTTCACATTGATCATCTACAAAATGGGCCGTCTCCTAGGCTATCGAGCAGGTTCCAACAATTTCAAACAACTGAAATCATTGCAGGCCCTGCTTTCTAATGACGATGCCATCAGGCTAGACATCAACCTTTTGAAAGCAATGTTTATTGGTTTAGCAAGGATGGCTGTACATGCTTATGTCACAGAATGTTAAGTTAGAAATTTGGACTGAAGCCCTAAGCTTGATAGATTTTAGATATCCAAGTGAGGTGTGATGCAGACGACAATGACTCCCAGTAAAAAGCCCAGGGCAAGCCAACGTCCTCCACACAGTCCCTCTGTCCAGCTGCTCTTCCCCCAGCAATCACAGCCTGACCTGCTCCCCTCCTGCTGGTCTTTACTCAGGCATCACCTGCTCTGAGAGGTCTACCCTAGCCAGTCTACTTAACATCCCTTAGGGGTTCATACAGAGGTGCTAACACTATAAAGCAAAGCAAAGGGTTTGTTGACAAAAGTCAGGTGATGCAGCTGGAAGAAGGAAGGAGAGGCTTCCCAGGAGCCTGTGAAGCCCTACCTTAGCCCAGGAGGTGGCACATGGCCTCTTACTATTATTCTTTACACTGCACACATAGGCTTTATACACTCTCTACGTGGGTGGTAGTTTTCACAATTAAAAAAGGATAATGCATCTATACTGGTTTAAATGAAGGAATACAAGTTTGTTTTGACGTTAGGAAATCAGCTAATGGAATTTACCACATCAACAGATCAAAAGGGAAAAAATCATATGGTCTAAATAACTGTTGTATAAATAATTCATACAACTTAACATCCATTCATAGTTTTTTTAAATTAACAAACCAAAGTCAAAGCATCCCTGGAGTGACACATTTGGCTGAATTATGTTCCGTGCTCATACTGACATTAACTCTGTTTCTCTAAAGACTCAGCCTTAGAACAAGATGTGATACTGGGTCCGTGCCCAGACCTAGAAACTGTGGGACATGGAGATGTTTGTTTTAAAAGTGGATTTGACTAAACTCTTACGTCTAAGTATAAAAGAGCACTGGGGAGCCAAGTGATCTTCCCATCCACAGGATTAGTAAACTTCTGTATTATAAAAAAAATAAAAATAAATTTAAAAAAAAATTAACATGCAAACTAGAAATAAAGGGAACCCTCCTTAATCTGATAAAAATTTCAAAATATTATATTTAATGGTAAAATGTTAGAATCAAGAAAGAGATAAGGACCCGTTCCCCTGCTTATATGCAGCATTGTCCTGGGCAAGGCAGCCAGGACAGATGGGAGAAAGGCAGGAAGAGCCCAGGGGTTAATAATGTAAACTCTGGCCCCAGGCTGCCAGGGTTCAAATCCCATCTGTGACTGTTCCTATCTATGTGGCCTTAAGCAAGTTGTTTAATTTTTCCATGCCTCATCTTTTTCTATCTAAAAAAAGGGGGGGGCATATAGCACTTACTACATAAGGCTCTTGTAAAACTTAAAATGTATTTATAGTAAAGCAGGGCCTGGCACATACTACATGCTATGCATAGATGTAGCCATTGTTATTATTAAAAAGAAGTCCCCAAAGAATCTACAAACAAATTACTGGAATTAATAGGTGAGCTGAGTAAGGCTTCTGGATATAAGATTAATGTACAAAAATTAAAATTGCCTCTGTGTATATAAGCAGTAAAGTTAGAAAATGTAACTTTAAAAAATATACCATTTGCAACAAACAGCAAAAAAAAAAAGAGGTTCTTCTAAATAAATCTAACAAAAAAACTGCATAATCTTTCTAGAAAATAATTTGAAAATGTTGTTGACAGATATTGAAGGAAGATTTCAGTTAATGGATCTGAATACCATATTCATGGATTAGAAAATTCATTATCATAAAACTGACATCTGCCCCTACATTGAGCTGTAGATTCAATGTGCTTCCAATCAAAACCTCCACAGAGCTTTTCATGGAAACTGACAAGCTGATTCTGGAATGTGTGTGGAAGAGTAAAGGGCCTAGAACGGACAAGACATTTTTAGCTGCTGGTGGTGGTGGTGTAGGGTGGGGGCGGGGTTTACCCAGCCAGATATGAGACTGCTTATAATACCTTGGTCATAAAAAGTGTAACATTAGCCCAGTGGGCAGAATAGAGCCTGGAAACTGATCCGTGCTCTTAGGAAGCTTGGTGGATACCAGCTGCACCACCCCAGGTCACTGGGGGGAAAGGCGGGACTATTCGATTAAAGGGACTGAGACAATAGGTAACCCCCATAAAGGAGGAATCAAAAATGACTTCCTGCTTCACGCTAAAAACAGAGATCAACTCCAGGTGGCTGAAAGGCTGACGTGTGAAAAGCAAAACTAAATATTTTTAGAAGACTACAGAAAAGACCACCTTTATAACTCAGCAGGGCTAGGATTTCTTCAACACGCGCCTCTGGAACTGTCTCGCCTCAGTAAATAGGACTCCATCCTTCCAGATCCCAGGTCAAAAGCCTGGCAGCGACCTTAACTCCTCCCTCGCTTAGGCCGAATCCTCCATTAGCCTCTTCTGTCTGCTCCGCTTCACACAAACGCCCAGAATCCTACCCTCCGGCCCACCTTCACCAGGACCTCCCTGGGCCGCCAAATGGCACAGGGGTGCCCTCCAGGGCTGTGCAGCGCACCAGCCCTGCTCCCCGGGCCCAACCACCACCGTCTGCCCCCCGGACTTTTGCAGTCACCTCTTCACTGCTCCCCCTGCGTGTGTCCTAGCTCCCCACATCTATTCTCAACACAGCAACTGGAGCAATCCTTTAACCTAAGCCAGACAGTCAGGCCTCCCACTTATGGTCCCTCCCCGGCTCCCCATCTAAGAGAAAAGCCCCTCCCCGCCTCCCCCTGGCCCGTGTCCTCCGCTTCCTCCCCTCACTGCTGTCCAGCCACGGGAGCCTCGCCCACCTGGAATGGCAAGTGCAGGGGCCACCCCGGGTGGGTGGAGATGAAGAGGGGCCTGGGGAGCACGGGATGTCCTAATTCCTAATTTGCAGCACTTGCCAATTTTTGGGTATAAACCCTGCCACGCCCAGTGGTGAGATGGCTCTGTGACCCCAATCAGCCAGCCCAGGACAATTTAACAGTCGGCTCTCGGGAGCTGGTACAAGCTGGTGCGACACCCAATGGTGTTTCTCGGTCTGGATGATGGGTGCGCAGATTTTTTAATATTAGTCTCTTACATTTATGTGGGCGCTGCTATATGAGGTTGCATGTAAGAGGTGCTGGGTGATGATTGTTAGAGGGACGAGAGGAAGGCTGATCGCTGAGGCCTGGAACACAGGGCGATCTCAGCTGAATTCTCTCTTCCCTCCCCCAGCACCACCCCTTCTCTAAGCTCAAAGGAAAACCCAGAAATTTCCAGTGGCTGTCTGGTTCCTAGGCAATGGGGATCCGAGCCAGGTGAGGAGGTTTGCCAGGCCCCTGGGGACACTGGAGAGGACCTGGAGTGAGGCAAGAGGAAGGAAGAAGAGGCCCAGAATGACTTGACTGTTTGCAATGAGGCCGAACTGGACCGTGGGGCCAGAGAGAAGCCCCTGCATGCCGGCCGTGGACCCCATCTGAGCAATTCATTAAACGCTTGGGGACAGGGTCATAGCTAGGGAAGTGACCCGGTGCCAACGAAAACTTCAGATCCACCTCCTACTACTGAGAGTCCTGGGTAAACTCTTTCCAACCTGTCTGTGAAAGGGAGCCCCCCCACCCCGGAACGAACGGGTCCACGGCCGGCCCGCAGGATGCTGTCGCTGTCACTGTCAAAGGCTCCAACCCACCCTTTCCCTAGGTAGTGCCACCCCCAGACCCCGGGAAGGAAAAATACCAGCCTGCCAGCTACTGAGCACTCGCTGGGTGTCACAGGCCAAGCATCTTCAGAGAGTCCTGCCAACGACCCAGTGAAGGCCACGTGACCGTGTTGTCCCCATTTACCAGGAAGGTGACTAAGGCTCAGAGAGGTTAAGGATCTTACGTGAGGCCACACCAGTGAGTTGCTGAGCTGAGCTTTGCACCAGAAACCTGACATCACTGTGACGGAAGGTGCAAGGCCAGGGGTGCCTGGGTCTTGGCAGATTAGGACACCAGAGCTGTTTGGGGGAGGGAGGAGCTGACAGCCAACTGGGATGGACAATCGGCATAGTGAGGACAGGCTTGCCCGGGGACTGGGCATTTACAGAATCGGCACACGGCCTGGCAAAGAGTAGGCCCTTGGTGGCCGTGAATGAGTGTCCCTGGGATATATCCTGGGGTCTGATCCATAGAGGTCAGGGAAGGGGTAGACATCCCATCGGCCTTCCCTGCCCCTTGGGGACCATGGGTGTTCATGGCCCCACCCTTGCCCTTTGACCTGACCTTGAAACAAGTTTGACCGCATGTTATAGCCCAGGTCGTAGTAGTCTGAGAAGATGGAGGCGATTTCCACAGAATTCTGAGTCCTGCTGGGCCACGAGCTCGCCCTCTTGTGACCCTCAAAGTCTTCACCAATGGCCCTTCGCGCCTAAGCAGGGAGGGACGGAGGAGAGACAAGGGGCAGAGAAGCAGGGTCAAGCCTTGTATTTCCCTGTGACTCCCCCGACCCTGCCCTCACCACCCTACCCACCCTCAGCCTGCAGCCTTCAACCAAGCCCCAGGGCTGGGGAGCCAGTAGCTGAAGGCCCCTCCACCCACCTCCCACGCCACCTCCCCCCTCACCTCCCCCTGGGCAGGGACTTCAGTGATCATAAACCCCTCCTGCACTGAGCACCTACTGTGCACCTCTTCAGGAGAGGCTATTTTATAAATGCGGAAAGCTGGGGCTCAGGGCAGGGACTCAGCAAAAACATAGCCGAGTAACCACTGAGCCTGGTTGGCCTCCTGGGATGGAGGCAGCACTCTAGTCAGCTCTAGGTGGCTCCTCTGATTGCATGGAAGCCAACCCTGCCTGTACAGATGGGGAAACTGAGGCCCAGAATTATTAAACCTAAGCCTAGGAGCCAGGAAGCCTGGGTTTGAGTCCCAATTCTGCCACATGCCAGCTGCTGACTTTAGGCAGGTCTCTGCTCATCTCTGGGCCTTCCGAAGGCCGAGAGAGGCCGCAAGAGTGACCATGCCTCAAACTGGACAAGATTCTCCAAGTAAGGCAGAACATTTAGGACAGTGACCTCCCAAGCTAGCTGGTGGGTGGGCTCACCGCACCTTCAGACGACAGATGGAAGGTGACCTGGTGAGTCTGGATCTTCCACTAACTCAGTATGGCTATGAGCAGATTACAGCCCCTCTCTGAGCCTTGGTTTTTCCATCTGTTAAAAGGAAGCAATAGCCCGGCCGGCGTGGCTCAGTGGTTGAGCATCGACTATGATCCAGGAGATCCCGGTTTGATTCCCTGTCAGGGCACATGCCCAGATTGAGGGCTCGATCCCCAGTAGTGGTGTGCAGGACACAGCTGATCAATGATTCTCTCATTATTGATGTTTCTATCTCTCTCTCCCCCTCTCCCTTCCTCTCTCTGAAGTCAGTAAAGATGTATTTTTTTAAAAAGGAAGCAAGAGCTCCTGTCCAGCCTACTGCACAGTGATGTTACTATGAGTGTTGAGAGGGTGGCTTTGAAAATGTGTCTCACAATTCAGAGTAGGAAGAACCCTTAGTACTTGGCCAGAAGTGGCAGGTGAATTTTGTCTTGGCTTCAATTGATCAGTAATAACTCCCTGAAATGCTATATCCGGTGGGGAGAGGTGCCGGCATTGATTAGTGATGTCTGCCATGGGTGCACACTAGGAATGCTGTGGGAGGCATGCTAGGTATTTGCCAGCGGGATCTAGTCCAGCTGCCTCACTTCACAGACGTAGCGACTAAAGCCCAGAGAGGGGAAGTAACTTATTCAAAATGACCCAGCCCTTGGGGCAGAGCCAGGACTCAAACCCAAATCTTCTGATTCCCCATCAATGCTGTCCATTCGCTGCAATCTCCTTTAGATCTGTGTTGAACATATCTCATTCAAACATGAGACTTATATCTGCAAAGTCATCAAGGGCTAGGGCTCCCGAATCTGCTGGCCAGTTTGGGAACTCATCCTACACAACTGGGCAAGTTGGGTAACTTACTCAACCCCTCCTAAGACTTGGCATCTTACCCTAGAGATGAGGAAATAGTACCTTTCTGGTTGGGAAGACGAAATGAGTTGTTATATGTGAAGGGTTCAAACAGTACACAGTGCCTGGCACATAGCAGGTGCTCAGTAAACACTGCTTTCTGGTAATATTGTTACAGGGACTCTGCCCTCAAGAGTGGGCTCCTGTGGGGTCTCATTGTAAGTCTCCATGCATGACCCTCCTGCCGCCCTTGGCTCCTGCACCCTGTGCTGACACCTGCTCTTCGGAGACCAGCTCGTCCACCACGTTGCTCCCAAACTTGTGGCGAATGTTATCAGGAATGACGCTGCTCCTCTGGCCCTGGGCCCCCAAGTTGGGGTCTTCCTTCAGCCCCTGGCATGGCTGAACCCCCTCTTGGGAAGTGGCCTTGCTCTCCCTCGAGGAGGGTCTGTAGCTCCCCTTCTTCAGTGACCCAGGTCGTAAGTCCATCCCAGAGGAGTCCCTGCTGACAGGTGAGGGGTTTGGAGGCCGGACCCCCTCCAGGTGGGCCTGTCCCAGGAGGCTGCCTCGGGGGCTGCCTCTCTGGTGCAGGGACGGCTGAGGGGAGACTGGGGCCTGGCACTTGAACTTAGAGGGGCTATGGTCAGTTCTCCTGGGGTCGGTGTCCTGCTGGCCTTCTTTGTTCAGATGGCCCCTGGTCAACGCAGTTGTACCTGAACAGAGGGGAGAAAGAGGGAAGGAGAGACAGAGACAGACAGACAAATGCAGAGTGGAAGGCAGGAAGGGAGACAGTAGTGGGGGTGGGGAGGGGAACAGGCAGACACAGAGCCCCAGAAATCCAGAGCAGAAAAGAGGATGGGAGCAGAGAGGTCACGGGAGTCCGAAGCATGGGTGAGAAATTTGGGAAGAGACAGGGAGAGAAGTTAGTCCCGCTGCCAAGCCTCCCATGGGACAGGGTTGTCCCACATGGTTTCTGACAATAGGAGCCACAGCCCTGAAAGCTGGCACAGGGCACTACTTGGCTTGGCCAAGTCACACGACTGGAAAGGACCAGAGCTGGGTCTGGGCCCCCGTCTTTGTTCCCCTTCTGAGCTGCTCCCCCACCCTCACTTCCCTCCTCTATTCTCTGGGTTAATCGGGTGGTGTGACCCCAGCCTAGTCCCCCGCTCTCACAGGGCACCTCTCCGCTCCCGTCTCCCAGTCCCAGGAGGTCTCCTGCTCCCAGCCTGAGAGGTCTCCTCTTCCTCCCCTTCTCCCATCCCCAGCATTTGCCCAGGCTGGTTCTGCTACCTAGAAGGCCACCCCTCCTTTCCCTAGATCAAAATTCTACCATTCCTTTCAGTGCGGCCTCACCAGGAAGCCCTCCTGGACGCCCACCCCAAGCTGCGGGCCAGCTTCCGCCCCTCAATTTCACAACCCTGTCCCCAGCATGCTCCACGAATCTCCCCCTGTGTTTTCCCTTTCTCCATCACTGAGCTACAAACCATCTGGTTTCACCTCTAAACTGGGGGGAAAGGGGGCAGGGCCATTAAGGTGGGGTCCATGGGTGAGTCAGCCCTGGGCCTCCCACAGCACCCGCCAGAGAACACTGTGCGTCGGGCTGTAGGTGAAACCCCTCATGAGTGAGGGGCGAGTAGGAGGCTGCGAGGGAATCAGACCCAGAGTAACGCTGCTCTCGAGTCTGAGAGGAGGCCAGACTGCCCCCCCCCCACCGTCCTGGGCTCTGCCTCCGGGGAAACTAAGGCTTCCAAGACGCGGATGACGACCCTTCTCAGAAGGAGTGGAGGCAGAGAGCTTGAAGAGCACTCAGCGCCCACCTCATCAATCTCCTGCTCACGGGGAAACTGAGGTCTAGTGCAGGGATGGACTCCTCCTGGGGTCCCCCAGCATTCAGGGCTCGGGGCTCCAGGGTAGTGCTCCCCATTTTCCCCAGGCTGTGCTCCTGCCTGCCTCCTCTACCAGCATATTCTGCGGAATCGCCTGCTCACCCTCTGCCGGTTAAGTGTTTGTTGAATGAATGAACGATCGGCAGCTAGCATTCCAGGAATCTCATTGTAACTCTACCTTTCCCTCCACTCTATTCATTCAGCTGTAAAATGGGCAGAGTAAATCCTGTTTTACTTGCTATCTAAGGATCAAAAGATGAGTCCTCAGAGTTTCCAAGTTGGCCATTTACCAGAATTCCCCAGGATACAAATTAAAAATGCAGATTCCTGGGCCTCTCCCAGAGCTGCTGTATCAGGATCTCCATGGGAGAGGCTGAGAGTCTGAGTGTTTGACAAGGTCCCTGGGTCATTTGGCTCACTGGAGAAAGCTTCTAGCAGGAGTCCCGCCCCCACCTCATCCCATCTGCCCTCACCCATGCGGACCCTTCTCAGACCTGAACTAATCCAGTCACAGTGCATTGAAACCCTTCCCCATGTCCTCAGGACAGAGCCTCCACCCTCGGGGATCTGGCCCAGGACCAGGCTTGGCCTGGCTCCCACCTCACCCTCCAGTCTTCAAGCCATATTGAATTTCATGCAAGCACCACCCTCTCTCACCTCCACGCCTCTGTCCACACTGCGGGGCCTAGAACACTCTCCTTCCCTCCTTCGGCCCCACCCCACCCCTGCTTGGCTCGCTCATGTACTTCCCACTCTCAGAGACCTGGCCTCTCTCCCCCCGCCCCCCACTGCCCTACTGTGTTCCCCCACAGCCTGCCCATCCACTTGGATGAAAAAGGGGCTCTACAGAAAGGAACCTCACAGGGTGAGCTGATCATGAACTCCTAACCGGTGAGGTCCTGGTGAGCAGTCACACCCCTGGCATATGACTCCTTCGTTAAAGGTTATCTCTGCCTCAAGCAAGCCCTGTCCATTGTTTCTAGATTAACACGCTTTTGAAATGCCTCTTTTCAGATCCCCCCTTCTAATAGTGACCACCCTTCCAGACATTCCTTCTAATAGTGACCACCCTTTTAGAGTCCCTTCTTCTAAGATGTAACCACCCTCAAGAGAGTGAGTAATCTTAACTCTCCTGTCATCCAATCCCTGCCTTGCTTTCCCCCACCTCCATGTAACCTTCCTTATGTTCTCTCCTTAGTCTCAAATGCTTAAAACAAGCTGCGATACTTTTTCTCCGAAGCATTTGAGATCTTGCTTCCCGGTATATGTTGTCAGTTCAGCCCAAATAAACTCATAAAAATTCTCTACAAGTTTGGACATTTCTTATGTCAACATGCTGCCCACAGGGGGCTGCTGTCTCCCCTCTGAGCCCTGAGGACGGGCCCTGTGGCAGGGTCGTGATCCCCAGGCCTGGCAGATGGGACAGGCCCAGTGATATTCCTTTCCCCCCCTTTTCCTTCTGTCTTCAACAAAATGCCCTGAGGAAGTCAGGGCCACACAGAGAGCTAGGGGAAGGAGTAGTCCCCGCTGCCCCTGAGGAGTCCCTCCCAAAGCCCTGGCTGTGCACTGAGTGTCCTTGGTCAGTGCGTCCCTGGCCAGCCAGTCCTACCTGCTTGGTGGCCCAGCTCCATAGACTCTTGTTCCAAGCTTAGTCCTGTAAACAAAGAAACAAACGGTCGTCTCAGATGTCATAGAGGCCTCGTGAATGGAAGTAAGCTGAGAGTGGAACAGGGAGACCTGTGCCATCTACCCAGCCCCTGACCAGAGGCCCCTCCACGCTGCTGCCCCTAGTGCTCTCTGGCACTCAAGGAGCCCCACGCCCCATCCACCCATCACCCCTGGGCCTGCCTCCTGGACCCTCAGACTCTGCCCTTTCTGGAAAGCCTTGGGCACCCCCACCACCAGTGAGTGCCTCAAAGGCCTTTCTCACACAGCCTGGGGCCTGGGCCCCTCTTCCTCCTGCTTCTCCCCCATCTGCACCAGCCAACACTCCCCTGGCCGTGGGGTGCTGTCCCAAGCTCCCCATCCTGATGACTAGTTGCCTTTCTGCAAATAGGATTTTGTCCATTTTACCAGCTGGGCATTCAAGCTCAAGCAAAGGGAACCAACTAAGCCAATGTGGAGAACAGGATCCAACTCTGGTGTATGTAACCTGTCTTTCCTCCGAAGACAGGCCTTTGGGCCAAATTTGGGGGTCCGCTCTGGCATCTTCAAAAGCCTCTGCACCTTTTAGGGTTGTGTTCCTTTTTCTTAGGTGATCTTTTTATTATTCATATTCTCATCACTTTTTAGAAAGGTTTTTGTGAATTTTGAAATAAGATAAAATTTCTGCCACCTGAATCACCCTTCCCCAGCTGAGCCTTGATGTGAGAACACAGCCCAGCCGACACATTAATTACAGCCTGTGGGAGACCCTGAGCCAGAGGACCCAGCCAACTACACCCAGGATCCTTACCCTGAGAAACTGGGAGATAATAAATTTTTCTCTTTTTTTAAAGCACAGGTTTTATGCTGCTGAGCTTTGTGGTGACTTGTTATGCAACAATAGCTAGCTAATATTTTGGTACCAAGAATAGGGCGCCTCTGTAACAAATACCTAAAAGTGTGGGAGTGGCTATGGAACCAAGCAGTGGGTGGCACCTGGGAGAATTTTGAGGAACATGGTGGAAAAGGCCTTAAATTGCCTTAAGCAGACTGATAGCAGAAATCTGAACTTGGAGAATGCTGCTACTGAAGGCACACAAGGAAGTGAGGGACATGTTATCAGAACCTGGAGAAGAAGAGCTCTTGTTGTGTAGTGACAGAAACTTAAGGATGCTCATCGGCAGTCACATGGAAAGCAGAGCATGTGACTAACGAACTGGATGACCTAGCAAAGGAGATTTCCAAACAAAGTGCTGGAGGTGCCTCCTGGTTTCTTCCTGCTGCTTGTAGCACAATGTGAGAGGGGAGAGAAAGATTGAATAAAGAGCTGTTAGGACTTAGAGGCAGGACTTAATAATTTTGAAATTTCTCATCCTCTCCAGATGTCAAAAGATGCAAAAATTAAGAAAAGGCTTCTGGGAGAAAATGGGAGACATCTGTAATACTGTCAGCAATAAAATAAAATTAAAGAAAAAAAGAAAAGAGAAAAGAAAAAAAGAGAGAAGAGAAGAGAAGAGAAGAGAAGAGAAGAGAAGAGAAGAGAAGAGAAGAGAAGAGAAGGAAGAAAGAAAAGAAAAGAAAAGAAAAGAAAAGAAAAGAAAAGAAAAGAAAAGAAAAGAAAAGAAAAGAAAAGAAAAGAAAAGAAAAGAAAAGAAAAGAAAAGAAAAGAAAACTACTTTAGATCACTGTCAGGAAAATGTAGCCAAGGGTGTGACTGCACAACCTTTTGTTAAAACATTAAAAAGATGAAAGAATCAGAGTATTATTCAGTCACACAATGGGCCCTTACAAGAGATAAAAATATGCCTCACAGATTCTCTTAATGGAATAACAGGGCCTCTAGGAAGCTTAAGGGTGCTATCTCTCAGCAGGAATGACAGTTGAGAAGAGCAGTGTCACAGTTTGGGGGAAAACTATTGGAAAAAGTACTGCCAGCTTGGAGTGAAAGGGACAGAGACAGTTCAGAATGAAGAGAGACCAGTGGACTTCCAAATTCTGACAGAAAATAGTCTGAAAAAACCATCCAGCTGCCAACACGCACTACTATTTTTTTTAAAGGATAACTTAGAGAGTGGAAGCAAGGGTCCACAGGGCAAAGCTGAGATTATGGAGAGTTATTTCCATGCCTTGAAAACTAATAAGGAAAGCCCAACATTTGCCTGATTTCGGAATTGCTATGGACCAGTGACTGTGTTTCCATTTTCCTTGTATTTGAATAGGAATGTCTGCAGCTCTTACCCTATACCTGCCACACCACTGTATGTCAGGTGTGTTCAGGGCAGATAGCTTAGTCTCACAGATCTAGTGATGGAGGACTGAACTCAAGAAACAACACCTGAAGAGAATCATCCACACCTGGGCCTGATTTATAGGACCAGATTCTAGAGTTTAAGGAGATGCTCTAATGAGATGAGATGTTTGGAGATTGTGGGAGGGGAGGAATGTATTTTGCATGTGGGACATATATGATCATCAAAGGTGAGATGGGGGCACTTGATATAGCTCCAGTGTCCCCTATTCCTTGGTATTCACCCACCTGGGTAATTCCACTTCTGGCCCCAGCTGTGGGCTGGACTTACAGACTTGCTCCTAACAAATAGAATAGGACCAAAGTGATGGGATGCCCCTTCAAAGATGAGATTATAAAAGACCATGACTGTCTTGTTCACACACTCTCTGGGGCTTCTTGGTTCAGTCACTCTGACAAAAGCAGCTTCCATGTTAGGAGCTGCCCTCTGGAGAGGCCCACAGGGCAAGAAACTGAAGGTGGCCTCTGACCAACAACTGATGAGGAACTGAGGCCCTCAGTTCACAATCCTACCACATGAGGGGCTTAAAGTGGTCCTCCTTTAGTTGAGCCTTGAGATGAGACCGAAGCCCCGGCCAACGGCTTAACCACAGCCTGTGAGAGAACCTGAGACAGAGGACCCATTGAAGCTGCATCTGTTTTCCTGACCCACAGAGCCTGTGAGATGATAGTCTTAAGCCACTAAGTGTTGGGTGATTTGTTATGCAGTCTAGTAGATTAGTCTTTCTTCACAAGGACTTGGTGAGGGGTTCAGAGAAAGTATTAACTTACCCTCTTTCCCAGAGGGAGGAACTGGGGCTCAGGAAGGAAACAGGACCTCACCCAGGTGGTGTTGAAACCAAGCCCATCTTCTATTTCCTTCAGGTGAGTTCTCTCCTATTGTCCCCATTCCCCGTTCCAGCCACCCAACTGAAGTGCACAGAGCAGCTTTCCCATCCGCCCAAATGGCACCCCCGGTGTGGCCTCACTGCAGTTTCTGACCTGGAGAGAAGGTCCCAAGAGATGCTGGTCAAGGAGGGAGAAAGTGGAGGTCCAGCTGCAGTCTGAGCACTCTTCACTCACAGGCAACTCTGAATGGGGAGAGGGAAGGTGAGCTCTGTGTCCCGACAGACCCCTGGCCCACCTTGCAAGTATCTGCCTGACCTCTCCACTCTCCTTTATACTGTCAGAAAACACATGAGCCGCTCCAGTGTGCTGGAGCCCAGGAGTGTAGATCTGCACTGCTGGTGAAGACCAAAGGATGGTTGCTAGGGAGCAGCCCGCCCCTGCTCTTCATTGGAGTCTCCATGGTGATCACTACACAGAGGGCTCTGTTACCTCAGAGGCTGAGAGGCCAACCCTAGGGAGCAGAGGCTTTAGAAAGCCAGCACTGACGGGCAAAATAGACCTTGAGCACCCACCACGTGCCAGGTTGTGTATACCAGGCACAGAGGGCTCAGGTGCCATCGAGTGGGAAGGAAGTTATTGGTATTACAAAGGATTAAGTACAGGGTGATTAGTTCTATCTAGGGAAAGAAGACAGGACTCACAGAAGGGCCACTTGAGCTGGATTTTGAAGGACGCATAGGAGTTCAACAGTTTAGAATGGAATCAAATATTAAAGGCATGGATGTCCTTATGAGCATAAATGTAGGTCAAGGGGAATGGGGAGGGGAGGGAAAGATGCACCTGGGCTGTCTGAGCTGGACGTGAAGGGATCAGGAACCAAGGAGTAAAATTAGAGCAGAGGTGGGACAGGGAGGGTCTATGCTCCTCCTTTTGAAACATAAGGGCTTCAGGAGATTATATAAGATAAAATGACTTCCACAGTTGGTGCCAGCCACTGAGTCCTGTCTGGCTGCTGCTCAGCAGGGGTGGGGGTACAGGGAATGCCCCCTGCATGCCCAGCCTTTCAGGGTCTCCGCAGGAGGCAGAGTGCTGTGGTTCAACTTGGGGTCTCCAGAGTCTGGGCCTGCCACTCATTAGAAGAGCAGCTTTGTCCATGTTCTTTAGCTGAACTTTCCTCATATGTGAAACACATATAACCCACCTCCCAGGGCAAGAGTGAGGACTGAACGAAGTCATTTTTGTGAAATGCCCAGAACATTCCCTGGCAGAGAGAAATGTTGCTATAACTCTAAGTTAACTCCATAAGCAACCCACCTCCAAGGCCTTCAAAGAAACCGGACCGGGACCCCTTTATCCAGCTCCACGTCTTCCCTTGACCCTGGTTGAAACCACCACCACCGCTTGCCTGGGTTAGCATACTTGCCTCCCCACCGGTTTCCTGTTTTTGCTCTTGCCCCCTGCATTAACTACCTATAGGCTCTAACAGTACAGGCAAAGGTCAGAGATACTGTGGGTTTGGTTCCAGACCACCACAATAAAGCAAATATTGCAATAAAGCAAATATTGCAATAAAGCAAGTCACACCCATTGTTTGGCTTCCCAGTGCATATAAAAGTTATGTTTACGCAATAGTCTATTAAGTGTGTAGTAGCATTATGTGTAAAAACAATGTACACACCTTAATTTAAAATACTTTATTGCTAAAAAAATGCTAACCATCCTCTGAGCCTTTAGCTGGTCGTAATCTTTGCGCTAGTGGAGGGTGTTGATGGCTGCTGACTGATCAGGGTGGTGGTTGAAGGCTGGGGTGGCTCTGGCAATTTCTCAATATAAGACAACAATGAAGTTCGCTGCATCGATGGACTCTTCCTTTCATGAACAGGTTTTCTATAGAGTGTGACGCTATTGGGTGGCATTTTACCCACAGTAGAACCTCTTTCAAAACTTGGACATAGGAAGGGGGGAAGGGGAAGAGAAGGGGGAGTTTTTATCTCACTCCTTAAACAGACAGCCAGCAGTCTCAGGGCTCTTCAAAATAAAATCACCGAATGCTTCTCATAAATTCTGGGAAAACCATAAAAAAGTAAAAGGGAGACCTCGAGATCCAGTCTGTACCAAGATATCCGGCAGAGAAATTTTAAAGCCTATAGACAGTATAAAAGGCTAAACCTCTACTGGGCAACGCTCCTCAGATTAGCTGAGAGCCCATCTGTGCTTTATGCCAGATGTATTTTGACAATTTGCTTGCCTTGCTTTTTGATAAATTTACTTGCTTTACTTCTTTAATAAATTCACGTTATTACAACACACATACACATAAAAAAAATTGGACAGCAGTCACTAATCATCAGAGAGATGCAAATTAAAACCACAATGAGGCATCACCTCACACCTGTCAGAATGGTTCCATCAACAAATCAACAAACGACAAGTGCTGGCGAGGGTGTGGAGAAAAGGAAACCCTAGGACACTGCTGGTGGGAATGCAGACTGGGGCAGCCACTGTGGGAAGCAGTATGGAGGTGCCTCAAAAGATTAAAAATGGACCTGCCATTTGACTCAGTGATCCCACTTCTAGGAATATACCCTAAGAATCCTGAAACAGTAATCAGAAAGAATATATGCGCCCCTATGTTCATAGCAGCACAATTTACAACAGCTAAGATCTGGAAACAGCCCAAGTGCCCATCAGCAGATGAGTGGATAAAAAGCTGTGGGACATTTACACCGTGGAATACTATGCAGCTGTAAAGAAGGATCTTTTATCCTTTGGGACAGCATGGATGGACCTGGAGAGTGTATGCTAGGTGAAATAAGCCCGGCAGAGAAAGACAAGTACCATATGATCTCATTCATATGTGGAATATAATAAACAAAAAAACTGATGAACAAAATAGATCCAGAGACATAGAAGCACGGAACAGACTGAGAGATCTCAGAGGGAAGGTGGGGAGGGGGAAGGGGGTGGGGAAAGATTAATCAAAGAACTTATATGCATATATGCATAACCCATGGACACAGACATTGGTCTGGGGAAGGCCTGGGGGTGGGATGGATGAGGGGTGGAAGGGGTCAATGGGAGAGAAAAGGGGGACATCTGCAATACTTTCAACAATAAAAAAACAAAACAAAAAAATAACAAAATTGGATAGCAGGCAGCAGGGAACCCCCAGTGGGTAGGGCCTGGAATCATCTTATGGCCCCAAAGGAGGGTTTAGAGAGCCTGTTTCTGGAAAACTGGAGATCCAGCCACCTGGGTCCACCCTGCTAGGTGACTCTTCTCCAGTAGCTTCTTGGTTCACCAGCCTGAGCTCTAAGACCTCGTCTCAGGAGCTTGGCTGCTTCTCCAGCCCCTCCCTCACCAGCCCCAGAGGGTCTTACTCTGAGCCAGGAAGGTCACCTAAGGTGGAAGCCACCTTCCTCTGGCCTGCTTCTGAGCATCACCTCTTCTGAGGGCCCAAGGCCTGAGTCCTGTGACACCTCTTTGAACAGTCACTTGGAAGGCCAGCTGTCCCCACCCC
Source organism: Miniopterus schreibersii (assembly GCF_964146895.1). Taxonomy (NCBI): domain Eukaryota; kingdom Metazoa; phylum Chordata; class Mammalia; order Chiroptera; family Miniopteridae; genus Miniopterus; species Miniopterus schreibersii. Next base: position 180,042,549 of record NC_138102.1, read on the forward strand.
CCTCCCAACCACACACACACACACACACACACACACACCCAGAGGGCGGGGCCCACAGCAGGGGTTGGTGCCTGGCCAGCTGTGGTCTCACTTCTCTCTGGCTTCCTGGTGCCCCTGCCAGGTAGGCCCCAGCCTGCCCCACCTGGTGTGGAACAGGGGGCCTCCTCTGCCAACACTAAACAATAAAGTGGCTTCCCCAGCTGGCGGTTGCTACGGGGGTTTCTTTCCTTGGTGGATTCTGAGGAATCTGCAGGAGATGGCAATATGGGGGGTGCGGGGCAAGGATGGAAGCCAGGGAGAGGCAGGCAGACACAGCGACTCAGAAAAAGCCACGTTTATTCCAGTGTTGTTGGGGGGAAGGGGAGCTTGACCCAGCGATTCTAAAATTGTGCCTGCCGGTCCCCTTCGCTGGAGGGCATGAGCCAGCTGCAGGGCAGCCAGGCCGTCACTGACCCGGCTGGGTTGCGGGTGAGTGGAGAGGCTCGGGGCTCAGGCCTTCCCGTCCTTGCCCTGGGACACGCGGGTCTCTGGCGGGGCCCGGTGGAACCACTCGAACCAGGAGCCATCGTAGATGGCCACGTCGGGCTTGCCGCAGAGGTAGGCGGCCAGGGCGATATGGCAGGCAGTGACACCCTTGCGACACGTGGCAATGAGGGGCTTTGTGAGGTCCACCTTCTTGGCGTCGAACATGGCCCGGAGCATCTCTGGGCTCTTCTCGAAGCCATCCTCGGTCAGGAAGTCCATGAACGGCATGTTGACTGCGCCTCGGATGTGGCCGGAAGCCAGTCCTTGGCAGGGGCAGAGAACAGAGGGAAGGGCAGGGTTAGGAAGGCACCCGGGGTAGGGGGGCCTGGAGGCCTCAACAGCCAAGACTATAAGGATAGGGTAGTTTGCAAGTAAAAATAATGTCTCTGCCCTTCCCTGAGCTTGGTTTATTCCCAGCCCTACCTATATTCAATGTCCATGACTTAAGACAAATTGCCCTCTTCCCCCAAAACTGCCTTGATGTAGGAATGTCCAAAATCATAGCTGCTGGAGAGGACAGGGATATGAGTCTCGGCTCTACCATTTACTAACCCTTATCTTGGGTCAATCGTGGCACTTCTCTGACCCTCAGTTTTCTCAGATGTAAAATGGGATCAGTGGTGCAGACCCATCTCATAGGGTTGTTGAGAAGAGCAAATGAAATGATTAATGTGAATGCTATGTGCTGCCAACTGCTGAGAACAAAGGTGAAAGGAGAGACTCAGCCCTGCTCTCTGGGAGTATGGTCTAGTTAGGAAGATAAACATTAAACAGATATCCTCAGAATTTGTTAATATTAACATGACTCCATTTTACAGGTGAATACACTGAGGCAATATAGATGACATTGGCAAAATAAAACGGCTTCCCTAAGGCCACACAGAGAGGTAAAGGCAGACCCAGGATGGCACGAAGTCACCAGGTTTTCCTGTTAAGCACACAGCTGTGGAAGGAGCGCATGACCAGGTGTTAGACATAAGTTCAAATCCCAGCTCTGATACTTACCAGAAGGCTGACCTTAAGCAAATGACCTCACTTCTCTGAGCCTCAGTTTCCCCATGGGCAAATGGGAATGAGCGTAGTCACATGTGTCAGGGCTGTTGTAAGGAGTGAAGCCCTGACTACTGAGGCTGGCCCAGCCACTCTCAGATGCTGTGGCTCCCATCACTTCACCACCCACACCAGGGGGCGAGTGAGACTGGGGATAGTGTGGTCTGTCTCTTTAGGCGCCTCCTAGCAACACTGAGAGGCTTGGATGGAAGCAGAATGGGGGTCTGGGCTGGCTTTGGGGTCCATTCCAGAACTGTTTGCACCCAGTGAGTGCCCTCTGCCAAATCTGGCTTCAGACAAGCCAGCAGGTTGGATACAGTGGACTAGGCACAGCCAGAGCTGGTGCCACCCACAGGGCCAAGGCCTTGGTCTAGCTCCCAGCATGCCCAGGAGCTCCTCTATCTCAAGTGCCCCACACTCCAACAGACTGGGCACTGGGAATGGGGCCCAAGACACTTTTGAGCGTCTCTTTGAGCTCCCAGGATGGGAGCAGGATCAGGGTGGGCAGCAGTGGGAGAGGACCTGACCTAGTTACCAGGGCACACACTCGGGTATTGTGCAGCCAAGCAGGCCCTGCACCTCTGAGCCTCAGTTTCCCCAACTGTGAAATGGGGAGATAATCCCACCTACCTCTCAGGCTTGTGGAGAAGTTAGTTACTGTAGGTAAAAGCCCCTAATGACCCTGGGCACACAGTAGGTGTGCAATGTCCCATTCCTCTCACCCAAGGTCAAAGAGGATTCTGAAATTCGCTAGCACGACTCAAAGAGTTCCTTTGATTAAATAGATGTCCAATGTATAAAATTATAGCAATTTTTTCCTGTGGTGATTTCATCTTCTTGTCTGGAAACTTTAATCTGGGATTGGATGGGTGCTGATCCTACCAGTGAGAAACAATTCATCAGGGGGTTGTTTGCCAAGAAGCCCAACTTTTAAATGTTCAGCATTCACGCAGTGGGCTGGATTTGGTGCATTTAAAAGCACAAGCATTTGTTGAGTTTGAACGCTCCCCCACTGCCACCCGGTTCCCCCATGAACCCGAGTCATTGTTTTCCTCTGATTACATAAAAGTGAAGAAGTCAGAGTTCTGCAGCCCTCCTGCGGGGGGGGGGGGGGGGGGGGGGGGGGCTCCTTTGCAGCTCTGCCAGCGAGGGCCCCAGGCAGGGCTGAGGAATTGAAATGAGTAGAAACTGCCTCCCCGCCCCCCCCGGGGGGGGGGCCGTATGGAGGCGCTTGGGGTGGGGGGAAGGAATCAGTCCAGAGCAGCTTGGGGAACAGCCAACTGGAGGAAAGGCGGGATGGACCCGGGAGCTGCTGCTCTTCCGAGTGCAACTCCAGCTGCAGGCCCGGCTTGCCCTCCCCCCGGCAGGCAAGCTGCCATGCTCGTAACCTCTGGCCCCCAGACAATGGGTCATCATACAGCTTTATCCTCTTGGCACTAAAGGGGAGCCCAGGCTCAGAGAGGTGAGGTAACTTACCCCGGGACACACAGTACAGGTGTGTGAGGCAAAGTCAGGTCTGTGTGACCCCAAAGCCGGTGCTCTTTGACCCCCCCGCACCCCCCGACCCGAGCCGCCCTGGAAGAGGGGGCTGAGGCTGAGGATGGAGGAGACGACCCCTCCTTTCCCTCAGCTGCCCAGAGGTCTGGGGCCTTGTGTTCCAGCTTTGGCCAAGATGCCAGTCAAATTGGTGAGGCTACTGGGAGGTGTGGGTTTTCAAGGCCAGGAAAGCCTGTTTGGCTCTTTCTTGCTTTCTTCCTAAAGACACTAAGGAATTCCGAGCAAGTAGCCCCAGTGGGTAGCCCCCAACCCTGGCCACTGGGAGGCATCTTGGCACCTTCTTCCCGCGCCCCTCTGGCCCCAGCCCCCAGACGTTCAAGGGCAAGAGAGAGGCAGAGGGGCCACACGATCCCACAGCAACAGCAGAGCTGGGACCTTTCTTCCCAGTCCTCACATTTGCTTACACACAGTGGTCTTGGGAAACAGCCCCCCTTTGATGCCTGCAGGCTGGGGTCAAGTCTTGGCCACTTTGCCTCATTAGAGAAGTCTCTGCTCCCTAACCCCCACCTGCCTCCCTGTGCAGGGCTGCCGTCGGTGTCAAGGAGAGCATAAAAAGGATTCTGCAAACAGGAGTGTTCGTTAGGGGTCAATCCTCCCTCCTCAGCCTCACCCCTCCCCCGCGCAGGGGGAAGGAAAAGAGCCTGGGTTTATAGAGACGCTGAGCTGGATCGATTCCCACCTGTTTCCTCCCTGCCCCCAGGCTCCTAGCCTAGGTGAGCAGTGTTCCTTTCATTATGGGTTTTGAGCTGAAGGGACTTGCTCAAGGCGACACACAAGTGCCACACCAGGATATAAACTCAGGCGTCCGCCTCTCCCCTCGCTCCCCTTGCAAACAGGACCAAAGCCACACGGGACACAAAACTGAGGCCCAAGGGGGAGTTGCTTGCATGGGTTCCGCAGGAAGTGGCTGTTAGGTTTCTGAGGCCCTGCTTCCAGCTACCTCCTGGGGGACACTCTCCAGGGATGCCCAGGGCCGGCCACCCACATTCCCCCGGGTGTTACATCTGGGGCCCACGGGCTGCCTCCCTGATCCCATCCCAAGTTGGCGACCATGAATTCAGCAGAGCCTCATGAGCCTTTGTCCCCAAAATGTCTCATGCGGAAGGCCAGCAAAGCCTTAGAAAACAAGGGAGGGAGGTGCCTCATCCCCGTGCCTTCGTAGACGGCCTTGGCCTTTGCACAGTTCCTCGCCCTTCTCAAAATATCCTTCTAGCCACTGCTGCATTTAGAGGAATACACCCCCAGGTGGGAAACGCTGACATTTCTCCTCTCATTTTATAATAAAGAAACCCGGGGAAGCTGAGCAATTGGATTTGGTCCCACCACAAATGAGGGGCTGACCTCAACTAGGAACCCTGCTCCCCAGGGCTCCAGATGGGAACTGCAGGAGGTGGAAGTAGGGCCACGGGCAGGGGGTGGAGCTTGAAAATTCCAGGCCTCCGGGAGGCATCGCCCACAGCAGGCCATTTCCCCTCTCTGAGCCTCAGTCTCCTCCTCTCTAAAATGGGAGTGAAGAGGCTGGGTCTGGCATCTCTAAGCTCTCCCTTCACTTATTCTCAGAGTACTTCGGGGCAAGCTGGAAAGCAGCTCAGGGAACAACTCCACAATCCTCCCCCAGCGGCAGCTTAAGTCCCAAGGAGAGAAGGCGGCTTGAACCAAGGCCATGAGGGGGCTGCAGGAGCTCTGTGCCAGGAGTCTCTAGAAGGTGACAAAATAACTTGAATCTTCAACTCTGGACCTTCAGAGAGCAAGCTGGGCAAGGATAAAACAGGGCCTGGAAAAAAACCACAATAGGGACAGCAGAACCCTGCATTCTCCTGGCTTATCCACTAACTAGCCTTGTGGCCTTGACCTTCCCCTTCCTCTGTGTACCTCAGTCTCCCTTCTGTCCTAAGAGGTGGCCTTTCTGGCCCTTCAGTTCAGTGTTGGAAATAGCTTTCAGAGTTCTCTTCTTCAGAGGCACAGAGAGGAAGAGATAGTTTTCAACAAGTTAGGCAAAATGTTGCACAGGAGTTTGATTCTGCAGAGGCATCCTGACTGAGGACAGAGCCACTGCCCTAGGAGGTGCCAGTCACTCTGAGGGCTCAGGCCAACCTGGGTCATGAGAGGCCCCAAGAGCACTGACAAGAGGTACTCCACCCAGAAGGGGTGATGGCAAGACCTCTGAGGTTCTAAAACTCTGCATTCCCTCTCTGGAGATCATCCCCACCCCCAGCTGTGTAGAATCCTCCACAGGAGAGGGAGAACTTCTGTGCCATCTCCCTGCTGATGCCTAGGGAGGGAGCTCCCTCCTGGGCCTGCAAGGTGGGGATGGGCAAAATGGCGATGCATCCTGGTTTAGCTCACTGGTTTGAAGCTAGGCAGCACTGGATTCAAATCTTGACTCTGCCACTTAACTGAGCAAGTAACAATATCCTGGCATCTCAGTTTCCTCCCCTCTAAAATGGAGATATTAAGCCTGTTGGACGAGATCACGCAATGTCGAGTGCTTAGCCTGAAATGGCAGAAGCTGGTAGCTCTGCAGACAGGCTGCCCTGCTTGGAAAGGTCAGGGGTCCTGGGAGAGCTGGAGGGGTGGACTGGGGGAAGGACATTGTTGACATCTATAAGGGTTTCTGAGGAGTAGAGAGGCCCTGAGAAGTTAGGTACAGGGACTGAGAGGCCCCTGTACAGTGATTTGTGTGTTGGCTCACGGGCATGTGGGCAGCTAGTGCCTGGGTGTGGATGTGGGTGGATATGTCACCAGTCACCTCTGCTGATGCCGCCACCCCAAATGCATGCTAGGTGCCTGTCAGCACATGATTATGGGACCACATTGGAGGTCCTCATGCATCAGGGCTGAAAAGCCTTTAGGTTTGACTCTATCCTCTCATTTTACAGATGGAAAAACTGAGGCCTACATAGGAGGTACTGAGGGCAAAACCTGAAGAGGGTCCCAGACATCCTTATTCCCCATCCCTCCATTGGGCGTTATTCCCCAGGGACTATCCCACCCACTGGGACACCTACCTACAGCATCTGGCTCCGGCTGGGTGCCCAGGAACCGCCCTTGGGCCCGTGAATCCACCAGCTGGAACCTCTTAGACTCAAGGTTCTCCAGCACCTGCTCGTAGGTCTTGAGCAGCGAGCGGTCAAGTGTGGCTTTGAAGACTGCAGGCTCTGGGCATGAGGGCTCAGATGTCACGGGGTGGCCCTCCTTCAGCCAGTTCCGGAAGCCACCATTGAGCACTGACACTGTGCGGTGGCCAAACACACGGAACATCCACCAAACCCGAGGTGCATAGAAGCTGCCCAGGTTGTCACCATCATATACCACCACGTGTGTGTCATTGCTGATGCCCAGGCGGCCAACGTAGTCAGCGAAGCCCGCCTCGCTGGGCAGCATCATCTCGTAGGGTGACGACTTGTCCTTGCACTCCTCTATATCAAAGAAGGAGGCGCCGGGCACATGGCGCTCCAGGTACTCCTTGCGGGCATCCCGAGTGCCCGGTGAGTACCAGGACGCGTCCAGTACTCGCAGGCCAGGCCCCAGCTTTCCAGCCCGGACCGACTCTGCCAGCCACTTGGTGGAGACCAGAGCCCGGTAGAGCACCTGGTGAACCATGGTTTCAGCTCCGCTCTTCACCTGGCGCGGGTGGGAACCGGGAGAGACAGGCCGTGAGGACCATGTGTTCAGTGCGTGGGGCCTGGCACGCGCTTTTTCCCCACCAACCCTTCAGGGTGGCGTGTTCACAGCAACCCAGCCGACCGGGGCGTGTCGTGGGACAGGTGGGCAGATTCCCTAAGGAAAGCCTCTCCGCCCCTTCCTGGGTCCCCCTCACGGAAGGGGGGCGCAAGAGCTTCCGAGGGCTCCAGGGGGAGCGGGCCCCAGAAGCTACAGTACTCGCCTTCCGGACCCTGCCACATAAGAATCGCGAAAAGATGCCCAGGGTGGGGGAAGATGGCATCGTGGGCTTAGAGCCCCCTTTCCTGGAGGGCAGGGGAGTGGGCGCGTGGGGGAGGGTTCGCTGGAATCCTGCACTTTACCCTCCGACTCCCGTCCCCCGCGCCTCTGGTCTCGCAACGCCCCCTGCGCTTTCTTGGCAGCTGGGGCGAGCCCGCCCCCAGGATGCCCGGTCCGGTGCCCTCTGCCCCCGCTGGGTCAGGGGTTCCCGGGGCGTCGCGCCCGCCCTCGCCACGGGGACCCGACGGGCGGCTCAGTCCCCAGCGGCCCGAGGCCGGTGGCCGCCCCCACCCCGCCGCACTTACTCGCCCTCGCCGCGCCCTGGCGCCCGCCCCTGCCCGCTGGAGAAGTTAGCCGTTCAAACCCCGGGCCAGCAACTCCCCGGCCGGCCCGCACCACCGCGCCGCCGCCCGCGGGGGGGACGCGCGCCGCCCGCTCCTGCCCCGCGCGGCCCGCCGCCCGGCCGCGCCCGCCCCGCACCCCCACCCCGCGCGCGGCCCCTCTCACATCCCCAGAGACCCGCGGGGGCCGTGGGGCGGCGCCCGGGAGGCCCGGGGCGACGGGAGGCAGCGCGGGCGCCCCCCGGGCCCCGCGAATGGAAGGCGCGAGTGCAGGCGGCTCAGAGTGGCCACCCCGGTGGGCCGTGCCCAAGTCTCCTCCCTTTGGCCGCCCGCAGGTTGGTGTCGGGAGGAGGGGACAGCTGCGGGCGCGGGGAGGGGGCACCTTGCGGCGGGGGCTATGGCCGAGCCCGGAATCCAAGAGCCCGAAACCCGGGTAACTGCTGCGGTGTCGGGCTTGATTGCTTTAGGGGGAGGCCCATTGTTGGGGCGCGGTGCGGGGCTCCTTGCGGGGCCTGAGCGGAGGTGGGGGCTGCAGTCTCGGAGCGAAGGCCGGCCCTTGGGTTTGCCCTAAGAATGGCTGTCGGCAGCAGCTTGGGGCGCGGTGCAGGGTGGGGTCGGTGTGAGTGGCGGGTCGGGAGCCGTGGGTGGGGAAGGGGGACACCTGGTGCCACCAGAAACGACAAGAAAGAGGGAGGAGGGACTAATAAACCTGACGGATAAGCTAGGGAGAGGCCAACTGACCCAGAGGTGCCAGGAGGAGAAACTGCTTAGCAAGGAACTTGCTGGAGTAAAATGAAACTAACTTTTGTCAGGGCCTGCGTGGTGAGGCACTTTTCTCCTAGGGGTGTTACCTAGTTCCCACAATAACCCAGCTCGGAAGGCCAGAAACTTATTTAAAGACCAGAGAGAGACGTTGGGCTGGTTGCCCCGGGCACTCGGTGTGGAGGCCAGGCTGTGTTAGATCTGAAGCCCACGTGGCACCGGCTGCCTTTGCTTACCTTGCCAATCTCTGCCTTTGCTTACCTTGCCAATCTGGAGGCCTCATACTTTTAAAAATAATTGCCTTTGTTGTTGTTTTTTAATTTAATTGTAAGTTTGTATACTTTAATTTTTAACAACCTGTTAGCATAATTACTGAAAATCTAACAACTGGGGGGCTGCACTGCCCTCCCTACTCAGCTTTTGCACATGCTGTTACAAGTGCCTGGAGTGCTTTCCTCAGCCCCCTTTAAAATTTTTGTTTTAGTCTGAAATAATTATATTCTCTCAGGAAGCTGCAAAAAGCCATGCTTTGATGAGCATTTATGCAGTGAATCCTCTGAGCTTTGTGCTTTGCAGGGAGGCAGAGAACCCAGGAAGGACAAGGCTGGAGAAGTCCTTGAGGAATGCCCAGGCTGATGGGAGCCCCACTCTTCCCAGGGCTCACCCAGATGGCAGCCTGGGGCTCACACTTCCCTTGTGTGGTTGTTTACACTCCTGAGATGGGCCTGGGGCTATCCTGTATGTCCTGGAGTCCTTCACTCCCAGAACACCCCCAACGGCACTGGTCCAGGCCTGCCGAGCACACAGGAACCTGATCTCTACCCTTCAGTGACACAGGGCCTGCCCTCCCAGACCCTCTACCTCCCAGTCTTCTGTGGGAGCTGCCAATCCAGCAGGGAGGGTGGGGCAGGATGACTTCAAGTCCCACCGAGTCCTAAAACTATGATTCTAGATTTGTGCATGTCCATTCGAAGGCCCCTTTACGAGAGTAACTTTGAAAAGAAAATGGGATTTTTATTAAGCCACTTTGAATGATTATTAACACCAGTTATATGCATCATCATGGTCCTCTACATTCATTATTTAATCTTTGCTAAAAGAGGTGAGGCTTGGAAGACCCTTTATAGGAAATGGAAACAGTCCAGGGAGCCTAACATGCCCACCCTCATATAACCTGTTAAGCTGAAGAGTAGCATTTGCACTGGCTTGTGTGTGTGTGGGGGGGGGGGGGGGCTCTGACTCCCAAACCATGGTTCTTTTCACTCTAAATGTACCTTTTGGTGGGGGGAACAAGGAGCCCCAAGAGTGTTGGGGGGCAGAGGCTGTTGTGGTTCACAAATGGGTTCTTAAAGAGGGGCCCGAAGCACCCCTCAACATCATCTAGCTGTGGCATAAACCACAGATTCTGGGGTGGCTCCTTAACCAAAGCCTCCTTGGCAGCCTCCCCATCCCAATGGTCAAGCTTCCTGGGCCCCTGAAAAGGTCAAATCAGTTTGGATTTTCCCCTCCTGCAGGAAACCTTCCCACCCCTTCTCCTCCTACCCCAGGCCAAGCCAGTGGCCCCTGTGTACTCCCATTGAACTCCAGCCTTTCCTTAATTATATTGTTTCCCAAGCAGGCCTATGGCCTGCCTTTACCCCCAAGGCCTGGCAAAGGCAAGTTTCTCAGTACCCAGCACAGGGCTTGGCCCTGTGGACAAAGTGATTCCTAAAAGTCAGCTGCAGTGAGACTGTGGGAGGGGGCTGGGCATAAGGTAGCACACTGTCCACTCTTTAGACCTGGTCATCATTGACCTAGGGCTGGGGAAGAAGTTCAGCCTCAGAAGTTGAAATCTGGCTTCAAATCCTGAGGCTTCCCCTGAACTGCTGCAGTGCTTAGCTTGCAACCTAGCCCAAACTTTTTCTCTACCCACCTTCTTCCCTTCAGTGGCAGGACTGCCTGGTGTGGATGTAAAGGCTGTGCCCTGCACAGGAAGTGCACAGCTGAGGGGCTTGACCTGGAGGCTCTGCACCCACCTTTTGCAAGAGGGGCACCTTTCTCTAACCTGCACAAAGGCACCTGGTAAACTAGGAGCTGCTTGCACAGGGGCTCAGTGCTTTGGGAGCATCTCAGCTTTGGAAGACTCAACTGATATGACAGTGGGCTGCTGCCGGCTCACAGGGAAATGGAGGGGAGAGGGAGTGAGACGCTAAGTCACTATAGCTGCTGCCGCAAGAAGATCCAGAGAGAAAGCTCAGGCTCACGGGGCAAAATCTGACTGTGCTTGACTCAGGAGCCTGCTCAGTGGGTGTGGTGAGGTCTGGATTCTGGTGCCAGACTGCTGAATGTGCAGCCTGGTGTCACCACTTCTCAGCTATTGCCCTTGGTCAAGTTAGTGCACATCTATGAGCCTCAGTGGCCCCCTCTCTGAAGCAGTGAGAATTACACCTTACCTCTGAGGGCAGTCACTCAACAAATAATCTGGAGCCTACTCAGTGTCCTGCCTTGTTCTAAAGTAGTGTGAGGATTAAATGGTCCACACAGCAAGGACCCAGTGAATTCCAGCTACTCTTCCTATTAGGCTAATTATGTAAATGTTTGATGAACCAGTTCCGCCAGGGACCTTCCTTGGGTGCATCTTGGGGAGGGGCCCTCCTGTTCCTCTCTAGGGGTCATGGTCATCACTTTGCTGGGTATATAGCCTGGCGGGGGGGAGGGGAGGGGAGGGCCCGGTGACCCGAGTCTGCACCTGGGTTCACCACTGCTGATTTTCTGCATTCCCTGGACTCTGCCCTCCCTCGGCTCCACCTCCCCACCGAGCTAGCCCCGGCCCCAGCCCCTGGCCCCGGCCCAGACTGAGCAGCACGGGGCGTTTCCTGACCTGGGGCCGGCCTCTTCCTAGATTCCCTCCTGACATCACCCTTCCTGCCTCCTAGGCCTGCAGCCCCAGTCCCGCCGCAGCCGCAGCCTCCGCGGCCGCCATGGCCCCGCAGCAGCTCTTCCGCGCGCTCGTGTCGGCGCAGTGGGTGGCGGAGGCGCTGGGGGCGCTGCGCGCGGGGCAGCCGCAGCCCGCGAGGCCGCTGCAGCTGCTGGACGCCTCCTGGTACCTGCCCAAGCTGGGCCGCGACGCGCGCCGCGAGTTCGAGGAGCGCCACATCCCCGGCGCTGCCTTTTTTGACATCGACCAGTGCAGCGACCGCACGTCGCCCTACGACCACATGCTGCCCAGCGCGGCGCACTTCGCGGAGTACGTGGGCCACCTGGGCGTGGGCGCCGACACCCACGTGGTGGTTTACGACGCCAGTGACCAGGGCATGTACGCGGCGCCGCGGGTCTGGTGGATGTTCCGCGCCTTCGGCCACCGCGCCGTGTCACTGCTGGACGGTGGCCTCCGCAACTGGCTGCGCCAGGGCCTCCCGCTCAGCTCGGGCAAGAGCCGCCCGGTGTCCGCCGAGTTCCGAGCCACACTGGACCCCACCTTCGTCAAGACCTACGAGGACATCAAGGAGAACATCGAAGCCCGGCGCTTCCAGGTGGTGGACGCCCGCGCCGCTGGCCGGTTCCAGGGCATCGAGCCCGAGCCCCGAGATGGTAACAGCGCTGGCACAGGGGCTGGGAGGTCCCCTGGGCCGTGGGATCAGGCGGGCCCCGGGCACTGCCCTTGCCCTTAAAGGACTCTGCGTGGGGTGGGGGCTCAAGATTTGCCTCCCCCTCCAGTACTTGGGGCAGTGACTGCCCCAAATTTGTTGGGAACCCAGGGTGCCTCACTCACTACTGTGGGTGTAGGGGTCACTGTAGACTAGGAGGGGTGGTGGGCAGGCCCAGTGTGAGGGAAGCCCCAAAGAAATGAGGCCTCATCAGGTCTTTGCCATCCCTGAGGGTGACAGAGTGGGGGCGGGGAGAGGCTGAGGCCACAGAGTAAAGGGAAGTCTCTCAGGGGCCAAGGCTGACAGAGGGCGGGAGACGGGGCTGCCTGGGTTGGGGCAGAAACTGAATAGAGGGTGGTTGCTGCCCTGGGTTGGGGCAGGGCCTTCTGCTGGGGGCTCAGTTCTCCAGGCAAGGAGCCTGCAGGGAAACCCTGTATGAGGTAGGGCGGGGTCAGTTAGGGGCCACTTGGTGTGAGCTTTTTAATGGTCCCTCAAGGTGTCTGCTGTCCCCGTAGAAAGGAGGAAATGGAACCTTAGAATGGCGACCTTGCCACAGGTGTCAGAAAGCAGCCCAGCCGGGAGTTGAACTCCTAGAGCCCGTACGTTTAATGTCAGTGAGCAGCCAGTAACTCCCCAGCCATTTCTCCTGTGCTGACTTCAGGGAGGGGGAAAGAACTTGCTACTTCCTCCGGGAAGCTCTCCCTGAATGGCACCCCCGTATCCCCGGATCAGAGTTGGAGCTTCTCTGTGCTGGCAGAGCAGCGTGGGCTCACCCTATCCTCGCGCTGTTTTGGATGGCCTGTGGGCAAGGACATCCTTGTTCCCAGTGTACCCTGAAGCTCACCCAGGAGCTGGCACCGAGATGGTGCCTCAGAGAGGTTTAGTAAATCCAGAAGGTCCCTACCACATGGGACCCTGCAGAGCGATGTTGACAGGTCAAACCACATGGAACTGCTAATAGCCAACCATTCTTAAACCTACACAGGTGGCAGTTTCATACAGTTCAGCCTAATAAGGATGCCACCTGAACCTGTTGGGTCCTTCAGCTCAGCCCCTGGGGAGGGGAGGAGTGGGAATGAAGAGTGAAGCAATGTAGGACCTGGCTTTGAGACAGCGCCCTGCCCCAGATTCCACAGGCTGTGTGACACCTGGCAGGTGACCTAGTCTCTGAACCGTAGCTTCTGCACGTGTAAAGTAGCAACAGAATGTGGAACTTCAGAGATGCGGTCAGGGTCAAAGGTCAGGTGGCAGCAAGTGAGGAAAGCATTTGGCTCCGTGTTGGCGCACATGGGATGCACTCAGGAAATGCGAAGTGATGTAATGTGTGCGTCTCTGGTTGTGGCTCTTTACTGGAGTGCTTCGGGCTTACCCCAGTCACGCTTGCTCATCTGCAAAGTGAGATAACGGTATACACCCAGCAGGCCTGTTGTCAAGGTGCACTGAGCTGATATGCGTCAAGGCTCGATCTAAACCAGTGCAGAATGTCACTATCATCATTCTTGCCCCACGACTGAGACCTGGCCCAGTGTGCCTAGAGTCTGCCACATTGTTCTGGCAGGGAGGGGAAGCCTCCTTTGCTTGGTGGGATTCAAGGAGTGGGGACAGCCCTGCTCTGACAGTAGCCAACCTGGGTTGAGAGCTTGCTCTGCTCCTTTGCTCTGGGCCAATCTATACACAATGGCTCTGACTGAGCCCAATTTCTGCATCTGTTAAGTGGAGATGCATGATGCACTCCAACTCACCATTGGCTGTAATGCTGGCTATACATGAAGTCCTGAGAGGAGACAGTGACAGGAGTCAGCTGCTCCCTTTAGGAGTGTCACCCCACTGCAGGAGGAAACTGAGGCAGAAGCCACCCTGGAGTCCAATGCCTGAGATTTGAGCCATTGCCTGTTACGGTTTATTTTGTTGCAAATCTGTCTTTGGTGTGAAAATGGGAATATTAGGAACACCTGCCTAATTGGAGGTGGTGAGAACAAATGACCAATGGTGAAATGAACTGTGTATTGGGAGCCCTGGGGAAGTTTTGGGTGATGTGGGTGAAAGGATGACCCCCTAAATGAATGGTTTTCTAGCCTTGCCCTGGTTCTTCCTGCTATAATCAAAATAATCTTTGGAAATGGAAGTCTGATTTCCCCTTGTGGTCATGTCCGAGCTCTAAGATTTAATCCAGGCCTGCTAAGATGTTCCCACCTGCCTCAGTTTCCCCTTGGGCCTCAGCCTCCCCACTATCTGGGCTTTTACTATGATGACCTTTAACCCATCTAAGCACCATCTCCTTGGAATGCTCTCAGCCCCCGCAGCCCAGACCTCTCTACCTGGCTGAATCCTACTCACCTTTCAGGGCCTTCTCAGAGAAGCTTCCCTGGCCACCCCTCCCGGGCAGTGCTGCCTGATGGTTAGTGAACAGGCTCTGGGGCCTCTGCCCCTACTAACTTGGGAAAGTTAGTCTGTGTGCCTCGATCTCACCTGTATAAAGAGAGGGTGGTAATTTCTTTCCCATAGAGTTTTGGGGAGTATTAAAAGAGAAAATATAGCCGAGGGGCTTCAGAACAGTGCCAGGCACAAAGTGAACACTCAGTAGTGTCAGCTGTTATCATCTTATCTGATGTGCCCCATGCAGGAGGGCCTTTTGGTAACACTCACCATACTTGTAATTATTCAGCTATTGCCTGTCTGCCCTGCCAGATCAAAAGTCCTTGACTGCAGGTGCTACCGTCCCAGAGGCAGAGGTCTTGTTTATCTTCATTACCCCAGGACACATAGTCGGTCATCAGGAAAGCAAGAGCAGTGTGGCTCTGGGGGCTCTGAGTCTTGGGTTCAGGTTCCAGCCAGCAATTGGCCAGAGGCACGACCTTGGGTGGTACTGAACCTCAGCATCTCCATCTGTGAAATGGAAATGCCTGTAAATCGTGCCTGGGTTTCCAGTTATGAGGGCCACAAGAGATGATGTACACAGGGGGTTTAGCGCCATGGCTGCGTGGGAGGCTCTCAGGACCGCAGGGGCCATTCACGTTGCCCTTGTATTTGATTCCTCCCCCTGCTCTCCTGCTGCAGGCATTGAACCTGGCCACATCCCCGGCACTGTGAATATCCCCTTCACAGACTTCCTGACCAAGGAGGGCCTGGAGAAGAGCCCTGAGGAGATCCACCGCCTGTTCCAGGACAAGAAGGTGGACCTGTCCCGGCCACTGGTGGCCACTTGTGGCTCCGGCGTCACAGCCTGCCACGTGGCATTGGGGGCCTACCTCTGTGGCAAGCCTGATGTGGCCATCTACGATGGGTCCTGGGTGGAGTGGTACATGCGTGCCCAGCCCGAGGAAGTCATCTCCGAGGGCCGAGGGAAGACCCGCTGAGGCTGGGCAGGACATGACACATGAAGCTCAGGTGATACCTAGCCACCAGCTGTGCCCAACCTGGTGGTTCTGATGCTGTTTTCACCAGAAGAGCGTTTCTTCCTCTAACTCAGGCGGTACATGGGGCGACATCCCAGAGGCGAGGAGTTCTTTTGACCGGTGGGCTCCCAGGAGAGAAGGTGGCGGTGGGCGCAGGGGAAGGGGAGCCACCCACATGGTGCTGAGCTGGGCCCCACCTCCCTTCTGTTTCAACTGTGGAGGAAATAAAACAGCCAAGTACTAAATGCTTCTTACTCTGGGGCTGCCTTGGTTTCCTAAGGAGCCAGGGATTCCAGCACGCCCAGCAAAGGGAGCTCCCTGGAGCCTGAGGGTCTTGGAAACCTGTCCCTGCCTCTGAGTGGTGCTGGGTCCCCAGATCCCATTCATTCTTATAACCAGAATGCCCCCAACAAACCATCCTGCACCCCTAATGCTACGGCTCTCCCTTCTGGCTTCCAGGCTATTTAAGGTGAATCTTGCCATGATATGTCTGGAGTCCCACTCAAAGCCCCAGTGGGTGAGCAGTACATCTCGTTTCCGGATTGAGATGGGTCCGGCACGAAATAGGAGGCTGTACCACACTGAGGAGGCCTGTCCCAGCCCATAGGGCGTGCTGGAGAATGGCCAAGTTTAGCTCAATTGGAGGAGAATCTTATTTTAGACTCTGGGAGTCCATGCTTAGAGGCTACTCTCTGGAGCTGCCAGGGGGTGGGCCGACCCAGGGGTCCATCTTTTCTGCCCAGGAGAACCTCTTCCCTGAGGCTTCCCTAGGGTAGGGACTCTGTTCTCCCTTTGTCTTTGTCCTCTGTGCAGGGGTGGACAGAGGTATTTGAGAAGGCCCCAAAGGCTTCCTGTCAATCTGGGCCACCCCTCCCCACCTTCAAGCCCCCGAGGCACCTCTCAGTAGCAAATGACCAGTGTCAGCCAGTATTGGGGGGAACCCTAGAAAGAAAGAAAAAAAACAGGGGCAGTGACTTTCCCAAGGTAACACAATGGGAATCACCCCCATTGAGAACCACAGCTGTAGGAGCAAATAGCACAGTGGAGCACAGCAGTCAGGAACACTGTAGACATGCAGGGAGCCCTTTCCCTAGAGACACAATTTAGCAACCGAGAAACCTTCCCTTTGGCTGGTCTCAAACAAGCCTCATTTTCTCTCCCAGTAATGTCCCTGCCTCTTCAAGGAGCAAGGTTTGTCTGCAAACACATGTGAGGTTCTGATCTGCCTTCTGTCTCTGCTACCCCATTGCAAGGCTGCCTGACCTTGGACACATTTCTGAGCCTTGGTTTCTTCATCTTTAAAATGGGAGTAATAGTACCTCCCTTGAGCAATACGAGGATTGAATGAGGGAATCCATAGATACTGTTTAAGGGTGCTGGGCACCGAGCAGACATCAACATTGTTATTTTTTAAAGGACTTTTATTTATTTGGCATGTTGAGTGCCTCCTACACTCCGGAAAGGGAGCAAGGAATGTGAGCACTGCTCCTGCCCTGGAAAAGCTTCCCGGCCAGGGAGGAAAACAGGCCCATCTTGTCATATTTCCAGAGAGAAGGGAGAAATGATCTATTTTACAAGTGAGAAGATAAGTTCAGAGATTGAGTGGTTTGCCTAAGGGCACACAGCTAGTTCAGAGAGTTAAAATTCTCAGGTCAGGAGCCTCTCCAATGGGCCTTTCCTGCGGTGGCTTTACAGATCTCAAGGTCAAGGGAAGGATGGAGTATAACTCGGGGTTTGGAAACACACGTGACAAGCTCATGTGAGATGGCCAAGTGTCTCCCCAGCTCCACGAGGAGATGCCTTGAGTTGAGGGATACAAGCAAGGGTGCTCGGTTCCCTTTCCCCAGCCCAGCCCACCCCCGGCAAGGCGCCTGGCTGATTGAGCCAGGGCTACTTTCCTCCTTGGAAGGCCCTCCTAGATGGGTCTGGACAGGTTCAGAGGAGCCTGAACCTGCCCAGAGGCGGAGAAGAGGTGTAGCCAAGCCTTCTAGGATTCTCAGAACTTCGGGTTTAACTTCACAGGAGCTGGCGAGCCCTGACCTGCCCCCTGCCTCCTGCCAGCCCGAATTCCCGGAATAATTAACCACACAAGGGAGAGGCCCTGCCTCCCCTCCACTTGTGCACTGTAGGCAGGAGCTTGCAACATTGGATAACGAGGGTGATGAAATTTTTGTCCACTGGGCAAATATTTGCTGAGCACCCCCTCTGTGTAAGGGACAGTTGGAAGTTTCCCAACCTTGTCTAACCAGGTGTCCTGGAATATAGTCATTCCCTGGGCCGGTCCCTTGAGGGATCATGGCCTCAAGAAGCCCCCACCCCACACTGGAATCAACTCTGCACAAGGCCCCAGAGGGTCTGCCTTTTAGACCCTTCAGGTAGGGGCCTCAGTCATCTCTGAAAAATGGGAGCAGACTCAGCCCTGCCACGCACAGGGTGGGTGTGATGTAAAATAAGGTAAAGCTCAAAACAATATAAGGTGTCACTCCCACTGGATCAACCCCAGCTCCATGCACAGAGCAGAGCTTTATCTCCCTAACTCCTGGTGAATGTCACTTGGGAGGAGATGAAGTTGTCAGGTTAACTGACGCTTTATCATTTTAAGCACCAACATTTTTAACATTAAGCTTTGAGGGGGTGGAACACAGTACATGGAGGGAACCTGAACTCCCAGGATTCTGTTTCACCACTTTATTGCAGTGATACCTTCAGGGACTGTTTGCCCCTGAACTAAATGGCCCCAACTGATGTGCCTTCCTAGTGCTAAAGTTCTTGCAACGCCATCGCAGGTCAGCCTTGCTGACTCCTGCAGTCTCCACCTGCTTCCAGGTGGGCCCACTCTCCCTGGATGATGCCACCATTCCAGTGGCTTAACCCACTGAGTTGAGCTGGGGACTCGAATCTGGGCCTGCAGCAGCTGGCTGCACTCAGATCCCTGTGCCCACTGTCAGCTCCTCAGTCCACATTCCCTGACTCAGTGTGCACGGCCACCATGCAGGGGTCACCTGTGGCCAGACCTGGCAGTTTGAGACTCCATAGCCAGTCAGCACTGAGGTCTTTGTGTTTTGTTTTGTTTTAAAATATGTCTTTATTGATTTCAGAGAGAAAAAGGGAGGGGAGAGAGAAACATCAATGATGAGAGAGTCATTGATTGGCTGCTTCCTGCATGCCCCCGACTGGGGATCGAGCCTACAACCCGGGCATGTGCCCTGACCAGGAGTCAAACCGCGATCTCCTGGATCATAGGTCATTGCTCAACCGCTGAGCCACACCGACCGTGCAGCACTGAGGTCTTAGGATTTCCAACTCTATTCCCACTGCCTTGGTCCAGGTCCCCCGCCCACCATGCCCAAGACACACAGACACAGTCTGTCCCACCTGTCAATTCCAGCACACGCTGAGGGACAGGCCTTGCACCAGGACCCGGGGTGATGGAGAATGAAGAGAGACCCTCGGGAATCGGCCTAGTGGGTAGTGACTGACAAAGACTATGACAGATGTGAGGAGCATCAGGCCTGGTGCACAGAAAAGGTGGGGGGCCTGGTCTGAGAGGCCCTCTGCCCAGGGCTGACAGCCATGTGGACACAGCAGGGAACAGCGTTCAAAACACAGCCCCTGGAGGCATCAGGACCTCCTGCTCCTCAGCTCTGAGTGTGGGCAGGTGCCTCGATTTCCTCATCTGTGACATGGGGATAATCCAGTACCTGCTTCATAGTATCAGATTCATACAAAGCACTGAGAACAGAGCCAGTCGCAGAAATAATTATCGCTGTTACTAATACCCTGTCCTGCTCCTACTCCTGCCTCCTTGTGCCAGCCTGTATGCCCTTGGGGGTAACATCTTCCTCATGGTTCTCTTCCTGGCCTCAGCAGTGACGGGTGTGAAAGGGGCTGGAATATGAATGGGGCGTATACGTTAATATCCTGGTAGGGCTGAGAGGGACCCTAATAATCCCTCCATTTACTGAGCACTGTCCATGTCCAGAGAGGATGCTAAGTGTTTTGCATCCATTTAACCCAACAAGTCAGAAATAGGTGTTATTAGCCCCCATTTTACAGGCAAGAAAGGTAGGGGCTTAGAGAGGTGAGGTGACCACCCAAGGCCACAGGAAGGTTAGGGCTGGGATGGAATCCTGTATGGAATGACTACAGGGCATTCATCCACTGCAAGACAGAATTGGAGATGGGTCATAGAAGAGGAGTGGGGGTTCTCTCCTGGCGGGGACAGTCATAAGTCCCCTACAAAGGCCCTGGCACACACACATGCTCACACCTTCATTCACGGGGAAGGAATGAGGGAACCAGAGGCTGACTAACTTGCGGGCGCCGTATGTACTCTGATCTGTTTCCCCAGGACTCTCTTTAAAGTATGGAGTAGCAATCAGCAAAGAAAACCGCCGGAAAGGCCATCACCAGGCACTAAACATCGGGCACAATATTTGCTGAAAACGTGATAAACTGCAGAATTGTGTGGCTCTAGAACGGGATGGGAGGGGCCTCCAGGAATTCCAGGCAAGCTGGGTACCAGGGAGGCTCCCTGAGCTGATGCCGTGGGGACAGCTATTGCCCAGTGACAGTGGTTCGTGTGCACTTTCTTGTCACCTCTTCTGCTGCTGGCCTTCGCTCCCTCCCACTCCTGCCTTGTAGCCCTTCCCCGCTTCTGAACCATGACAGGCTTAAAAATCATGTTGGTATCTAACGAAGCCACAGACACACTTCCCTTGTGATCCAGTGATCTCATTCTAGGAAGCCACCCTGAAGATACACTTCCAACAATATGAAAATACTTATGCATAATTGAGTTACTTGTTATAGCATTAGTTGTAATTGTAAAATACTCAAAACCACCTAAATGCAAACATATAGAAGGACATTTGAATAAACTGTGGTGAGATCACAGGGAGAGCTGTGCAGAAATGAAGGAACGAGGAAGGGCTCTGTGAAGTGTGGTGGACTGATTTCTAGGATGCATTGTTAAGGGAGAACAAAGGGCAAGAGTGTCCACAGGATGCTGCCTTTTGTGTAAGGAAGGAGGGAAATTAGAGTGGGCATGTCCCTGATCATTCCTGCGAAAGAGACACAGCAGCGATAAACCAGAACGGGTGGGACTGGCTGCCTATGGGGATGGTGGCAAGAGGGTGAGACCGCTGTGGTGACACTTGTCTACTTTTCTGTACATGACTTCTTGCATCATTTGACCTTTAGAACAGTGCTACGTTTTGCATACTCAAAAAAATGAACAAGGAAAGAGTGAAATATTAATACACATAGAAACAGTGAACCTAACTGTCCTTCAGATAGATAACATAAGCACACGGCACAGGGGAAGGCCAACCCCATAGCTTCCCCGACCACCCAAGTAACTCTGCACTGTGGTATTTGGGCTATTTTGACTCTGTGTCCTAAGTAAAAAGACAAAACAGAACAATAAACGCCCGCAAATAAATACTGGCCTCTTGACTGTTTTGTGTCACAGAGTTATGGGTCGCCAGTTAGGAAACTAGGACTGAGCAAGCATGGGAACTGACACTGTCCCTGTGGGAGAGGGGAAAGCGGAGGGGAAGGGAGAGGGCTGGGGCGAGGGCTCTGGTGCTGGCCTGGAACGGCAGGTACCAGTGTGAACTCGGGGTTGCTGAGGCACAGAAATAGACACGGTGCGGGGCGGGCGCGGGCGCGGGCGCGGGCGGCCCTGCATGTCTCCCAGCTCTGGCTCTGCTCCCGGAGGACCTGGCAGCAATGACACCAGTGCAGTGAGCGTCCCTAGTGCTCACATCTTGGCCTACATACCGTTGTCCACCAAAAGGAACCGGAGCTTCCCGGCAGGGAGAGTACAATGGGAGCCTGGACCATTTCGCAGGGCAGGAAACAGGGAGTGCTCCAAGAGTCCACAGGATACCGAGGGGGGATCAGAAGTTACTATTTATTGACTACAGGTTTCAGTTCTTCAAGGTGAAAGGGATATGTTGATGGCGTCACGACAGCCTGAGTGTGCTTAATGCCATGAGCTCTATTCAGATGGTTAAGATGGTGCCAGGAAGAACTCGTCTGCTACCGTCTCAGGTCTAGGCTTGGGGGCCTGCAACTTAAACTGACCAAAGGCAGATTAGCACAAGAAAAGACAGATGTTACTCACATAGAAACAGACGAGTCTACTGGAGTCACAAAGAAATATGACTCTGGAAGGGAATTTGGGGTTTAGGGTCACCCTAGTAAGGGAACGGGAGGGGAGAAAGGAATTTAGAAGACAAATGACTTCTTAATAGTGGATGGAGAAAGGGCACTTAAGGGAAAACAAATTACTTTTAAGAAAGATAAATGGGTCCTTAGGAAACTAGAAAAGATATAGGACATTTTTGTGACAATGCCTATTTAGGTGTGGTTTGGACTTCCAGTCTGCAAGGACAGAAATCATTCTTTCCTGGCAGCTCCTGGAAAAGGGACTTATGGCAATTAAGTTCTTTTGAATTTTCTTGGGAGTCTGTGCTTTTTGGCTGATAAAGGAGATTAGGGAAAAAACCCTATTCACAAATGCATTCAGCTCAAAATAATTTTTGTGCCACAGTGCTGCATTCTGGGCCACTTCAATGGTACATTTTATGTTAGGTCTATGTTACCACAATTTTTAAAAAGATGACGTGCTTTATTTAAGAACCTATTTTTTTAAAAGGATATGGGAGCCGGCTTGGAGGGGTTCCCATTGACCAAATCTTAGACAATTTGAGCATCAAAATACATACTAATGGTAACAGGTTATAACTATTACTATTAGTTATCTGATAGGAATCAAACAGTCCGTTCCTATACACGTAAATGAATGGACAAATGAGAAGGAAAATATCTCCCTTGCAATAGAATGCCACCCAATAAATGTAGAAGGGATGTTGGAATTAGAAAAACCACAATTTGGCAATCATCAGAGTCCTAATTTTTATAGCAAGAATCAACAATGAATGCTAAAATTAATGAGATAAGTAAGTGTGGACAAAAAGGGGCCCCATGTTAACTTGACTAGCTCAGGGAAGGCCTGCATGGAGGCTTTGCAAACTCAGAGACCTAAAGTAACCACAAAGGGTGGTCTGAAATTAAAACTTTTTAATTAAAAGCAGTTTATGGTAGGTAGTCATATCCTAGGCTGATATCTTCCCTGACAAAGGTCAATCTTGACCTTAACTAAGCCTGTCTATTGTCTTTTGCGTCTATGATAACATTCCTTTGGAATGTCAGGGTAACTCCCCTTTTTCCAGACCCCACAGGGCACAACCAGTGCACTAGGGCAGAGACCATAAATCCTCCCATTGTTTTATTATGTTAATTGTTGACTGCTAACTATGCTGTGTCCACCTACGTAAAAGATGAGTGTGTCTATCATTTTACTTTTCATCCAGTCCCAGAGGTCCCCCCTACCTCCCCATCCCCCCACCCCCCACCCCCCCCTTTGCTTTCTCCCGCCTCCCTAACCTATCACCAGTGAATTTAATGCACCCCCCTTGCGTCATCTCTTTTGGCTGTGATGCACGAAAGTGCAAAACGGCCATTCTCCGGAGCATTATCTCAGTCTGTTGAGATTTTGCTTCCTGGCAATTGTTGATAGTTTGGCTCAAATAAACTCACAAAAATTGTTCACATGGTTGACGCTGACATAAGTTTGATGGTAAACAGGATGTTTTTGCAACTTTTCTCTAAGCCTGAAATTACTTAAAAAAAAAATGCTATTTTTTTTTTAAACACAGGTTTTTCTGATTCAGTTTCAGCCAGGGCTGCTAACTGCACCCACATTCTAAAATAAGACGCTAGACGCTCTAACGCGGTTCTTTCAGCAGAGGTGGTTAAGAACTACTTTAGAAACTTAGGAGACCACACAGCTCCTGCCCGCGGCAGATGGCAGGTGCATGAGAGATGCCAGAGGGAGCCGCTGGAAGGCGGCCAGGCTTTCTCTAGAAGCAGCCTTGGGGGTGCCTGGGGGTGCCGTGGCGCTTTACTTCCCCTGCCTTAAGGAGGGAGGTGCCTCCCCCCGCAGGCTGAGTGAGAGGGGTTTCCAGGAGGCCATTTGTGGAACTTGACCTGTGTGTCCTGGATTCTGGGGGGCTCACAGGCTGGGGTGACCCAGTCTGGGGAAAGCCTGCAGGCAGGTGCTGGCCTGGTAAGAGAGATACTCCACGAAAGTGCTTGGAGCAGACTCTCTGGCAGCAGAGCCGGGGTTCAAGGGGCCCGGGGGGATGATTAACAGAGTGCTGGTTCTGTGTGATTCCTACTTCAAGCTGTGGGATGACAGCCACAGGAGCCAGAAGGACGTTTGCATGGAAGAGTGGGGTTCCTGGAGGAGGCTGGTTAGAGCTATAATTATTTCCAATTTAGAAATGGGGAAACTGAGGTTCAAGGAGGGTAAGTGACGTTCCCAAGACACCAAGCTAGCAAGCCACAAAGTCCGGGCTGGCATCCTTGTCTGGGAGCCTTTGTCTGTTAACCACCTCTGTCTTGGCTTACTTTCAAGTCCAGTTCAGAGGCACCTGCTCTTCCCAGAAGGGGACAGCAGGGGACAGTGTAACCAGCAGGCGGTTGAGGTTTGGCCCCCCTCCAGGATAGCCATTGACCCAGAAAGCACCTCAGGGGTGGCCGCCTTTTCCTCTGAACCCAGAAGGCAGCAAACAGCGGTGAGGAGTGCCAGTCTGGGTCTCAAACAGGGCTGCCTGGGATTCTGGGTTTTGTCAAAGCCTCTCGCACGCATCTACCCAAACGGAAGCAGCCCCCTCTAGACCAGAGACCACCCCTGACGTCTCTCTTCATCTCTGTGTTTCAGCGTCTGGCACATAGTTGTCGATGGTACCGAATGATGGCTGGTGGGAGAAAGGAGTCAGGAGTCCTTTTCCAGCGGCGGGTGTACCCCACCCCCCAATCTCCACCACCCAAACATGGCTTCTTCCAGACAAAACCCAGCCACAGGCAAAGATGTGGTGGCATCTGTCAGCTCTATTTAAGGGCCTCGGGTCCTGCTACCTGGTTCTTAGCTGTGGCCCTCATCAGTGGGGTTGTTGCTTCTGGTGGGAACATTTTAGATACTGATGTCCAGGAATTGGTGAGGGCCTCTGAGGAAGGAGGGGGCGTGAGAGCTTCCCCCTCTACTTTGGAACCAAAGGTGCTGGCTCAGCCTCCACTGACACCTCCAGGGCCGCAATCCACAGGGCAGCTCCTGTGGTAGGATGGCAATGAGCCCTGGCACTGGGCTCAGCCTCAAGATGATCTAAGTGGCAAATCTGACCAGGTCACTCCCTGCCTACAACACTTAAGTTGATTAAAAAAAAAGCATTTCCTGCTTTGGTTTTGTTGTAGCTAACAATGGCTGAGGCCTCACTGAGCGCCAGGAGTGCAGCTGATCTTTCAAGATCAGTTCGTACCCCACTTCATTCATTCATTCGTTCATCCACTCATTCAATATACTGAAACCAGGGACTGTGCCAGGTGTTTTACAGACATTATATAATCTTCACAACAATGCTCTGGGACTACTATAATCCCCAGTTTCCAAAAGAGAAAGCTGAGGTTCAGAGAGGAAATTGCTCTAAAACATACTGGTGAGTCCTTGGGAATAAGACTCTAGCAGCTGTGACCTAGTCCCTGCCAAGATGAAAGGCTTTACGGAGCAAAAAGAGCCTTGGATGGTAACAGAACCTTCCCCCAGCACAGGGTCAGGCTGCCCAGTGTGTGGGGCCTGTGTGTGTGACACTGGGATCAATGAGGGGGACCTCAGACCACTCCGCCTTAATTGAAGACCAGGACAGAAACATGGAGAAGAGGAAGTTAAGGATAGCTTCCCCTTAAGCCCTGTGCCTCCCTGGTCCCAGATGGCCTGAGGAGCTGCCCCTCTTCTCCCATCCTGCAGTACCCACAATGTCAGTCCCACCGCCAAATTAGCTGTCTCAGAAGGGGACCGACACAACCAATCCCTCCTCACCCTCCCGAATTACAGATGAGAAAACTGAGACCTCTCACCATACCTCATCCTACAAAAGTCAGGATGAAAACCCAGTTCTCCAGACTTTGATCCAGTGCCCTAGCCACATTCCCCCCACTAGAAATCCTCCCCAGGGAGTGCTGACAATCCAAGGGAGGGAAGCAGGAGAGGGGCCCTGGTGGTGGAAATGCACTTGGAACCCACGTGGGTTCATGCCAGCCTGCCACTCGCCAGCCCTGGGTCAGGAAGGTCACTTCAGCTGAGTCCTCATCTGTACAATGGGTACAGTAACAGCAGCCTTGCAGGGCTGCTGAGAGCCTCATGAATAACATAGATACCTGAAGCATCTGGAATACAGTGGGTGCTCAGTCAACTTTAAGCTCAACTACGTTGCCTTCAAAAAACATGTGGGGAAAGACCCCCCCCCCCCCCACGAAGGGCAGAATGAAATCATATTAAAGAATATTAGAAGACAGATACAGGTAAGGGCTATGGAATTCTGGGAAGGAAACGTTTCTTCCCGCATTTATCAGCTGTTTGATAATCCAGCCTGGACAAAGGGAAATCAATAATGTGGAGAACCAATGGGAGGGTTGATGATTTGGGGTATCACTCACTATTTTCCCAGAGACCCCGAACTTGACGTTTCCCAAACACAGTCATTTGGCCACGAGGCTTCTTCACGAGACCCGTCTGTGGGCATCCCAGGGAAGGCAAAGGGGGCAGGGCGGGGCAGGACGGCTGCAGGCGTCGGGGACCCTCACCCCCGGCCCGGCTCCGGGCGGCGCGGACTACAACTCCCGGCATGCCCCGCGCGGCGCCCGCCCGCCGCCTGCCCGGGAGCCCGGAGGATGCAGACGCCGGAGCCAGAAATGAGGATGGAGGCCGGGGAGGCGGCGCCGCCGGCGGGCGCGGGCGGCCGCGCGGCGGGCGGCTGGAGCAAGTGGGTGCGGCTCAACGTGGGGGGCACGGTGTTCCTGACCACCCGGCAGACGCTGTGCCGGGAGCAGAAGTCCTTCCTCAGCCGCCTGTGCCAGGGGGAGGAGCTGCAGTCGGACCGGGTGAGGCCCCGGGGTGGGCGGCGTGGGCCGGGGTCCCCAGCTCGCTGGGGTCGGGGCTGTCCGGCCTGGCCCCGCCGCCGGCTGGGAACCGGGCGGGTTTTATTTCCGAAGAGCCGGAGGCGGGAAGAACTGGCTGGAGGCGGGGAGGAGGAAGTGGATCCGAGGGTGAGGAATGTTCCCATTGCCTTGGCAACGGGACAACGCCAGGCAACGGCCATTTGGAGCTTACGAGGGCTGCCCTCGGCTCCCACCCCAGGAGCTGGGGGCTCGGAGCCGGCTCTCCCCCTCCTTTGGGACTGTGGGGACAGACAGACGCATAGGGCCTTCAGTGCTTTCCAAACGGGACTTTTGCACTGGGGGCGGAGGGACCGAGGCTGCTTCTCCCTGCCCTTTGGGGAGTGGGAGGCCTAGGGGTGCAGGGAGCTGGGTGGAGGAGGCCCAGGGTGCCTTCTGAGCTGGGCTTCATGTGGGAGTGCTGCTTGCCTGGGGTTCCGTTTCCCTCTGCTTTTAACTGCTTACATGACCTTAGGTCGGACCCTTCCCTGCTCCAGGCTCAGCCTCCTGTCTGTAACCAGAGGAGATGGCTGGTCTGGAGATGACCTCTAAGGCTCTCTTGTCCCCCATTCCCTGACCATCTGATGCTGTGACCTTGGGCAAGTCCCCTCACCTCTCCATGCTCTTTTCTCTCTGTGGAGTTGTGCTGCTGGCCGCCCTGCCTCCCTGCAGGCTGAGGGTGTCCAATAAGATAGTGGCTCCTTTGGAAACCTGCAAGCGCCCAGGACTGGAGATCTGATGGACAGTATAGGGCTGTCTTCATGGAAACAGTCTCTAAGAAGGACAATTACTGAGCCCTACTTTGGGTTGGGTGCCACTGAGACCTCACTGGATGCTCACAGTGACCCCTAGTTATGGGGGAGAGGAGTGAGGCTCAGAGAGGCCAAATCACTGGCCTAAGGTCACAGTCAGGAACAGGCAGAGGCAGGATCTGAACCTTTTTGCTCCATTGTGCTACTTCATTCCAGGCGATAACAGACTGCGCCCTCACTCCCTCCCTCCCTCCAGTCCTCTACTGGGCCTGAAGCGAGGGGTGGGCAGGGGGAGGCCTCACTCTTCTCTCACAGCCTGTGCTCCTCCCTCCGTAGGATGAGACCGGGGCCTACCTCATCGATCGCGACCCCACCTACTTTGGGCCCATCCTGAACTTCCTCCGGCATGGCAAGCTGGTGCTGGACAAGGACATGGCTGAGGAGGGTGAGTTGGTCCAGGGGGCTGGCCGGGCCCGCATTCTAGGCCTGCCCTCTGCAGTCTGCCAGGCCTTCTGTGGAGGTCCAAGGCCATGTCTCCCAGCCAGAGGGACATCTCCTTTCCTCTGTGTTCCCTGCCTCTTCCCATCCCTGACAGGGCTGAATCCCAGAGCTTCTGCCCGGGCTGAGCCCCGGGGCTCTGCCAAGCTGACCAGTCTGAGCTCTCACTAGGTGCTGTTGGGGGAGGTGAAAGATGCACAGGCAGAAGTCAGAGGGAGCCGGCGAGGCTGGAAGCCTTCACTGTGGGCAGGGATGCCCTTTCTCTTGGTCTTCTGGGAAGCCAGGTGTGAACGGTGAAGCTGGGCGGGGTAATCCAGTATCTCTGCCGCCTGTTGAGGGCTTGCAGTCAGCAGGTGGGCGGAGCGGGTGGCTCTTCCCCACATGCATCAACTTCTGCAGCACATTGCCTGCTGTGGGTAGAGGCAGGGAAGGAGGGAGCCTGCTCCTCAGAGGAGGTTTCGACCCTCCCAGGCCTGGCCGGCTGAAGCCCTGTAGTTGCCCACTTCTGGGCCCAGCAGATGGCAGAAGCTGTGCCTGGGGGGATAGCCTCTTCGCACAGTCAGTGCCACGTCAACTCTTTGTTGGGGCACAGGGTGTGGCTCTGGGTCAGCTGACCCAGCCAGGCCAACTTGTACATGTCACTTCTCCTTTCTGAGTCTCCACCTGTATATCAAATGTAGGTGGTGATCTATACTGGTGAGAGCATATTTTGCAACAACTAATGTGGGTCCCGGCACTTGTACCCTGTGGGTATATAGCACAGTCCTCCCCTCCTTCCTAATGTATCCCCAGTGAGCCATGACTTCAAAATCAGAGGCCACCATAGGCACTGGCTCAGCAGGGCCCACAGGCAGCCCCGCCGGGCACCGAGGTACCATGGGCGTGGCCTGGGTCCAGGAGCAGATCCTCGGGGAGGGGAGTAAACACTCCAGTGGTGTCATAGCCAACACCTATTTACAGGTTCTGGATTTCTCCATGCTTGGCCACTCCCACCACCTTCAGGCAGGCCTAGGGTCCCATGTAGGGGGTGAGGGATCTGGGAGGAGATTTACTAGCTTTGTAACACCGGCCAAGTCACTTATCCTTTTGTGCCTTTGTGCCGCATCTATGAAATGGGATGACAGTAGCACCCACCTTGCTGAGCTGCGGTGAGGATAAAAGGAGCTAATACAAGTGCGTCATTTAGTGCAGTGTCTGGCGCTGGGGACCAGTGATGCAGTGTTAGTTGTCTGTCATCTGCAGGGCTCCACAAGGGGCACTCAGGCAGCTCTGCTCGCTGACCACCTACTGTGTGTTGGGTGCTGTGTGGGCACTGGGGACAGCAGGGTAGATCAGACATAGACCCTGTGCTCAGGGAGCCCAGAGGCCAGTCATAGAAACACTCAGAAGGGTCCCTGCTCTTAAGGAGCTTAGGGGACTGCAAAGGCTGGGGGCCATTCCTCTTCACTGGAGAGGTGACTCACTTAGTTTCTAAGACCCAGTTCCCTTAACATATAGGATATGGGGACAATAATGCCTGCTTCTCTCATATCCCCTGAGCACAGGAGGGGCTTTGCAAACTGTGAAGTGTGGGAATCAGGGATATGCACATACGCAGAGATTATGCACCTACAGTGGGCTCTGAAGTCAGAAGAGTTTGAGTTTGAATCTCAGCTCAGCTGCTTCATGGCTGCAGGGTCATAGGCAAGCGCTCTTTCTGGTCCTCAGTTTCCCTATTTCTTCCGTGGGGCAATGAAAGTACCTACTTCTAGTTCCGAGAATTAACTGCAATAAAGAATGGAAAGTGCCAAGCATAGCGCCTGGCACTTGGCATGCACTTCACAAAGGGGAGCATGTAATGGGGTCAACCAGGGCCCTTCTCGTTGTGGCCTTCTAGGGGCCAGTCCCAGCGAGCTTGCTGCCTCTTGATGGCCCCAGAGCAGCCCCAGATTAGGGGATTGGTAGGCATCCCTTGGGGCACCCCACAGCAGAGACATTGGGCTGCTAAGTGGCAGTATTTCACCCCTTCCACAGAGCATGAGATGCAGGGAAGGAAATGTTCCCTTTTACTTGACCTGTGAACTGAGAGATGCTCGTCACCCTCGTGTGACTGGAGCAGGAGGTTGGTTTGGAGGAGGAGGGGACGGAAGAATGGGAGCAGCGGGAGTGACCCGGGGACGGCTTTGTCTGTGCCAGGGGTCCTGGAGGAAGCTGAGTTCTACAACATCGGCCCGCTGATCCGCATCATCAAAGACCGGATGGAGGAGAGGGACTACACTGTCACGCAGGTCAGGCAGCAGGGGCAGCGGGGCAACTCCATGGCCAGAGCAATTGGTGATGGGAGAGGGAGGCGGGCAGAGAGCCAGGGAGGCGGGGGAGAGGTTGGGGAGTCCAAGCAGACTGCCCTGCAAAGCCTCAGACTAGGAGATCAACACTGGTTCTTCCACTGCCTCGGATCTGTTTACTGCATGACCTTGGGCCAAGCCTGCCCCTCTCTAGACCTTGGTTTCCTCTGATGCAGTACAGAGGTGCTGAGAGCTGCCCACCCCTGCCCTTCCACATAGGCAGAATGGGGTCAGTGTGAAGGTACAGGGGGCCCTTTGGGGGGCAATGCAGGATTAGCTGGAGCTGGCATTTCTGAGCTTGGACCCTGGGCCTCAGGGACCAGTCTGTAGGAGGAGCTGTGAGATTCTCAGCCTGTCCTGGGGGAGAGGTGGGGATGGGGAACAGGTAGTGAGACACCAACTTCTAGCCTCAGATTGAAGGTGGGAGGCTCCGTGTCTCTTTGAGGGCCTGCCTCAATTAATGACCCAGAATGTCCCCCAAGCCCATCCCTTCCCTCTTGTATCATCTGTGTTCCAGCTCTGGCTCTGCCACTCTTTAGTTTGGTGACCTTGGGCAAGTAACTGACCCTCAGAGCCTTCATGAAAATCCCATAACTCATAGAGTGTTTGGGAGGGTCGAGATCACGAATGTTGGGGGCTGGCACACAGTTGGCGCTCAAAACATGGCTCCCATCTTCCCACCCTGCCACTCCCCTCCTTCTCTCCTTCTAGGGGTACATGGTATGGGAGCAGCAGCTGGGGGAAGGCAGGTGCTTGTCCCCCTCCCAGGGTGCCTGTCGCCTCCACAGGTGCCCTCCACATCGCCCTTCTGCCTGCAGGTGCCACCCAAGCATGTCTACCGTGTGCTGCAGTGCCAGGAGGAGGAGCTCACGCAGATGGTCTCCACCATGTCTGATGGCTGGCGCTTTGAGCAGGTGGGCTGAGGACATGGGGACGATGCCCAGGGCTTCCCAGTCTCCAGGCAAAGCAGGCCCTCCCCTTCCTGCAGCCCCAGCCTTGGGTCCCCTGATGCCACCCCAACCCAGGGGTCTTAAGTTAAAGTAAACAAGACCAGGAAAGGCCACACTAGCAGCAGACTGACCTGGAAGAGAGGGTAGGAGCCCTACTTGCTGCAGGGCAGCTCTGGGCATCCTTGGTGGGAGTGCTCATAGCAACTGGGCAGTAGTCTACATGGTAGCGTGAGCGAACTCAGGTGCAAGGAGTTGAGAGCCACATAGGTGAGCGTAGTCCACCTGGGGTTGACACCTGAAACAATTCCACAGGCACAGCTCCCAGGGTCCCTGCAAGGGACATGCCCAGGTACAGGTCTGGCCACATTCAGGGAAGCCCAAAGCAGTGACTGCCTGAGAAATTTATAGTGATTTCTAGTTCCTCCCGGTCCAGATGCAGGTTTCCCATCAGGGAATTTTTATCCTAAGTGGCGTTGCCCTAGTAACATAGCAGACGTCCCACCAGTGTCAGGTTTCCAGAGGAACAGAGCAGTGAGCTAACCTGAGGTCAGACTTTCCCCTACAGAAGGAGGATTTGGATAGCCCTTTATCCACATGCACACACATGCTCCCTGTGGAGGTCGGAGAAGGGAGAAGACTGGGCTCCCTCAGATGGCTGGGCAGTGTGGAGGAAGGAGCCCCCTCCAGGAGCCAGAGGCCTGATTCACATCTAGGCTTCACCAGTGACATACGGTGTGACTCTGGGCCTCAGTTTCCTGATCTGTGATGCAGGACTGTGAAGGTTAGAAGGACCATTGACAAAGCCCCCAGCCCAGGGTAGGACCCTAGACATTGAAACGAGCTGGCATCATACAAATAATTAGAAGTATTTAAGTCTGTAAGACCCCAGAGAGGCCTTGGGATCTCAGATTCTAACTCCTGTCCACTCCTCCTGGCTGTGGGACTTTTGGCAGGTCACCCCTCTCCAAGCCTTGTCTGCCAAATCGGCTGATATTTTCCTCTGCCTGCTGGATGAAGGTCCCTGGGGCCTGAGTGAGACCTGTCATGTGTAGGGCTTTTGTCAGCCAGAGGGGGGGTGGATGTGGTTATACTAGGGACCCCAGAATAAAGGTAGGGCCACCCTGAGAGCCTGAGGGAGTCTTTGGCCATTGCATGGGTTCTCAGAGGCCGAGCCAGCAGGTCAGGGGCCACTGAACATTTACGCTGTGGCCTGAGGAGGGGGTGACCTGTCCTCCCTCTGCTTCCAAGAGTGAACAGAATATTTGTCGGGGCTCCACCATGCCAACCTTGTTCTAGGACTGCTTCAGCCGCTTCTGCTACAGCCTGCCTATTACAGGCCTCCTGCTTTTAGGAAGTGGCCTGCTAGATCTAGATTTGGGCTGGGCCCGGGTGGGGGTGGGGAGGAGCAGCGATACCACCAGCGTCCTCCAGGGACCAAGCCTAGGCTAGCCAGGGAGGCTGGTCTGAAAACACACCAGAGGCGTGGATGGGGACACGGAGTAGACTTTACTTTCAGCCCAGGAGTATCCTCTGGAAACCCAGGAATGCGCCTGAGCAGAACAGCCAAATCGGGGCACACGTTGGTGTCTTGACAAGGGCCAGTGGCCACCTCCTCCCTCCTCACTGCTCCCAACTGCCCCTGTCATCTTTCTCCCTGCGCCACGCCTCTAGCTGGTGAACATCGGCTCCTCCTATAACTACAGTGGTGAGGACCAGGCAGAGTTCCTGTGTGTGGTCTCCAAGGAGCTCCACAGCTCCCCCCACGGGCTGAGCTCTGAGTCCAGCCGCAAAACTAAGGTGAGCCCCACCCTCAGCTTCCCTGCCTCCCTCCCTCCCCTCCCCGCCTTCCACGTAGTCATCCCTGCTGCTACTTTCTCCCTCCTGCACACGCATAACCCCTCGTCACGGCCAATGCCATCCATCTCATGCCACCCGTGGTCCTGTCTGCTCATGCTGGTCACCCAGGCCCAGGCTGGGGGAACAGTGAGATGGGACCACCCTGAGGGCGTGGTAACAGTGACTTAGATGCCACTTGAATGGTGGCACGAGGTGTGTCCTGGACTAGAGGGGTCTGGGCATGATACGCCTCTCTCTGTGTGACCTTGGACAGGTTCCCATACCCTCAGCACCTTCATTGTGTTGTGTGAGAACTGAGGGGATAGATCATGTCCTCTCAGTGGTGCCGTCAAGCTTGGGACTTCTGGGATCCTAGGGGCCAGTTTATTCCCAGGGGCAGATCAATGTCCCCAGCTGGCCTGTTCCAGGGTGGGGAAGCCACATCTATTAGTCATGCCCCTTTCCCAGGCCCCCTCCCTGGGCATTCTGCAGGAGAGGGATCAGGAACCCTGTGGGTCTGGCCCTGTGTTTCCACGCTGGCCTTCGGGGCAGCATCAGCTAGTTGTGAGGAACAGGGGTCCTGCCGCCCTGGACCCTCAGCTGATCGGAAGCCTCAAGCGCCTTCTGTAGGGCCAGTGGGACAGTCAGCAAGCCAGGCCAGGAGGAAGGGAGACCATTCCTTCTGGGGTCTGTCCCTGTGCCTTGGAGACATAGACCTCTGGCTTCCTGTCTGTCTGTTTGCCTTCCCTGTCCTGTGACTTCCCTTGCCCACCAACCCCTTGGGGCCAGTGGCTGGCCCTACCTTACAGGGGTACAGAATGAGGCTTCTGCCTCTGGGCCAGAGCCTCGGGACCTGGGGTGCCAGAGCCTGTTGCTGGCATCCCAGAACTGGGTGGTGACTGCCTTGGGTCTTCCCTGGCCTCATTTCAACTCTGGGGCAGCCCTCCTAAAATGGGGCCTTTCCAGGCATCCCTCAAGAACATCCCAGCCACCCACCCACCCCAGTCCCCTTCCCTTACCCAGCCTGCTCCATGCACCAGCAGCCAGACTGGCCCACGAGCACCCCAGCGGGGCCCTTCCTCTGCTAGCTCCTCCAGTCCCTTCCCAGGCTTCCCAGGGGACGGGACAAAATGCCCAGCTTCTTTGCTGTAGCTCCCCCCTGCTGGAGTTCCCCCTTCATGTAGCCCAGCGCCTGCCCTGAGCCGGGGCCCACGGGTCAGCTGCCCACAGGCCCCCTCGTTAGCTCTCCACTCTTTCTTCCCTGGGTCCGCCGGCTGGTCCACAGAGCGCGGAGGAGCAGCGGCAGGAGGAGCAGCGGCAGGAGGAGGAGGTGGAGGTGGAACAGGTGCAGGTGGAGGCAGATACACAGGAGAAAGGTGCAGCCGCCCCCGAGAACGATTGCTAACAGCAGCCGGACCTCCCGCGCGCTCCCCGCCCCCGCCGGAGCCGGCGCAGAGCTGGGCCAGGGCTGCGGGCGCCCGCCAGGCTTAGGGCAGCCGCCGGCACTCGCCTGCATAACCATCCCTCTCTCACTTTCTCTCTGCAGCCCCGTCATCTCAGGATCCCGCTAACCTTTTCTTCCCCCCACCGCCTCCTCCGCTTCCCGCCGGAGGTCCTGCCTCACCTTCATCCACCTCCTGGATCTCATCTGCACCCTGCCTCTTCCCTCTCTGCCCCTGCCCGGGTTTCCTCTCTGCCTGCTCACGCCTCCATCCCGGGCCACCCTGGTCCCAGCCTCCCGTGCCCTCCACCCAGGCGCCCCAGCCTCGCATCTCAGAGCATCCTGCCTGCCGCCTCCCGCACCCCTTCTGGCAGCTCCTGCCTCCTGGCCTGGGGAGGACGGGTGCAGCTGCGCCTCCTCGGGGCCTGCCAACCCCACCGGGCTCCTCCGAGGCTGGGCTGCCCAGCCCCAGCACTTCGCCTCCTTGCCGCCTCCTCACATTTCCTCCTTGCAGGTTCCTGTGTGCACCCCTCAGACCTGAGGCTGCGCTTGCAGTGAGGGCCTCTCAGCCCCTCGCCCACCCCCAGAGCTGCCATCCCCGGTTTGTAGCTTGGCGGAGCTGGAGGGAGGGCAGAAGCCAGGAGGGGTGCTCATTTCTTGTTCCTTGGACTCGGGCAGAACTTTTGGCTGATTTTTCTCCCATCACCAAAGTTTCTGAGCCGATCTTGGCCTTGGATGTGAGGCTATGAGAGGAGAAAGTTGAGGGCGGAAACTGTGCCAGCTGCCCATCAGTGCCAGAGCAGGCTGGGCAGGAGGGAGGGGAAATGAGCCGTATGCCCTGTCCTCCCCTGCACAGAGGAGCCCCTGCCCCAGCCTCACGGCCGGGCTCCCTGTCTGTGGGGTGGAAAGGCCAGGCCGTACTTTGGATCCCCTTGGCCTGCCTGCGAGGAGTCAGCCAGAGCCGGCTAAGGATCGGGGCAGCAGAAAAGCCCTGGTCACGTGCCCAGAAGCCCCCAATCAATCTTGTCTGCCTGCTGTGTGACTTGGGGCTAGTCACTGTTCCTCTAAAATACTAGTTGCCTCTAAAGTGGGGACAGATACTGCTCTCTATGACCTGCCTTTCAGCCTTGACCCCCTGACCAGAGTCTTGGCAGAATCTGGCCTCCTAAGCAGCCACCACTAGCCCAGAAGGGGGCATGGGCTCCCAGATGGGCGAGCTGGTCCCCTTCCTGCTCCCCCTCCTCCTGGGCTCTGAACCCCCCTTCTCTGGGCTTCAGCCCCCCTCCTCCTCCCAAAAGGGACCCTGTTACTCACCTACCTCTTTCTCTCTCCCTCTCTCCCCCACCCCTCCCTCCCTCCATTTCAATCTCCTTTCTGTCCTCCTGGCCCCCATCACCCCCTCCTCACCGGCCCCACCCCTCATCCCCTTCCTGGTGTTCTGACCACCCTGCACCCATCCCCCTGCCCTTTTCCTTCTTATTTTCTAGCTGTTACAAGCCAGAGGCACCCGGATGTGAGGCCCCACGTCACCTCCAGGGACTTGGGGTTCCGATCTGAAGTCCTTTGTTTTTGTACCAGAGGGTGGGCCCCCAGCTCAAGGTGGAGGAAGTGCGCTTCCCACTGCCGCCTCTGTCTACACCTACGGGGCTGTGATCCACTCCTGCCTCCCTGGGGGGCCCTGGGACCCCTGGGCAGAGCCGCCTGCCTCTGGCCCAAGTATGGCACTGTCCAGCTGTGTCTCCCAGGCCCCTGTGTCCCGTCCCCTGAGACCCCCAGCTGCATGGCGGATACAGTCCCTCCTGGCCCAGTCATATCACCTCCTTGAGCCTTAGTCTCCTTGTCTGTGAAATGGGTTCTCTCTTCCCCCACCTACCTCACAGGGTTGTTGTGAGGTTACTTCTAAGGGGAGCAGGGTCCCAGAAAGCCCTCCCTCAGGGAGTAGATGCCAGATACAGAGCAGCCCCCTCCACTCTTCCCTCAGAGGGAAGGACCATTGTAGCCCCAGGTGAGGTCCAGGTATTGAGGAGGTGATGAAGGGGGTGGGGTCAACTGTCTCAAGGGGGGTGGGTGACTTGGCCTTCACCTGGACTGCTCCCCCCCCCCATATTGCTGGAGACAGAGTGCCTCAGCCAGGAGCAGGCCAGCAATGCTCAGCAGGGGCAGTGGGGCCACTCAGGAACTGGTGAGAAGGAAGAGGGGGACCCCCTTTGTTCAGGGGCCTCCTGCCCGTGTGACTTCTCAGCTGGGTACTTCCTGGCTGTGTCTGGCCCCACCACGTAATAAAATCTGAAAAAATTGGGCCTGGCCACCTACCTCCCTCTCTCTGGCTAATTGTTGGTGATGGGCTAAACTCAAGGTGGGGTAGATGACCCAAAGGTAATGAGGCTTTTCCCTAAAGCCCAGGGACCCTGCACTGTCGACTGTCACTCCCCTGTGGGTAGGGAGCTCATGGCTGGATCCTCTGCCCAGACATCGAGGGCATCAGTTTTGCCTGGCTGGTGCCCACCCCCCTCTGGGCCTCTGTTTCCTCATTTATGAAACAAGGGGTTGGACCACGTGACTTCAAGGCTAGGCCAGCCGGGGTTGCTGAGGGGATAGGGAGTTGGGCTCCAGGAGAGCAGGTCCTCCCAAGCCTCGCTCCCTGTCCTCCCACTTCCCAGCCTCACTCCACTGTCCAGAAGATGCTCTGTGTGCTGACTTCACTCTGTCCCATGGAGGCCACCTCTGCTCCATCCCAACCCCCTAGGACACTCCTGCTTCCTGCTATGACAACTCAAGTCTAGGTCTCTGAGGCTCCCCTTCTCTCAGCTAGGCTTCAAGAAAGGCTGGTCCATACCGACTCCCCCGTCCTCAGCTCTGCCACTGCACCCAGGAGGTGCCAGGGACCCAGGGCCTGGCCCTGTGGCCCTCCCTGACCACCCCTACTGATGCCAGGGCCTTGGTGCTGACTCCACTCCTCGGTTTCCCTCCAGCCTCTGGCCATGTCCTCAGCCTGCTGTCTGCAGTGTCTGTCTCCCACAGCCTCAGTCTCCCCAGACCACCTGCCATGGGGGGTGGCTCTGGAATCCCTCCCATCTCCCTCAAGCCCTACCTGCGCCCTGGACACCTCCCTCCTAGAGGTGCCCCAAGTTCATGTCACCCTCCCATAGCCTTTCCCTCCCAGGTACCCCAGCTCAGGCAGCGGGTCTTCCACCAGCCAGCTGCTCAGGCAAGTCCCCCAGGAGTGGTCCTGGGTGACTTCTTCATCCACCCCACCTACCAAGGCACTTGGTGGGTAATGAGGGTCCTTCAACCCTGTGTCCTTCCCCGCAGGCCCCATGCTGTTCTGCCTGGGCTTCTGCAGTGGCCTCCTCGCTGGCCACTTTATCTCCCACTCCCTCCACACTGCCAGTGGTGGTTCTAAAATGTGAATCCACTCATGTGCCACTCCCCTGCTATAGAGCCTTCCATGGCTCCCCGGAGCATCCAGGTCAAGTCCTTAGCTCAACTCCAAGCTCTTTAACATCTGATCTGTTTGCCCCTCTCCCAGTTCCTCTTTAGTCCCCCCTCCCCCCAATCTCTGTTTAACTAAACAGCGTACTATTCACTAATATGCCATGTTCTTTTGGGACACTACCTTTGCACATGCTGTTCCCCTGCCTGGAATGCCCTTCCCCACCTTGGCCTCCTTGGAGCC
This sequence comes from Miniopterus schreibersii, assembly GCF_964146895.1. NCBI lineage: Eukaryota > Metazoa > Chordata > Mammalia > Chiroptera > Miniopteridae > Miniopterus > Miniopterus schreibersii. The sequence goes on from NC_138102.1 coordinate 180,080,285, forward strand.
TGACTCGAGTCATCTCCGGGCAGCCTTCTCTGACTTCCTGAGTTAGGGGCCACTCCAAAGCCTTCACACTGTATGTCATCCCCACCCCTTGAGATCAGGAGCCAAGTTCTGTGAATGGCTGTGGCCCCAGCACAGTACTTAACACTTAGCAGGGATCCGTGAGATGCTTGTTGGATAAAGGACTCAGGATGCAAAGGGAGAGTTGTGCTGGCAGGAGGTGGTAGACTAGGAGCCAGGTGACAGGGCTTCTGCACCAGGCTGCACTCCTAGCCCCTGGTGTGATCATGAGCACATCTTTGCCCCTAGGGTCACCAGCCATTGCCTTCCTAGGGTAGCTCCTGGGGCCTGGGCAGCTATCCAGGAGGCCACCCTGCCTCCTCTGACTCCACAGTGGCCTCCGGACAGCTGGCAACCAGGCTGAGCAGGAAGCAGAATCTGCTCAGTCAAGGATATGAGGTTGGTGCCCAGAGCCTCATTTAATCTCCAAAAACGGGCCTCAGATCAGGCGGTTTTATTCCAGGCAGCTGAGCTCACCAGGTGAGTGGACATTGGAGGCCCGGGGGCAGGTGGGGGTGTGGCAAGAACCCAGGACCCAGGGCTCCCCCACCCTTTGGCTCACAGTGGCGGCTGCCCACTTGGCTGTCTCCAGGCCTCTGAGGGCACCTCCTCGGGGCACCCTCCACCCCGACCTCTCAAGTTAGGCTGGGGCGACACTGGCTGGAATCTGTTCTCTGGAGTGGATACTCCCAGGCAGCCTCTGCATTGGGGGTGGGGTGGGGTGGGGTGGAGGCTTCAGATGCTCCTACTGCAACCTGGAGGCCACATCCTCATTGCTGAACAGTTTCCCCCCAGAGTCAGCAGTGGAGGACAGGGCAGGAGAAGAGAATCGAGAGGCGACAGGCTGGATATGAACCCACCAGCCAGGCCCGGGTGACCATCCGGGCACTCGGGGAAAGTCTTGAGCACCAGCTGAGGGCCCTCCTCCCTCCTCGTGCCCTCTCTTGGGTGATGTCAGGGAGTAGGCTGGGGGACAAGATGCCACTCCTTTCACAGGGCCCCACGGCCCCAGAATACTTGTCCCCTGCCTGATGGGTGCCCTGGGCTCTCTGAGTCCAAGAGGTGGGCCCCAGCTCTGCAGGGGGCAACTCCTCAGGTCAGCACCTGCTGGATCCAGCCAATCACACCTGTGATGCGAGTGTAGACACCAAAGTAGTTGGGCCGGCCACAGCCCAGGCCCCAGCTGACCAGCCCAGCCAGGAACCAGCGGCCACTGGGCTCCCTGCACACCAGTGGGCCGCCCGAGTCACCCTGAAGGGAGAGAGGAAAGGCCTACATCAGGGTAATGGCACCTCGGTTCCGGGACAGGATCCTGACTGCTGGAGTTTCTGAGTGACAGCAAGAAGGTCGCATTGCCTCTTGAAGCCTCGGCTTCCCCTGTACCCTGACCTGGCCTTCAGCGCGTCCTGACTGGCCTGGCACTGGGGACCTGTGTCCACATGCTCCATCCACCTCTGCCTCCCTCTGTGGGCTTGTTCTAGTCCCCTCTACTGTGTCACCTCGGGCAAACTGCCTTGCCGCGGGAGAGGAGCAGAACCAGGTTTGAGCCTCAGACCTGCCTGCCCACCACAGATCTCCCGATCTGTGGCCTGCAACCTGGGGCAAGTCCCTCAACCTCCTCGAGCCTTGGTTTTGTCAACTGCAAAGTGGTGACAGCCATTGACCTTACTGGGGGCCCGGGAAGCTTCGGCAAGTTGATGTGAGCAGATGGCCAGGCCCTGGGTGACGGGAGTGTCGCCCTCTCCCTCCTCTCCCCCAGCCCATGGGAGTCACCTGGCAGGCATCCTTCTTGCCCTTGTGGTAGCCGGCACACAGCATGCGGGGCGTCACCTGGTAGCGGTAGGCCTCACTGCACAGGTCCTGCGGGATCAGCTGCACGTCCACCTTCTGCAGACCGTTGCTGGTGGGGCCTGCCGGGTGCCGTCAAGGCCAGAGGGCAGAGGTGAGAAGATCCGAGATGCCCAGGAGTCCCCGCCCTTCCTTCCCAGTTTCCTTTGCATCTCAGGAGCCTCCTCTCCTGCTCCACCCACCCCTGCACCTCCGCCTCATGGTCACTCTGTTCGGGCTCCTGTGTGGCCCACGGGCACAGACCTCTACCCAAAGCCTGTCTGCACTGGTGTCTTCTCCACCTTTTCCTCCCCTTCCTCCTGCTCGAGGCTCTTGCTGCCTCCCCTCTGCTCTCTGACAGCCCTGGGGGATTTTTCCAGAGCCCACATCTTACTCCTCCACCCTCCCTCTAACTCCTCCGCATCTCCCCACTGTCCAACCCAGCGCTTCTCAGTGAGGGCTGCGTGTGAGCCCCAGGAAGCTCCAGTGTGCACGGTGCCTCTTCTCAGAGCTGCTCGCCTGGGGTGGGGCCGGGGCACCAGGATTTTTCTTGACGCCTGCAGGTGGTTCTAAAGCCCAGGGCAAGGTCCTTCCCAGATCCTCGCCCAGGTCCACCTGCCCCACTTCCCTCTGGTGCCGGGTGTTGGCTGGGCTCCCCGCGTCGCTTTCCTGGGAATGCCTTTCCCCTGTTCCAGGGCACTGCCAACACCCTCCACGCCTCAGCTCAGCCCACCCGTCCCCTGGAAGCCTCCCTGGCCCATTTAGTTGCCTCCTCTGAGCGGCCTCTGCTGCCACCCAGGTTAGCTCTTAGCACACTCTCTATCTCCCCAACAAATGTTATCTCTTCCTCTGTATATCCCCTTGGCCCAACTCGATGTCTGGCGTATAGTAGGAGCTCATAAATGTGTCATTGAATGAGTGAGTGAATGAATGAGAGCCAGCCTTTGCTTCACCACTGTTCTCCGTCATCCTCTTGGACAAGTCACCTTTCATCTGAGCCTGTGTCATTTATAAATGATTTCTGCAGTTCTGCCTCCACATTGTAAATCCTTGTACACATTTTAAAAGCCACCACCACCACGAAGGGCGCAGGGAGGGCATGGCTGTGGTTCTGCCAGCCCAGGCCTGTGTTCATAGAACTGAGGTGACCTCTAGGGTCGGCTGGCTCCGGTCAGTTTAGGCAGGAAGGGGAGAAACCCCCTGTATCTGAGAGGCCATAACAGGAATAGCGGGAGCTCGGGTCAGGCAGTCCTGGGTTCCAGTCTCTGCTCCAACCCTCTCTGGCTATGTGTCTTTGAGCAATTGCTAAATGTCTCTGAGCCTCCATTTCTCCATCCATAAAATGGGGCCATAATACTCACCCTGGGGTTACTGGGTGGGTTAAATAAAATCGTGTTCCCCTAAAATCCAACTTTAATTAAGAGCCTCTCCTGCCTTGCCCTCCAACACCCCCCCAGAGGCCCTCCCTCCTCCCGCCTTGACTCCAAGGAGCAGAGGGTTGGAGCTTGCCTGTGGGCTGTGGGGTTCCTGGCCTGGCCCTTTACCCCACACATAGCCACCAAGATAACCTCCCATGACTTTGGTTCTCCTTAATGCCCTCCCAGGAAGAAGGGAAGGGCCAGAAGGGCAGGGACCCACGGGTAGTAAAAGACTCTTGTTCTGTGAAATCCAACCCAACTTAATCCCAAGACTTGCAGGCCTGAGGGGTGGAGCCCTGGGCCCCCCTCGCCCCGCCCCGACAGGCTAGTCCGCACCCCACAGGCCCGCTCACCCCCCTCGCGCAGGGCGCCCCAGCCGGTGATCCAGCAGTGCAGGCCGGGCTCGAAGAAGTGGGAGCGCGCGGGCAGGCAGACGGGCCGGATGGCGGCCGAGCGCACCACGGGGTGGTCCAGCTGCAGCAGGGCCACGTCGTAGTCGTGGCTGTCCTCCTCGTGGTAAGGGTGCAGGAGCAGGCGGCTCACCTTGAAGGACACCTCGCCCGGCCAGCGTGAGCTCTGCCACACCTTGCCCAGGAAAACCGTCCACAGCGCTGGGGAGGCCATGCTGGGGGCGGGAGGGTGTCCTGCTCAGCGGCGGCCTCTCCCATCCCAGACCCTGGAATAGCCAGCTTCCCCACCTGGGACACCGTGCCCCCACCCGTCCCCCACACCCGCCGCCTCCTGCTCTGGAAGGTGGGGTAGCTGGAGGCTGGTACTCATGGTCCGCCCTGGAGCCCGGCTGCCTGGGTTCCAGCCCCACCTCCGCCCTTTTCTAGACAAGTGTGTGCCTCTCTAAGCCTCAGTCTCCTTATCCGTGAAATGGGAATAGCATCTTCTCCTGTTTCTGGGGAATGCAGTAAGACTGTATGGAAAAAGGAGTCCAGGGCTGGCCTGCCCGGGGTGGGGCCTGGGGTCCCAGAAGGTAGGGCTGGGTGGAAAGGGGACATTGCAAGGCCACCCCCATGCACAGCCCCTGGCACGTAGCAGGAGCACAACACACACTGCTGAGTGGATGCATGAGCGAATGAATGAGTAGATCTCTGACGCAGCTTAAAGCAGGATACCAAAAGAGCACAGAGAGGCTGAGCAACCTGCCCAGGGCCACAGAGTATGTTTGTGGTGGAGCCGGGACTGAGCCCAAGTGTGGAAGCAGGCAGTTTGGGGGGCTCCTCACCAGCCTTCCCTCTGTCTGCTTAGAGCTTAGAGACACTGCACTTCCCTGCTCTGGCCTTCCCTACCCCACCTCTTATGGTCTCGGCGCCACACCCCCCCCTCACCTGTCCTCCTGGAAGCAGTGGGCAGCTGTTATCACCCAGCGGTCAGCGATGAGGGCCCCCCCACAGATGTGTCGGCCCCGAACCTGGAGGCTCGCCTGCCAAGGCCACTCACCCTCCGAGGACACGGCCCCACCCACAATGCGGCCAGAGGGGCCCTGGAGGCCGCAATCTGGGGGTGAGGAGAGAGGGCGAGGAGAGACAGAAGTGGAGCGGCAAGACGGAGGCCAGTGAGGCACAGAGACAGAGAGACAGAGAGACAGAGAAGGGAGAGGGAGAGAGGGAGAGAAGACATGGAGGGAAAGAATGAAGGACCGAGGTGGGATGGAGAGACAGATGGACACCTTGTGAGCTCTTCCTCCAGCTTCCCCGCGTGCGCACCTCCCTCCCTCCCACGCTCTAGGGCCCCTAGGGCCCCGTGGGTGGGAGGGCCTGCTGCACCCCGCCGCCCGAGCCCGGCCGCCAGGCAGGGCCGGCTCACCACAGTGCTGCTCATCGGAGCCGTCCCTGCAGTCGGGCCGCCCGTCACACTGCGGGTTGGGCTTCTTCACGCAGCTCCGATCCTCACACTGGAACGTGAACGTCCCACAGGACACCCCTGGGATAGAAGGGGTGGGGGCAGGGCACAGAGGATGGGTCCCTGAGCCCAAGGGAGCCTCCAATCAAGGCCCAGGGAAGACGAAGCCTGGAAGAGGCCAGGAGGTGACTGGTGAAGGGTCTCTTGACCATACCGAAGGTTCCCCTAAGGCTCCTTCAGTGTCTCCTAAAGGCAGGCTATCCCCCCCCCCCCCCCCCCCCGGCCATTCCGTTGAGAACAAGGCTAAGTCTCCACCCTCAGACGGGCCCCTGACCATAGTGTCATACCTCCCACTTTGGTGTGGAACCTGAGGGCAGAACTGTGACTCTACTTTCAGACTAGGCTCAGAAGAGCCGGACGTGGCCTCTCCCATCAGACTAAGGCTCTGCCCTTAGCCTGGCAGTCCTCCAGGTCCTGGCCCCACCTAGCCGCCCACCTGCTCCTCACTGCTTTACCACGAAGAACTTTCTGCTCCACCGCCTGGTTTTCCCCTGGTCTCCTCTCCTCCCGCCTATTTGAATGGTACCTCTCTTCAGGGCCCAGTTCAAGCCTGCGTCCTCTAGGAAGCTTCCCCTGCCTGATCTTCCCACCCTCCAGTCTCCCCATGCTACTGGACATAATGTCCAGAAGGCTTCGGGCAGAGAGAGTCGCCCATCGTGTCTTCCCACTAACAGATAACCCTCCGAGGGCAGGGATCATGTCCCTGGTATCTTTTACTCCCACGGCCTCCCTCTGCCTCACCTATCACTGGGTAGTCTGCAAGTGTTGGTTGGTTGGTCAGTTGGGTGGATGGATAAACCAGTGGACACAGACAGGAGATTGGGCCAACACATGGGTGGAATGACGGTCCAGTAGGGAAACTGACAGCTAGAGGAACGGATAACTGAGAGGATGTGAAGATCAGTGGACAGACAGGTAGTTGGAGAGAGTGGCAGATGCATGCACACATGCATTCCTGGACGCATGAGAGAACGGAACAGTGCCACACAGGCAGACAGTTGGGTAAACCAGTAAATGGGTAGATTGACCGTTCAATGGACAGGGAGGTAGATGGACAGGACAATGGGTGGATAAGTTCTGGTTGGAGAGACCAGAAGATGGATGGATGGATGGATGGATGGATGGATGGGTGAGTGGACGCACAGATGGGTTGGTAAGTATTTGGACAGGAGAGCAGAAACCTTTGCCAAAGACGCATGCAGAAGGGCCGGGCTGCCTGGCTGAGACTCACCCTGCTTCCCCCAGACACGTGGCCATACCCCGCCCTACCTTCCTGGCACTGCTCTTCATCACTCCCGTTGGGGCAGTGGGGCTGCCCGTCACAGACCCTGGCCAGTGAGATGCACGAGCTGTCCTCTTGGCACTGGAATGTGGCTCTGCAAACTGTGTGGGGACACGGGACAGGTAGGGGGAGCCAGAGGAAGCAGGCTGGGACTCCTGATGCCTGTAGAGCCTGTATGGCCTGTCACAGTCACAAGCCCTTCTCAGCTACTTTACACTCGAGTTTCACAGCAGCCCAGTGAGAGACCCTGTCTCACTGATGAAGACAGGAATGAAGTGACTTGGCCAAGGTCAGCTGGCTCAGCCAGAACTGGAAGCCAGATGTTCTGGTTCCAAATGAGGCACCTTCCCCAGCACCCAGGCAGGATCACCCCAGAGGAAGGCGTATCTCCCTTCCCTCCGGCTTCTCTCCCCACATGTTGCAAACTTTGATGGGATAGGGGAGGAGGTAGGTCTGGGAAGATCAGACTAGATTTAGAGGAAGAGGTATTATTCCAAGAGGCTTGGCAACTGCCAAGTCCCTGAGCCTCTTCTGCAGGGCTGGGCAGTGGTGAGCATACTTCCGCAAGAGTTGGCAACTCCAGGCTGAACCCCTGAAGTGGACGGGTGAGAACCCATTCAAGGGAGGGAGATGGAGGAGTCTCTCCTTGGCCACCCAGGGCCTGCCTGCCCCTGCTTAACAGCCTCTCCCTCCTGGGCCTGCCCTCTTGAGTGGATGGTTGGCACAGAGACTGGGGGTGATGGCCTGATGTGGAGAAGCCCTGAGCTGGGAATCAGGACACCTGGTCCCAGCTTGTCCCTCCCACTGCCCCATGGGGAGGCGGCTTTCCCACTCCGTGCCCCACCTTGCCATCTCAGCACAGAGAGCCCCCCACTTCTGGAATGCTGATAATGGGAGCTGCACTTGGGGGTCTCTACTCAAAAGGGTTGGCTCAGCTCAGCGCCGAGATGAGGAGAGGGCAGACTGCTCACCGCAGTTTCTCTCGTCCAGGCCGTTGGGGCAGTCCTTGACGCCGTCACAGGCAGGCACACAGAGGCCGTTCACAGAGCAGAGGAACTCTCCAGGGCAAGCTGGGGTGGGGAGGTGCCATCAGGACATGCCATTGTGAAAACATGTAGATGCAGCATCTGTGTGCTACACATGTACCCACATGTACACAGGCTGTGTCCACGGTCCACGTGGACACCCATGTCCAGGCACACGCGAGTGGCACACACGCGGGTATGTATGAGAGCGTACACCTAGCGGACACACGGGACTGCTTTGCACTTACGGGCACACACAAAGCTATATATGTTCATGCACAGGCATACACGTGTTCACACACATGGGTGCACACACGCACTTACTCACACACTCCCTTTGCCTAGCCCCTTGGTGCTCCCAGAGACGGCAGGGCCCGACGGGGCCGTGGGCTGTGCGGGCACTTCCCTGCCCGGCCAGCCCATACTCACGGTCCGACTGGTTGTACAAGCCGTAGTGCACCTGCACGCCCGGCCCCGTGAGGGAGATCTGGGAGGTGAAGTTGATGGTGATGCCGGTGCTGGCCACCACGGGAATCCTCTCGGCATAGGGCTGCAGGGTGCGCAGGCCACACAGCCTGGGGTCACAAGAGACAGACTCAGAGCCACTTGGGTCCATCCAAAGGAAGGGACAGCCTGGTCCCGGTGCAGACAGGGCAAGGACAGGGCAGCTGGGAAGGAAGGAGGAGCCATATCCCCACCCTGCCTCCTCCGTCTTGCTTTTTCCCTTGCTGACCGCTCACTCCCAGAGTCATCTTCTAGAAAGCAGCCTGGCTATGTCACTCCCCTGCTCAAAAACCTTCAGTGGCTCCCTATTACCTACAGAATAAAACTCAAAGTCTGGGTGCCAGTCCCCATTACCTAGCAATTCAAGACCCTTCTCTGAGCCTCACTTCCCTCCCTTATAAAATAGGATATTTGGTTTCTGTTGACCTGGAATCTGACAATACGACTTGAATGTGCCAGTGGAGGCAGAATCCTGACTGTTCTCTCTGTAGACAGGAGAGGATGTCCCCCTTGTGCTCCATGTAGGGTGAGGAGGCAGCAGAGCTCCGGCTCAGCCACTGTCCCTCCCACAGAGACACCCGCATAGCCCTCTGGTCTCCCTGTGACCCTCTGGGCATGAGGGAGGTACCAGTCCTGCTCCAGGACCAATAGCGCGGTGCTGATGGGAAGCTCCTTCTCTGTGCCTGGCCACTCCTGGTGGGACCATCCCCCAGCCATGAGCACCCCAAATCCCTGCCGGACCCCCTCCCTCCCAAGAAGATGCTCTTATTTCCACAGAGCACGTGGGAGAACATCCACGGAGAGGACGAGTTCGCCCCAGAGAACAGGTGGGGGTCCCTCCATCTCCACGGTGGGGGATCAGGGAGCTCACCCCACAGTGTCTGGGTGGATCTCACCTCACAGAGCAAGTGGGTGGATGAAACCACACCCCGGAGCAGCATGGGGTCCCTGGCTGCTCACAGATGGGATGCTCACAGGAATGCCCCCCAGGGAAGGGAGCCCTTCGCAGGCGAGGGGAGCACGCCCAGAGCGCAGGTGGGCAGACTCCGGAGAGAGGGGAAAGTGCCCCAGCAGAGAGGTAGGAGGAAGCCAAGAGGCAGGGGGAATGCCCAAAGCATGCTGGGAACATCCCACCACGCAGGCCGCCCAATCCCCAGAGGCCGGGTACTTCCACAGGACTTCTAGAACATGCTAAGCACTTCAATTCATTACTCAGCGAGTTAATCAGTGAACAGCTGAGGACCACTTTGGGGCCACGCTAACGTCTCAAAGCCTGGGGCCGGGGCTGCACGCAGCTGGACCTGGTCCCGCTCCTCCCTCAGTGGCTGGAGCATCGCAAGGCCTCGCTGTATAGGGATCTCGAGGTTCCTGAAGCAACACCACCCTGTGAGGGACGAATTGTCCCCAAGGCCAGAGTCCAGCTGCCTCAGGGCCCAGGAGGACGCACCCAGCCTGCCCAGGGGGAGGTGGGCCCCTACTCTCAATGCAACGTGAGCTTCAGGGGCTGGGCCCTCACGCCCCCCATGTCCCCGCACAGCCTGGCCTAAGGTACAGCTTGCCACACTGTCTGGCCACAGTGACTGTATTCTTGCCTCATACCAATACGTAGTTCTCAAGGTGAGGTCTGGGGAGCCCTGGGGGGCCAGAGTAAAAATTATTTTCATAACAGTGCTCAGATATCATTTGCCTTTTTAACACTCTCACAATATTACAGTGGAATTTTCCAGAGGCTACATGTTGTGTGGTATGGTAACCAATTAAATGCAGAAGCAAATGTAGGATCCGGCTGTGGTCTAGTAATGCAGTTATTAAAGAAAGTTGCAAGAGTGTGCATTTTTCTCACCAAATGTTATTGGCTTTGGAAAACATAATTTTTAAGTAAGACATGTTAAAATGTAATAGGTTTATTATTATTTTAAATGAATTGGTAAGTATTTTAATTTTTTTTTCAGTTTTAACTTATAATACTGTAAATATAAATTATGTAACCTGTATAAAAACTCTTTGGGGTGCTCAAGAATTTAAAAAAGTGTCAAGGGGTCCTGAGGTGGAAAAGTTTGAGAACCATTGCTCTACACAAGATTGCCACGGCGGGGAGGGGGAGGGGGATGACATGACAGGGACAGGACACAACACGGGAACATGGGACAGGCTTGGTTAAGGTGCCACCAGGGGGCACCCCTCGCCCTTCTGGTCTTTTTAAAACTAAGGAAACAAAGGGATTTTGTCTGTTTTTTGTTGGTTTTTTTTTTTTTTAAGAGAACATTCATTTGGTAAATCACAGAGGTAGGAAAAGTAATTTCTGTTTTTAAAGTGGATAAACAAATGTTATCATAGATTGTCATCCACAGAGAACTGCCCTGGGAGCAGACAGAGGGGCCAGGGGCTGGGAATGCTGGGCAGGGAGGAGTGCCGAATCCAGAGCCTCCCTGAACAAATTCAAGTTCAAGGGTATGGGACGCTGTCCCCACACAGTTCCTGGAGACTGTGGAGAGACTAGAAGGAACCAGAGCCGGGTGGAGGGGAGCGGAAATATTCCAATCTAGAAGAATGTTTCATGGTCGCTCCAAAGTACCAGCTCCTGTGCACAGGATGTGTTCTCAACTGGGGTCCGAGAGAAAATTCCCGAATAAGCTCATGGCTCAACCTGGTACCCCAAGAACCCAGCCTGGGCAGCATTTGGTTCTCACCCTGGAGGCCTGGGGCAGGGGTGGGTGACAATTCCTGGGGCAAGTCTCTCGGTTACCAGGGGGCCAGGCAAGAATTGAAGGCAGAGGCTGCAGGCCAGTTACTCAAGCTGAGTCACTCAACTCAGAGATGATCTGTTTAGTCTATGCAAGAGTAGTGTTTTTTCAAATTTAGTTGCTAGCTAATTTCACATCATAACCTAGATTCTTGTTTCTCCTGAAAAATGAGCCCCAGAAACACAGCTGGTATTTGAGGCCACCTGGATTGGGCAGGACACATGTGGCCCTGCTACCTGACCCACTCCCCCCAGGCGGCCTGCCTCCTGGGCCTGCACTCCCGCCCGGCCCCCTGCCCATCTGCCTTTCTGGCTCCTGCGGGGGAGGGTCTGCATCCTCTAGCTCTCCCACGCCCCCCACCCGCCGAATGCCACCTCCTCCCCCGCAAGCCCTCTCCCAGAAGCGCCAGCAGTGGGAAAGCTGTGGGCCCGCCGCTCATCTCAGCCCAAGGTTCTGAAGGCACAGCTTTGCACTATGGTCTGCTGGGTTTTTCACCCGGATTTGGGGCCTTTTCCTTCTCGCCTCAGATGCTAAGCAGGGACCCTGTCAACTGTATTGCGTACCAGCAACTCCACCCGCACAGGGGGGAAGTCAAGGAAGATTGGATGGCTGGATAGATGATGGATGAATGGAAGGGCAAGAGGCCAAAGGGAAGAAAGCACAGGTGGGTGGGTGGGTGGATGGCGGATGGACAGATGCCAGGGTGGTGGAAGGAAGGAAGGAAGGAAGGAAGGAAGGAAGGAAGGAAGGAAGGAAGGAAGGAAGGGAGGGAGGGAGGGAGGGAGGGAGGGAGGAAGGATGGGAGGAGGGAGGATGGGAGGAGGGAGGATGGGAGGAGGGAGGATGGGAGGGAGGGAGGGAGGGAGGGAGGATGGGAGGAGGGAGGATGGGAGGGAGGGAGGGTGGGAGGGAGGGAGGGAGGGAGGATGGGAGGGAGGGAGATGGATGGCCGATTTCCTTCCCTGAGGACGGGTTAAGGGGAAGGAGGGTCAGGGAAGGCAAGCAGTAAATAGGGAGGAGAGCAGCATCTGATGAGGCAGCCAGAGCCAGGACCTGGAGCTGCAGAGCTGAGTTTCAAGCCCAGCGTTGCCATATGACACAGCTGTGTGACCTGGCATGTGGCTCAACCTCATCCAGCTTGTTTCCACTTCTGTAAAACGGTGACATCTCCCTTGTAGTGTGTTTTAAGGAATACATGAGAAAATGACTTCTCTGTAAGCCAGCTGCTGATGTCGTCAGGCTGAGTTCATCTGGGGACCAGCTGGAGCTCTGCCCCGCTCACTGCCAGCACCCAGCACAGGCTCTGACAGTCGGCACTGTCCAGGCGGCCTTCGGGTTGCAGGTAGTGCTGGCAGCCCGGGGGGCTCGGGGAAGCGGAAGGGCCAGGCCAGGGGAGGCTCCAGCAGCCCAAGGAACGGAGGTTCTGCCTGTCCCCATCAGCAGGAGAGGCAGAAATGGTTGGAAAGATCACAAGAAGGGTGACATCACAGGGGAGGAAGCTGGTGAGAGGCAGGTTCCCAGAAAGGGGGAAGCCTTGTGCAGAGACGCCCAGCCAGAGCAGGTTCTGCGAAACCAAGCAGCTGGCATCTGGATGTCATGAGGCCCAGTCCCTGCCCCGCCTCTAGGCTGCTCAGAGGGCATAAGGCCTCAGCCAGAGCCAGGCGGGCACCGGGAGAAGCTGGGAAGAAAGCAGGGAGGTGGTGGGGCAGCAGAAAGCACTCAGAGTGAGGCGATGTGCCCAAGGATGCCCAGGCAGTGGAGGGCACCCGGGCCAGTGTTTCCTCCTCACCTAGCTAGCACCTGAGGGCTAAGACAACCTCTGGCCGACCCACCCGCTGCTGCTTCTTACCAGTGGTCACTCTGGCCAAGGACTGTGCCTCCCCCTGCTGCAAACCCTGTGCCTGGAAATCTACACCCATCCCCAGACCCCTCACGTCTTCACCACCCACACAAGCAGATTTTCCAACGAATGCTCATTCAAAGAATTTCCCAGCATCGACACAGGACGATCATTATCTAAAGATCGTAACTAGAGGAAACGGTCTGTCCGGTGCTTATAGTTGGGAGGAACGCCTCTGCCTTCCCTTCCACATGCACGCATGGACAGGAGCCTGGGGGCAGGGGACATGAGTCTCCGCTTGGAGACCCTGGGCCCTTAACGAAGGTCTGAGAAGGTAGAGATGGGACTCTCCAGGCTGCTCTGGGAACTGGCAAGACCACAGAAACTGTCAGTCCTCTCTTCAGGATGCCCATGGATTGGTCGGGAACGCCTTAGCCAAGAGAGTGAATGGCTGGCACGGCTGCCCAGAGGCTCTGCGGGAAGCATCTCCACAAGCACGACCACTACCTGTGTGCACACATGTGCAGGAATGCACAGACCCGGCACGTGTATGCACGCCCACACAACGCCTTGGGTCAGACCACCTAGCTCAACTCTGGTGTCTCCAGTTACAAGCTGGGTGACTTTGTGGAAATGGCTTGGCCTCTCTGTGCCTCAGGGTCCTCAGTGGCCCATGGGGGGGGTGGGATCTGGGCAGTAGGGGGAGCTGCTTCCTTACCAGGTTTCAGAGAATGAAGGAAATGGCACCTAACCCTTAGCTTGCGGCCTACCCGGCACAGTCCACAGCCAGTTACTAATTCATGGTAGGTGCTTTCTCGAGTTTTTTCCAGGCCTGCAGGAGCCAGTGACCTCCATCCATTATCTCACTTAGTCTTTCCTGGGTAGGGATCTGTTTCATGCCCATTTCCCAGATGAGTTACCTGAGGCTGGGAGAGGGGAGTCCTTGCTGAGTGGGAAGGAGAAGAGTCAGAATTTGAACCCTGCTCTGCCTGGTTTCCACCCTAAGCTCTTTCCACATGACATTTCACTAGAAACTAATAAGGACAGCGTACTGGGTACATCTCTCTGATGGGTAAATAGTGAAAAGTTGGGGCCCAGGGCTGACCTAACCCCCTTGTTTTACAGATGAGGAAGGGGGTATCCCCAGAGTTCCATGCACAAACAAGGTGGCCTCCATGAAGAGGGGAGAGGTGTGGGAAGAGAGAGGACAGGGTTGGGGGCACTGAGCCCTGTCAGGCCTCCCCCTCCCCACCCCACCCACCACCTGGCTGCACTCTGGAGTCCCTCCCCCCCACTTCAAGGCAAAAAGACAAGGACAAGAGGCCAAGTCCTTGTCCTCTCTAGGCCTCAGTTTTCCCACCTGTACAATGGGTGAGGGTTGAACTTGATGGCCAGATCAGCTCACACTTTCTATAGCTCAATGGTTCTTTGAGACTCTGAGATGGGGAACCCCTCTCCGACCCCATTAGAATCTGTCACAGTGCCTGAAATTTCGCCATCGTGGCATCATTCCTTCTGATTAAGACTATACCCATCTGTGGTCCACATTTAAAACCCAAGTGTAGCTAACAAAGTCCCTAGCGCCCAGTGCCCATCCCCTTGCCCGACCCCTCCAGGTCTCATCAGGGAGGGAGGAAGAAGGCCCTCTGCAGGGAGCACGATGTGGACCACAGTGTGCCCTGCTGCTCACGGTGGTGGGCATGGGAGAGGCTCTGACTGTGGACCCATACCTGGGCTGGTGCCTCAACAGCATGGGCCTGAACTCATATCATCTGATGTCACCCCCCAAACTGCACAGGCCTGAAGTCACACCATGTGTCACCCCCAAACAGCATGGGCCTGAACTCAAACCGTCTGTCATCCCCCAAACAGCACAATGCCAGTCACACCATCCGATGTCATACACCCCCCCCCCCCCCCCCCCCGCAAACAGCATGGGCCTGAAGTTACACAATCTGCGTTTCTTCTTTCTCATTTCAACCACAGTCCCTTATAAATCTCAAAAGCCCTGGGAAGGACGATACTGAGTCCACGAGCATTGTCAGTCCCTGTCACCTTTGTCTGGCTGGTGCTTTTGAAAAGTGTAAACCTATAAGCAAAGTGTAAGTATTGATGCATGTGGATACCACCCCCAGATTCCAAGCCTTCCAGAGTTCTAGAACCTCCCACTTGCAGTTTATTGGAATCTTGGAAGCTCAAAATCTGCGAAGCCAAGAAGTCAGGCCTTGCATTAGAGTCCCAGCCTCTGATACCCCAGGACCAGCCCTGGAAGAGAGGACAGAGGGCCAACCTGCTCTTAGATGTAGAATCTTCTATTCAACATCCTTGGATCCCAGGTTGGAAGGGGTCTCCTGGCTCTGCAAGGCTACTTTAAGATCCCTCTTCTCTCCACAAGGCTCTGCCCCCCCACAGTGGAGCCTGGTAGGGCCTCCTTCTGCTCCCCGCCACGGCGCCACCCCTCCCAGCCCTTCCCTCCAAGCGTTGTCACCTGCGCCTGAACCTTCCTTGTCTCTCTCTCTCTACTGGAGTTTGCACACAGCATTTAGACCTGGAGCCCTCCCAACGTAAATATCCCCTCCCTAAACATCTACTGGCGCCCCCTCTCCCGTTGGCCTGCCTCCCTGCCCACCCCCCTCCTTTGCAGCTGCCAGGACCACCAGCAGCCTCAGGTTGCCCTCCCCAGTGGGCATTGACCGGTCCTCATCCTACTGACCAAACTGCAGCCACGGCTGACCTGAGGGCGGCCCCTGTCACCTGCGCCCACTGTGGCCTGCCCACCTCCCCGAGGGACTCACTGCTTCAGAAATTTTGTCACCAGGGGAGCCAAGGGCGGAACAGCTAGCAGGGTGGGTGCCCGGCAGGGGATGCAGGTGACACAGGGTGACACCAGGCAGCCCTGCGGAAGAGGGCAGGTTAGCGAAAGCGCTGGACGTGGCCTTGCAGCTTTCCAGCCAGGAGGCCACCTGATTTTGACCAAGAGCAAGGAGCCGGGTGGGGAAGGGGCCCGCAGCTGCACGAGGGTGGTTTAGGGAGGGGCCTCCCGCGGCTCCGTATCGCCTCGGGTAAGGATTCAGGCACCAGACGGGGGTGGGGGGTGGGGGGTGGGGGGGGGTGGCAGCCCCCAAGGAGATGAAACCGTTTCACTCTAACTAGGATCACACCCGACTCTGGGAGGCAGGAGGGGAGGCTGGGCGGCGGGGGGCCACGGGCTTGAGCAGCCCTGCCTCTACTGCCTTCCTGTGCTGTTCCTCTGAGGCAGGGGCTCGGGGTGCCCAGGGGGTGCCTGTGGGGAGAGGCAGGGGTGCCATGGGGTGGGTACCTCCGGTTCTGGATCGTCCACTGGCCCTGGGTGCAGGGCAGGTCGTACTTCTGCCTCCGCAGTGCGTAGGCGTCAAACCAGAGGGCCAGGCCGTAGTCGAGGGAGGGTACCTGTGACACAGAGGCTGGTCACAGGGCTGTGGCTGGTCCGGTGACCCCACCTTCTAGGACAACAAAGGGCAAAGGAGGACTGCCAACAGAGTGCCGGCCGGGGGTGAAGTTGGTCGGTCACTCGGCAAACAGGCATCGCTGTGGCCGACGGCCGTCATCCCCCTCCCGGAGGGGTCCGGGCCAGGCTCGGCCTCTGGGTGCTTCAGCGGAGGCAGGACACTGGGGCCTCCCAGCAGGGGGCCCTGGAGGTCCCTAGGGTGTTCTGGGCAGACAGCAGGCGGGCAGGCAGGGTCCGGGGCTCACCATGAGGTGCCAGGAGCAGTGGGTGCTGGGCGAGTAGTAGCTGGGGAAGTACGGTGTGCTGAGGACGCCCTTTGTCTCCAGCTGGCCGTCCAGGGTCAGGTTCACCTCGCAGGCTGGCCCAGAGAACATGGTTACACAGGGTCCCTCGGCCCCGTCCCATTGCACCTCCCCGCTGCCACTGAACAGTAAAGCCTAGTGGCTGAGTGTGGCTGTGTGGTCTTGGGCCTCCGTTACCTCATCTGTAAAATGGGGACAGTAAGTACATACCTCATAGGGTAGCTGAGAGGGTTAGACAAACATAAAACGCTCACACAGGCTGGTATGCAGTAAGTGCTCAGTAACTTAGCCATGGATATTCGCTGTCAGCATTGGACCGTCTACTGAGTGCACTCACAGCCCTGAGAGCCAGTCACAGGCCTTGGGGGAGGAACCGGTGCCCTCTTCAAAGATGAGGTTTGGAGAAGAAGAGTGACTTAGTTGAAGTCACACAGTGAGAGAGTGAGGGATCCGCAGTGGGAGTGTCCCCAGCTGCCCTGCCACCTCTCCGTGGAGTCAAGTCCCTAAAGCCCTGAGTGGGAAGAGGCAGGCAAGGAGGGGGAGCGCAGCTGTGTGTGGTCTGCTGGTGACACCCCCTACCCAGAGCTTTGGGAGCTGCTGGCTTGCTTTGCCTGCCCAGAGGCAAGGCGGTGGCAGGTCCGAGGACAGCCAGCAGGTGTGAAGGGGGCGTGCTTCTCCTGAGAGGGGTGGTGGAGGGGCGTCCAGAGCAGGAGAGGGTGGCTGGGGAAGGGCCCGTGGCAGCCGGGGGAGAGCTTTCCCAGGAAATGCTGGGTAGCTACCCTCCCCATCTCCCGGGAGACCTTTGGGCACACCTTCCATGTGAGACGATTGTCTGGAGGTGAATCTCAGGTTCTCAGGCCTGTTAACCATGGACCCCAACCTCCAGGTGAGTGCAAGGGGAAGAGAGACAGGGAGGGCCCAGCAGAGGAGACAGAGCCAGGACAAGAGGGAAGGAGAGGGGACAGCTCAGGAAAGGAGATCAGAAGGCAGGAGAGAGAGGGAGGGAGGGAGGGTGAAGCCAGTGTCTCCTCCCGGGTAGGAGCAAAGGAGAAGATGCGGGAAGTGGACCGAGAATGGAGGAAGGAAGAGAGGGGTTGGGGTGTATGCGGGAAGGCGGGGTGGAGCGCAGAGGCTCTTCCAGAACCTTCCCTCTCCCTCATCCCACACCAGCTAGAGCCAGGATGGTGAAGAGCATGCCTGGGGTTGCATTCGGTTTCTGTCACTTCCCTGCTCCCTGCCCCAGGGCCCCGAGCCCTCACCCTGGAAGGCCACGGACTGCACAGAGAGCACGAAGGGGTCGTAGTAGCTGTGTAGACCCTTCTTCCAGACCACCGCCATGATGGCGCCCGATGCCAGGACCTCCACCACGGGCTCCTGGCGGCTGCAGCCATAGACCCTGGGGGACACAGGAAGGTGGGGAGGGTGAGCCGGGGAGGGCATCTGGGAGGAGCAGAGCAGGGTCCACTAGGAATCTATACCTGGGTGTGCAGCCAGCCTGCTGTGTGTTCACAGACAAGTTGCTGACCCTCTCTGGCCCAGGGGACTGACGGGAGGCCCTGTAAGGGTCAGGCCAGCACCTCAGGTGAGCAAGGCCAGGAGGTTGCTCAGACTTCTAGAGCTCATACTCGACTCTGCCAGCTGACCCCAGTCCCACAGAATCTCTCCCACCCCTCGGAATCCCTATGACTCTGAGTATCCAGCCTGTGCCCGCAGGAAGACCAGACTGGCACCTGTGGGAAACACGTCCTTTCTGGGCTGGGACAGAGAGGAGGCAAGAGTATGGTCTGGTGACCCCTAGAGCTTGGTGCCTGGGATGCACAGAAAACGTAATGGTATCTTTAAATTCTAGGCTCAGAGGTCTGAATGTCAGCCCTGCAAAGGCCCTTAGAAGATTGTCAAGGTCAACTGCTTGGTTTCCAGGTGGGAAAACTGAGGCCAAGGCCCCACTGCAGGTTCACAGCAGAGACAAGGGCGCTGGACAATGCCTGTAACAGCACCTGGTGTGTCCTCCCAGCAGGTGCCCCCTGGTCTGCCATCTCAAGCAGGGGTGCTCCCGGCTTCCCCTCTCCTTTCACGAACCTCCATCAAACTACCCCTCATCTCTGACAGAATCCTCTGAGCCATTGCTAATCGTAGACCAATTCCTAGGAAGCGACTAACCCGGCTCCCAGAGTGGGCATGCCACTGGCCTGCAGCAGGGTTCTGCCTGTCTATGACGTGCTGGCCACGGACTTGACCAGAGGGGTGGGGGCCGACGGGGCACTGCAGGCATCCCCGCAACTGTGTATGTGAGATGGAAACACAGCCTCGAAACCCAGAGTTCAGTGAGTAATCCCAAGGGGCTGGCGGATCCTGGGAAGGGGCTCTGGCCTTAGCTCCTGCCAGGGAGGGAGACGGCACAGCCGCCGCAGTCCCCCACTCCTCCTGCTTTTACCACCTGGTTTGTTCTCACTGCTGGGCGCCCCCACCCTCCCCCACACCAGGCCCCCCTCTCCCCACCTCCTCTTCTCCCCCAGAAAGTGGGAGGTAAGACAGTAGGGTCAAGAGGGATCTGGAGGTGACCTTTAACGGGGGCTTCAGCTTTTAATGTTGGGGCTTCTTTTATTGTCTTTTATTAACTTAGCAGCAGAGCTGCTCCAGTCACCCAGGGTGTGAAACATGAAAACAAGCCAACAGGTTGAACCAGCGAGGGTCTCCCCTGTCTTCCCATCATCACTAACGTTCCCTCGCACACTCCGGGGTGCAAGTTTGAGGATCTCCCCCAAGCTTATCTGTCATTTTAGACCTTCTCTTTGGGTCTAAGGTGGAGTGAGTCACCTGCCCAGGTGCCGCAGTGAGTAGGGACAGAGCTGAGCCCAGCAGCCAGGATGGGGGGTGGGAGGGACACTCAGAGAAGCCCCAGGGGAAGTTCGTAAGTGTCCCCACCCTCCCGAAAATCAGATACCATCTGGCTTCTCTGTACTTCCCAGAGCCCTCCAGGAACCCTGCCCACACACACCCAGACTGAGGTCACTGTGTGGCAGGGCGCAGGGCGGCAGGGGTGGGTGCAAGGGAGTGTACCGCCTCAGTGCCTGGAGACTCAGAGAGGCCCCGGGGAGAGAGCTGGGAGGAAGCCTCACCCGGCTCACCCTTTGGCACCCCAGTGTCTTCCCCTACCTGCTACAGAGCCTTGTAGGCCCATCACCCATCCCCACCCTGTGAACCTGGGTCCGGAGACTAAGGCCATTCCCAGCCCTTTTATGTCTCCCCACCCTCCACTACCTGCCCTCTGGCCTGGTCACTTTTGCACTCCACACTATATCCTGTGTCCTAAAGCCCTGCTCCTTGGTCAAGACTGTAGTTAGTGCCCCACTTCCCAGGTGTTGAAGTTGAACTTGCTCCTGGCACTCAGTGCCCTCTGTGACTTTGCCCCAGATGGACAGCATTGCTGTGTGTGAAGACCTTGGCACAGATGGGCTGATTTAAATGCTCACAATAACCCTGCAAGGTGAGCATGAGTGTGCACCCATTTTATAGGCGAGAAAACTGAGGTTCAGAGAGGCAAAGTGACTTGCCTTAGGGCACTTAGCTAGGAAGCAGCAGAGTGGGAGTTGGAAGTCAGGGCTGCCAGACTCTGGAGCATTCTTCTAACAAGCCATGTGGCCTCCCACAACTGACCTGAGGGGTCATCTAATCCAACTGTTTTGTCACAAATGTGGAAATTGGCGGTGGAGGGGGGGGAGGGCTGCCCACAGTCCACAGTCATCTCCAGCTTCCCCTCTCCCTCTCCTTCTGGGCTGGCCTCACTGTCTCCCTGATAGTGAACCTGAGGTCACACAGCCCCTGGTCTGAGAATGCTCGGTGTGACCTTTGACCCCATATCACCACTTCCTTCCCAAACCTCACACCTCCACCCCACACCCCACCTTCCCAGGGACTCACGAGGTGATGAGCCTCTTTTCCAGGGGCCCAGCCACGTCGTACATGGCCAGCCGGTCCCGGCAGTCGGCCAGCGTCCACTCCAGCCGGAGTTTGAGCATGAGATCCTCGGGGCCCTGCAGGTGCCACAGGCAGCTGGAGACCAGGTAGTCGGGCCCCTTCAGCTGGAGGACCTGGCCCCGGCCCACGTAGCTGTATCGGTAGCAGCCTGGAGGGGGGAAAGGGACAGGCTTCCTGACCTCTATTAGCCAGGAGGAGAGACCTGGGGAGCCAGCCCCTGCAGGTCCTCACTGGGGCGGGGGGGGGGGGGGGAAGAGCAGCTGGATGGGGGTCAGCCCAGAGCTGCTATGTCCCATCTTTCTGCTTCCCTGCGCTTTTGTCTCCAGTCTCCTCATGCATGCATTCATTCGTGGGTTCCTTCATTCATTCACATAGCACTCACTGAGCTCTGTGTGCCAGGCGTGTGCCAGAGAAAGGTCCAGTCGCCACTTCGAATGCCAGGAGCAGCGTGGACAGATACGAAGCCCAGCGGTAATAGCTTAGGAGGTGAGGGCTCTGGCCCGGTCTGTGAGGTAGGGGAGTCCTGGGGGGTCACCGTGTGAGCAGAGCAATGGAGGCCCAGGTGGGGGGGGAGGAGTCAGGCTTGGATCACAGGCTCTCTGGCTGCAGGGAGCCCCGTTAAGGAGGCTGGAGACCAGCGAGCTGGCTGTACCATACGCGTGAGGGTTTCATTTCGGGTGGAGAGAAGGGAGTGTGTGCCAGTGGGGCTGGGGCAGCCCCAGTGGAGGAAATGTGCTCTAGCTGATGAGGACAAACAATGAGAGTGAAACCGAGCAAGTGTCTGATACACACGGAACTAGCTAGAGGGTCCTCTGGCCACCTCATCGAATGCCTCTGTGAAATAGTTTCTGTTATGGTCCCCGTTTTACAGACTCCGGACAGACAGGCCTGGGTTCACCTAACCTCCACCCAGGCTTTTCTAGGCCTTGGTTTTCTCCTCTGAAGGATGGAAACAATGAGATCATCCTTGCAGGATTGCCACATTGCTTAGGGGCGATGCACGCTTGAGTGCTCAGCACAGTCCCTTGCACACAGTAGGTGCTCAATATATGTAGTGGCTGTTCTTTAGGTGGGTATGGGGGAGAGGGTGAAGGTGAAGCTCGAGTGAAAGCTCTATGACTCGTCACCCTTCAGCTGGCCCCACTTGAGGCTCGGATGTAGCTGATCGCATTGGCTGCTCTCCCTTCACACCTCCCCCTTCACACAGACACACCCACTCGCACCCACAGCCGGAGGCTTTGCCTCCTCTCTCAGGTGTAATCTATGAGCTTTGTATGTGGTGCTCAGTTTGCATAGCAGAACCACCTACACCATTCAATCGTTCATTGGGATCCTCCACTGTGTTTGATTTAGGCACCAGGGACCAGCAGGGCACAAACAAATCTCTCCCATGGAGCATAAACATCTGGCTTAAACCTCACCGTGAGCCTGCAAGGCAGGGAGGCTGTGCGCTCGGCCAGGAAGCGGAGGGATGTGGGATTGAGGCCCAGATGCAGGAGGCAGCCTGGTGTGCAGGGCGTCCATACCCTGCACTAGAGCCCCCACACCACCTCTCATCGGCTGTGTGACCCTGGACCACTTGCTTAGCCACTCTGAGTTCTGTCAATGGACACAATGGTGCTCCCTGTCCCACCTCCCCTCTGAGTGCTTCTGAGGACCAGGAAGGGAACGGCAGCGAACAGGCTTTGCTCGGATATTGCTGCCTGTTGCTGGGTTCCCTCTCTCTGACCCCTGACCGTCCTGACCCCACTGGGGAGCCGGCCTCCTCCAGGGAGTGACTTCTGACATCTGCAGGGGAAGGGGCAGGGACTGTGACATCTGCTCAGTCAGGGCTGGGGAAAGGGCCTGGCTGTTCCTAGGCACTTAGGTGTTTATATTCTTTAGATCTTGCTCCAGGCTCATGCTTCGCTTTTGCATTTTAATAATTACTTTTTTTAAGGCTAATTAAATGGAGAGGTAAGTGCTGGTCTCTGTTGATAATTGGAAACACTTTTGGGAGCCTGGTCCCTGTGGTCGCTGGAAGAAAGTAACTGAACCTGCCTTGTGCATTCTCTGCACCCAGCCTTTGCTCACGCCGTTCCCTCTGCCCAGACTGCCCTTGCCCCTCTTCAACCTGACAGATTCCTACCTCTGCCCCATGCTTGGGACTGCCGCCCCCTCCTCCATGAAGGCTTCCAGGACCCCCACCCCTAGGCAGGAGCAACTCCTTCCTCCTCCAAGAGGCATGTCCTGTTCCCTGCTTTGGATGGTAGCCCCTGTCCCCAGGGCAGGATGATCCCCTCTGTCCACTGCCCCGGGGCCTCCATTCTAGCACGGGCACTTTGGGTGTGAGATTCTGGTGATGAGTCTGTCTCCCTCCTCGAGCTCTGAGCTCCGCCGAGGGCAGGGGTGAGGACACGGTCACCTGGTGTCCCCAGCACAGGCACGGGGCCTGGCATGGGAGAAGTGCTCAAAAACCAGTTTAGCCCAGCTGGGCGTGCTCAGCAGTTGAGCATCGGCCTAGGATCCAGGAGATCGCAGTTTGAGTCCCGGTTAGGACACATGCCCAGGTCGCGGGCTTGATCCCCAGTTGGGGGCGTGCAGGAGGCAGCTGATCAATGATGACTCTCTCATCATTGATGTTTCTAGCTCTCTCTCCCCCTCTCCCTTCCTCTCTCTGAAATCAATAAAGATATATTTTTTTAAAAAACCATCCAAAAAAAAAACCTGTTTAAAGGGTTTCAATGGGCATCACTGCACCGTTAGACATTGTGTTCCCAGAGGGCAGGGGTTCCAGGCATTCATGGAACCAAATAAGGGTAACTGCGAAGAAGCTCCCAGAAACCTGGGGACACATGGACATCTGGCACAGGCCAGGGCAACGGGAAGGCCCATCCAAACCAAGGGTCAGAGCTCCCAGCGTGCCAATGCAGTGTAAGATAGATAGATAGGTGACAGACAAACGGTGACAGAGAGACAGAGAAGAGGGATAGATTGACAGGATAGACAGATGGTTGGTCATAGATCAATTACAGATAGACAGATGATATAAGCGATAGACAAATAATAGATAGATGATAGAGAGCAGAGGGATAGGTGACAAACAGGTGATAGATGGGCAGGCAGATAGGTAACAAACGACAGGCGGTTCTCGTGCATGCCTTTGAACCAGCTCTGCTCTCCTGCTGCTTCCTTCATACAGAGCCAACCAAATCCCTGACGTGTGCCCACAGCTTCTGTGTGTGAGAATCATGGTCTTAACTACCTGAAAGTTGTACTTTGAGCCCATTATTTCCATCCACCAAGGAATTAACCCTTTGCGGTCGTATTAAATTTGGACATGGGTGTCGTACTGGTCGGAATTAAGAGCTTTCAGAGAAATTATGAACTGATACATGAGTGAATAGAGCTAAGATTCGTACGGTTCCTTGCTGTGGTGGCTGAGAGCAGACAAACGACCGCAAAGGGTTAAGCCTTTGACCAGCCAGATGGGAGGAGGGGAAGGTCAGCGAGGGTATAACCAGGATTTAAACCCTGACCCCACATGGAGAGGGCAGCGAGGCCCTCAGCCCAGCCTCAGCTATGGGTGGAGACTCTAGGGAGTGTAGGAAGACCCTGAGGGTGTCGGGGCCTGTGCTCAGGACCGCAGAGCACAGCAGCACAGGAGCACCGCACAACCCCAAGACCTGCCAGGCACATGGCTGCCGCGCAGAGAGCGCCCGGCCTTGTGCAGCGTGAGGGCCCCGCACTGCTCTCCTCCGGGGGCTCAGCAGCAAGGCTGCGGGGCCTCTTGGAAAACAGCGAGGGGACTCGAGCAACGTGGCACAGGGGTGGGTGGGGGCAGAGGGCGGTTAGCGGGCCGGCTGGGGAAGGGAAGGAAAGGTGGAAGGGGTGTCCTTGAATGTGGCAGAAATGTCTCCAGAAAACCAAGGTCTTTTGTTTGTTTTTAACCCTTACCCAAGGATATCCTTCCCATTGCTTTTCAGAGAGAGAGAGAGAGGAAGGGAGAGAGAGAGAAAGGTCAGTGTGAGAGAGACACGTCGATTGGTTGCCTTCTGCATGCACCCCGACCAGGCCTGGGATGGAGCCTGCAGCTGAGGTACATGACCTTGGCCGGAGTCAAACCCGGGACCTTCAGTCTGAGGGCCAATGCTCTAACCTCTGAGCCAAACCGGCCAGGGCAGAAGGCCAAGTTTTAAACCTAAAGCGACTGGCATAGCTTGAACTGGCAAGATAATTTTCTACCATCACGGCAAACAGTGGCTTGTGGGCAAATTGAACTCAGTGATAGAACAGTAGAGCCACTCTCACGCCCGACACAGGCAGCACATACACACTGTGTACAAAGCACACACACATGTTCACACATGCACACCTCCTCTCCCCCCACAGGCCCCATGCTTGCTCGGGACCCATCGCTGAGTCCCTCGTGGCATCCCCTAGGTGACTTAGGCCAGGGCTCCCTGCACCCGCCGTGAGAGCCGTGCGGGGCCCTGACATGGACCAAGCCGAGAAAGACAACTGAGAAGTGAACAGCAGCGTACCCAGAGTGGAATTCAGTGCAACTAGGTCTCTTATGCTGGCTTCTGTTAAAAGGAAATGAACAAACAAATGAAGACAAATAATAAATAAATAAAATGAAAATAAAATAGAGGAGAGCATCCGAGCCAGCCTGTCTGAGGTTTGCCCCGAGTGCGACCCCCCCCCGGGCCTCCGCCCCGGCCTGGCTCCTGGTCCCTGGGCTTCCACCCTGAGAGCATCCCAGCCCTAGCGGGCGGCCTTCCCGGGCCTCATCAGACCGTCCCACGCTGCGCCCCGGTACTCACCCAGGATCACCAGGCCCTCGGGGTCCGGCTCATACTCCGCCCGGTAGGGAGCGGGGCCCGAGCTGTTGGCCGTGGACAGCAGCTCCTCCACCAGCAGTGTCCGCACCACCTCGGCGCTCAGCATCCGCTGGCGGTGCTCGGGGATTTGGAGGATGAACCAGAAGAAGCAGGTGAGGGGTCCCTCCCTACGGCGGGCCAGGCTGAGTGTGAGGGGCTGGGGAAGGGCCTGCGGTCCCCCCCCCCCCGCCCAGCCCCTGCTCCGGTGGGGACACCAGCTGGGGCTCATGCGCGCTGAGCGCTCCCTGCAGCCCAGGTGTCGCTCTCCACCCTCACGGGGAAGCCTCCCAACGGCTCTGAGGCAGGTGCTCGCCTCATCCCCATTATGCAGATGAGGAAACTGAGGCCAAAAACCACGTCGAAAGTGGCAGAACCAGATATGAATGGAAGAGCTGGGTCACCCCCACTTGCACCCCCACTGTGGCCTCATCTAACACATGCCAGGCCCCTGGTAAGCACATTGTGGCCCTTGTCCCCCCCGCACCTCTGTGCCCGCTCTGCAGATGAGGAAACCAAGCGCAGTGAAGGAAGGTCACAGGAAGCCGAGTTGCCTCTCTGTGCCTCAGTTTCCCCATTTTTAAAAACGAAGGCATGGCATCAGAAGCCAAGTCCCCTTCCCTTCTTTGAGTTCGAGGTTCTAGCGGGGGTCAGTCAGGGGATCCAGGCCACTCACCCAAAGGAGTAGACGGAGCTGGAGTTGTAGTAAGTGCCCAGGGGTGTGCTAGCGAGGAGGGCCTTGAGCTAAAAGGAGGGGAAACAACAGCCCCCTGGTGACCCTCTGCAGAAGCCCCTCTGACCTTGAGATGCCCTTTCCCCCCCAGGCAGCCCTGCATGACAGGGAGCCTGCAGGGTAGATAGTATTGCCAGTGGTCACACAGGGGCTGTGGCCACACCAGGAAACCTCAGAGCCATTCCACTTTCCCCTCCCCCTACACTCAGGCACTGCCCCCCAACCCCCTCCACCAGTTCTGACCTCCTTCAGGCCACCAATGGTCTCTGTCCCCCTCGTTAAATGTCACTCAGCTCTGAGAAGCCCTATGTGGCCCTTGAGTTCCCTCCTTACGCCCAGCCAGCAGCCACAGCGCTCAGCTGGCTGGTTTTCACACATGTTCAACCACAGTGCTGGTGGCAGGGGGACCGGCAGGGTTGGGCATCAGTTAAGGCCTTGGCACAGCATAGAGGAAACGTCCTCTCATCTCATTTCAACCCCTCAGCAACCCTACTGGCAGGCACTGCAGTCACCACCGGCTTCACGGAGGGGGAGAGAGCCTCGGTGGGTCCTCCAGAAGCAGGTCGAGTCAAGGATGTGAGGCAAGTGGTTTGTGTGGAAGTGATTCTGGGGACACCAGTGGGGGTGGGGAAGAGAGACTGGAAGTGGGGGCAGCCCACATGGCTGGGAAGGAGCAGGGTAGAGCTGTGGGCCACTGAGGCTCAGGCCGCAGGGAACCCTGGGAGACGGAGGGGCATCCTCAAATCTGCCCCCACCAAGGGCCAGGGTTGCTGGGTGTTGATCTGCCTGCTCTGTGCCCCACGGCTGAGGGTTGCTTCTGGGAGTAACTCCTCAGCACTCCAGCCTGCCTGTGGGCAGGGTGAGGTCCTGCACCTGAGAGAGGAGGTGCTGGCAGTGGGAGACCATCCCCAGTGGCAGCAGGGAGCCATTGCCCTGGAGGGGAGGCGATGTGGGGGGGGGGGCCCTGACAGCTTCCTTGCACTGCCCTAACTTTCCAATGTCACCCTCCTTGGAAGTGGCACAATTAGGATTTAATCCAAGTGCATTTGATGCCACAGTCCACTGACTCCCACCACCCTCTACCACTCCCCCTTCCATCGTTCCAGGACCAGGCCTCTGCTCCCAGCCAGCTCCCTAGATGGACTGACCAATGGGCTTGACACCATCAAGCCCCTCCCTCTCCCTGCTCACCACCCTCCCATCCCCCCCCCCCCCCCCCGAATCCTTCCCTACCATTTCCTGGGCTTTGGCCGTTTCACTGCGGAAGGCACTGGACTCCCGGTGGGCAAGGTCCTGGGAGAAGTGGCGATTGAGCACGCGGAGGCTGCCTGAGTACACCTGGCTGACGGTCACCTCTGCCTTGGACCCTGCGCAGGAAGAAGCCAGCAGGTTAAGCGAGGCGCAGCAGGGAAGGCTCCCACCTCCCCCACACCTTCCCCACCTGAACCCTCGGCTCAGCCTCCAACATCTTGGGCCTCCAAGGCACCATCCTCATCTTTGTCATTGTCATTGCCATCCAAAGTTCATTTAGTTACAAACTGGCCCCCAGGTGCCAGGGAGGAGGGAAGGCCCACAGATGGATGGTGTCCCCGGGGCCCCCAGTCCAAAGCTGATGCAGCAATCAATCCAGGACATGGATGACATAAAGGCCAGGAAACCCCATGGCCCAGGTCAAGTTCATGGGTTACAACCTCTATTCATCCTTCCACTCACCATGTTGTCCAGGTTGCACCTACTGCGTGGGGGACACTAGTAAACCAAGACAGATGTGTCTCCCCATGAGGAACTAACAGTGGAGGGTAAGACAGGTGTTAAGGGCCTTCAAGAAGAGGCGCGAGGTACTATTGAAGGGACATGACAAAGAAACCAGGCCTGGGTCAGGGTGACCCTCCAGCTGAGGTGGAAAGACGAGTATAAATTGCAAAGAGGGAAGGGAGGGAAGTATAGCATGTGCAAAGGCCCTGAGACAGAGGGTTCATGGTAAAAAGAGGGCTAAAACCTGTTTGGCTGGCACAATCAGGTCAGGGCAACAAGAGGCTGTGACATCAGCTGGCAGGATTTTGTCTTTACCAGATAAACAAGGAACACTATGAAAGGTTTAAAATTGGGATGACATCATCAGATTTCCCTTTTGCAAAGATTATTTTGGTTGATGTGAAGTGAATAGATCCATAGCCTTCAGTTTATACCTCTATCTATTCACTTATTCATTCACCCAACTAATATTTATGGGGAGCCTACTATGTGCAAGGACTGGCCTAGAGCACCTGGGAATATAACAATAAACAAAACAATAAAGAAAATAAACCCTTGCCCTAAAGAGCTTTTGGTCTAGCAACAAACATACTATACAACATGTTAGAGGTGTCAGTGGAAACCAGGGCTGGGGTGAGCTGTGACATGAAGGCCAGAGAAGAAGGTGGTGGTGTCAGCCATGTGGATGTTAATCTGTAGAAATAGCTATCCAGGCATCAAGACCAGCAAGTGCAAAGGCCCTGAGGCAGGAGCTTGTCTGGTGTTTTTGAGGAATAGCAAAGAGTGAGTGAGGGGGAAGCGGGAGGAGATGAGTTGGGGGAGCACTTTGGTTTTACTCTGAGTGAGATGGGATCTGTGGGGGATTTTAAACAGAGAAGTTAGATGCTTCAATTTGCTATTGTGCTGAGAACAGGAGGCAAGGGCAGAAGCAGGGAAACCTGCAGGAAGCGGCCCAAGTGAGAGAGATCCAGGTGAGAGCGGTCTGGGTAAGAGGCGATGGAGCCTGGACCAGGTTGCACCGTGGAGAGGGTGAGATGTGGTTGGAGTCAAGCAGTATTTTGGAGTTAGAGATGACCAGGTGTGCTGGCAAGTCAAGAAGGAGCATTGCTGGAGCCTGGCCACCGTGCGGAGCCCGGGGGAGCTGGTTTTAAAACAGGCAGCAATGGTTCACCTTGGGGACAGGTGGGAGGGCAGAATATGTGGGTATAGCTGGGAGGGCACCTAGGGGCCTTCTCTTCTGACTGGTTCCATTTTGTCATTGAAACAGGTAGCAGAGTGGGTGGAGGTACAGGAGGTTTGAGAATAAAGCACAATACTGTCACCTGGAGAGCGGGAGAGGGGAAGGACCAGGGAAACACAGTTGGGCCTCATTAGGGAGCAGGGCCCATCTGCCTTGGGAAGCTAGTCCCCACCCTCTCCTCTCCTCGGCCGCTTTCTGGGCCAGGCTGCCGCTCACTCGGGGCTTATCCTACTCCGGTGTTCTAGGCCTCTTGACCATCTCCCCTTCCAGACCTGGCAGGGCACATCTCTGATTCATCTCCTCGCCCAGTGCCCAGTACCTGGAGCACAGCCTGGCCAGGGCGGGAGGAATGGCTCAGACGTCTCCTGAAGGGCCTCTTCTACCCTAATCCCTTTGCGGGTCAGGAATTGGCTTCTCCCAGCTGAGGCTTGGGGGCACTCAGCCCCATGGAGCATACCCTCCGGGGGGCAATTTACTCCTGGAGCGTAACCAGGAGAAATTAGACTCATCTGCAAAGAAAGACAATTGACAGGTGAGTTCCTGGCCTCGCAGCCTGATGGTCTGTGGTTTACCCCGGAGACTCATTACCCTGCAGCCCAGGGAGGCTGTGGCAGCCCCATGCCATCTGGGGCACTGGCTTCCTGAGGTGGTGAAACGCACTCAGCTTCCACTCCCTGCCGCAGTGGCTCAGTTCTGAGCAGAATTACCATCCACCCTGAGTCATGGCAGGCGGATTCTCGGCAGGCCTGGGCTTCCTCACAGTGTCTGCCCAGCGGGTGGTTCGAGACTACCGCCACCTCCACTCAGTCTGGAGCTGGGCCTAGGCTGATCTCCCCACGACTACTCCAAAGCGGGTCCCCCTTCCTTTCAATGAGCCTGACATCCCACCATGAGACTTAGCCAGTAAGAATACTACCTAACTTTTGCAGAGTGTTTAATGGGAAGTCTCTGATCATGATCCCTGCTGTGGCTGCCCAGCCCCTCAGCTTCCTCTGTCCTGGCACATGCCAAGCTTTATGGTGAGGCAGGACTGTCTTTAGAACCTGGCACAGAGCAGGTGTATAGGAGGTGTTCAGGAATGAATGAATGAATGAGTCTTCTACAGTGTACATGGAGAATTTTCACAGGCACCATCTAGCTTGGTTTGTCCATTACTTTGCATAGCCAAGAGCAGGAGGAATGAGGTACAGTCTTCATTAGTTTTAGAGAAAGACGTAGTGGGTGCTCCAGAGTGTTTATTGAATGAATGAATGAATGAATGAATGAATGAATGAATGAATGAATGAATGAAAAGGTGGACAAATGGACCCAGAACATGGGCCAGTTGCTTCCAGGGGATGATAAAGGCTGTGATACCAGAGGAGGCCAAAATTCAGAACCTGGGAGAGGCTGAGCCACTTGCTCTGGACACTCCAGGCCCCCCTTTCACTGTGTCGAATTCCACATGTGCCCGAGCTGGGGTATGAAAGCCCTCTGTGTGTGTGGACCTCATCCCCATTCATGATGGGCCCTGGAGACTAAGAGATGACAGAGCTGTGGTCCCTACCTTAGAGGAACTCCCAGGCAGCTCTCAGGTGAGCAGAGGTGTTAATTGGTGCCAGGAGCCACAGGCACCACTCTGCCTTCCCTGCAGAGCCAGCTGGCTCAGAGCCCCAATGGCAATCCTGGAGGGCTGCAAGCAAGGGGAGGCAGTGTTTATACAATTTTGGCTTGTTGGCTCACAAGAACTGAGTGCTGGGAGAGCACTCCTTCCCTAGCTGGTGCGAGCTCGGGACACTTGGTGGTGACATTCCCACCTCACAGGACAGGAAGGGAGACAGAGTGAGGAAGTGCTGGCCCAAGGTGAGTTGCTAAGCATTGCTGACTTGGAATTCTAGTCTGTTCTGCTGTGCCCCCCACAGCCGCCCCAAGTTCTCCCCAGGTGCCTCTCCCAGGCAGGCCCACACCTTTACCTAGGAAATACCAGAGCAGGAAACTTCCTGAAGCCAGCATGACCAGGGCCAGCCACAGGGGCACCAGGCGGAGGTAGTCCCGGACTTTTCTCTTCGAGTCCTCAGCGGCCTTGAACATCCCCTCCGGCTCTGCCTCCTCGCCATCGCCTCCATCACCCTGCCCACCAGCAACCTGGGGGGCCTCAGCCACGGGCATCCTGGCAAGGAAACAGACCAGGGTTGAAAATGGCCTAACATTTGCAAGGAAGCCTTTGCTGACCGCCAACGGTGCAGAGAAGTAAGACGGCCTGCCTTTGGGAGTCGGAGGAGCATATCGCCAGGCACCGATTGAAAGTGAGCCCTGAGCCAGCTCTCAGGGGGCGAAAGCGAGGCTCAGAGCAGCTCCCCTCCGAGGGTGACAGGCGGAGCTGGGCTGGCTGGCTCTGGAACCCTCGCCTTTGCACCCGCATCAGCCTCTCTGTGGTCAGAGGACAGATGGAGGTTTCAGTGCCTGAACCTGGACCCCTGAGCCTGTACCCACAGATGGAACTGAGTAACGTGGGGTACAAATGTGGGGTCCAAAAACTTACCCCATATCCCCGCATTCAGGGGGATGTTGTTAGCACCTCCTGGTTCTCCATAGCAGAGCTTCCCCAGATACCGACGCAGTCAGTTCACTTAGCCGTCCCCCAGAAGCCCCTGGGCCAGTGCTGTGCTGGGCCAGTGACCTGCCCTTCAAAGAGGGCTGTCCCCTTTGTTTCCCTACCAGCCCAAAATTCTCTTAGGGGCAGAAGAAGGAGACAGTGTCTACAAAAGACATTTCACAGGTATCACCTCACTAATCCTCTGGTCACCCAGGGATGTGGGGACCATTGTCCCCAAGCATTCTTCTTCTGCAGGTCCACTCTGGGTGGACACTTCACGTGGATTATCCTGCTTAAACCTCTAACACCTTCCAAGGTTCTGCACCCATTGGACAGATGGAGAAACTGAGACCCAGGGCGTTTTAGCAATAACTCAGCCCAGGGTTTTCCTGTCCCTGTCCTCATTTTCCCAATGTGATTTGAATATCTAGCACTCACTACCAGCTCCATTTTACCAATGAAAAAACTGAAGCCCCGAAAGGCTAAGCCACTCGCCCTAGGTCACTCAGCAGGTAAGTGGGGTCACGCCCAGGTGTCTGACTCCCTGCTCCTTCCACTACTCCTGGCTGCTTCCTGTAAATTGCCTGTCAGTTAACAAATCATGGTTAAGTAATAACTGACTGCCATCCCGCTCAGGGCCCTGGGTCTGCAGCTCTATCATCAGACGCCCCCCTCCCCGCCCAAGCAAACTTCTGAATGTTATCTGATTCTCAGGCAGGTTTTCTCACAGCACGGAGAAGGCCCTCCACCCATCCTGCCATCAGCAGAGCAAGGATTGCTGCCCACTGAGAGGTTGGTCTCTTCTCAAGTCCACAGATGCGCGCTGGCTTTGAAATGCATCCGTCCCCAGAGGTGTGGGGTGGGGGCGTTTCTTTGGGCTGCATCTTGAATCTTCACACAGTGGATTTTCCCAAAACGAGGCTCCTCAGTGATGCTCAAAGTCCTCCCAGATGGGTTCAAGGGGCCCTGGCCCTCCTCCCACTTTCCTACTTTCTGCCGCTCCTCTCAGCATTGTTCCCAGTCAAGGATTTCTGGCATCCAGCCATGGTGACCCTCTTGAGTAGCCTTCACCTAATGCAAGGAAGGGAGAGGTTCTCAAGTGGGTATAAACCTCCCCTCCACCCCTGACCAGAGGACATCCAGACATGGGGGGCAGGCCCTCTGGCTTTTATGGGGCTAGGCCAATGATGGTAAATATCCCAAAATAGGTGGGACAGCCCCTCCCACTCTCCAAAGTGTCCACAGTACCCCTGGTGAGAAACTGACTGTCCCCAAAAGCTGAGCAGGGTTGCTAGATTAAGGTGGCCCAGGTGCTCATCCTCTCTCAGTCCCGGGTCCCCTCCCTGCTCCAGAGGTGGCCACACCCATTCTACTCTTGAGTCTGGATCACCAAGGATCTAGTTTGAGATGACCCACAGAACTATGGGGACTCAAGGGCACTAGACGTGACAATAGTTGACATTTATTTCAACTGTTCTCAGTGCTTTATACTCACTGTCTCATGTAAGCCTTACACAGACACTATGGGGGTAAGTTTTCTTATTATTTCCATTTTACAGATGAGGAAGCTGAGACACAGAGAGGTTGAGCAGCTTGGCCAGGGTCACACAGTTGGTTAACAGCAGATCCAGGCTGCAAACCCAAGCGGTTTGTCTACAGAATAACACCCTGACCCCTATGCTCTACCGCCTCATTCATCACCTGGGTACTGAGAGGGAAACGGAGGCTCAGGGAAGGTCATAGGTCCATTAGAGGAGGCAGCAAGAGGAGCAGTCCAGGGCAGGACACTCAGTAGGCCTCCTCCTTCCTCACGCCCTTCCCCAGGCCAGGCCTGCACTCGGCAGATTTTACATCCCTCATAAATAAATGCCCCTCATACCTGTGTGGGAGGATTTTGAACATCACACAAAAGCCCACTCGCAGAAAACCCACTGTGTAAAAACCCAAGATTAGATCCAGCCTAAAGGTGGGGGCGGGGGGGTGTTCACCTGCCCATCGCCTCCCACCCAGACTCCTGGGGCAGCCTTCTCTGCTCCCATCTCTCCTCGGGCACATCCTCCAAGTTGTCACCAGATTACTCCCCCTGCCCACTTCCAGTCATTTACCGCTCGGAACCCTCTCATGGCTCCCAGCCACCTCCAAACCACGCACTGTGACACCAAGATCTCCCCTGACCAGGCTGCTCCCCAACCCCTGCAGCCCTAACTTCCACCAGGCACATCACTCTGCAGGCCCAGGGGACCCTACCTTTCTGCAGCCACACCCTCTGCCTAAAGGACTGAGGGGACCCCTAAAGGTAACTCCGAGGCCACCTGCCTGGCCATGGGTCCCTGGGCCCCCAATAGTAGCTGCCTCCTCCCCTGGGCATCCCTTGGTCAGATCAACAATATGCCAGTCTTGGCTTTGTCTCTCCCTCATGAGAAAGCGGGCCTGTGTCCTAGTCACCCTGGTTCCCTGCAGGACCCAGCACAGGGCCTGCCGGGAATGGATGCTCCATGAAGGAAGGAGTAGGAGTCGCAGGTCTCTGGACTCCTGGTGCAGTGCTTGCTGCTACATCTTGCTGCCTCCAGGAAGCAGGACTTGGGAGACTTGGTGCTGGGGCATGGGTGATGGTGATGGCCATGGAGTCCTAGACTCAGTTATGGAACCACCTCTTTTTCATCGGGCACATCTGCTTAATGTGCTGGCCATGAGGGGCACATTGGTGAGTATCCTCTTGGGGCTGACAGCCCAGCAGGAGATGGACAACTGTGATAACTGACAGTTGTGAGGGTGACCATGCCACTCCCGTCTTTTACTATAACACAGTGACTTCCCCACTGTTGCAAAGGCCCAGTCTGTGAGAAAAGCCTGTGGCTCTACCTTCCAAATGCTCCCAGAACCCAACTCTTTCTTGGTACCTCAATGGCTCCCACCATCATCCAGGTCAACGCTGACTCCTGCAATAGCAGGTCGTCTGGCCCCCTCAGTAACAAATTACCACACAAGCGCCAGAGAGGTCCTGTCACCATGTGCCCTGATCACAAGCCTCGCATGGCTCCTGTCCACCTAGAACAGAGCCCAAAGCCCTATCACAGCCCACGGGGGCCTATGTGATGTGACCCTCGTTCATCTTTCTGTCCTCTCCCTGCCTCTGCTGCAGCTCCACCCAGCTCCTTGTCAGACCATCAACATATCCAGTGCACGCCACCCCAAGGCCTTTGCACTTGCTGTTCCTCCAGCAGGAACGCTTTTCCTCCGGTTTGCCTCATGGCCGACTCCTCTACCTCCTTCAAGTCTTTGCTCAAATGTTACCTCTTCGGTGCGGCCTTCCCCGACCACACCCCTCTCTCTCCTGCATTTGGTTCCCTAGCCTTTCTCCAGACCTCAACTGCATGAAAGCGTATGTGTCCTTTGTCTGTCTCCTCCCTGGCTGTACGCTGCACGGGAGCAGGGGCTTGGTTCTGTTCCCCACTGTGTGCCCTGCTCCAAGAGCAGAGCTTGGCATCCGTAAGTGCTGAATGAATGAATGAATGAATGAATGAATGAATGAATGAAAGAATGCTAAGATCCCAGTTCCTTCCCGCATAGCTCCAAGGTGCTGTGTGCATGTGGGGCCAGGCCGACTTCTCCTGCCTCCTTTCCCCCCAGGCCTTCTTCCTGTTGCACCTCAGTGACACTCGACTTCAAGGCTACCAATTCTAATAATAAATATGGTAGATAACTGTTACGTATGGATCAAGGGCTCTTAGCCAGCTCTGGGTGAAGAGCAGAGCGCAGATTGGTCCTTGAACAGTGAAAGTTCTTGCTTACTGCCTAGCTTTCCCACACACCCTTCCTTCTGCCTGGGCTGCCCCCTCCTGTTCTGGACAGCTTTTAGATGGCCCCTCACCTCTCAGTTCAGCTCTCACCTCCTCCTGGAAACTCTCCCAGAGTGCCCAAGAAGAGGCAGATGCCCCTCCAAAGTGTCCTGGGCCACCCCCATCCATGAACAGTCCACCTTAGGGGACACTCTCTCTGTCCCACTGACAATGAGCCCCTGCAAGGAGAGACTGGGTGTAACCGATTGCCAAAGGGGCCTGAGGCTCCTCCCCTAGCCTGGTACCTGGACCCCACTCTGGAACCTGCTCCTCTCTCCCTCCTGCCCTTCTGACCAACGGAGGGTCCCCAGTCTGCCCACTGAAGGCTGAGCACACTGGGGCTGGGCCGCATCTCATCCTGCGTGCCAGCCCCGTTCTGGGCAACACCGCAAACCACAGTCCGCCTCAGCCTCCAGCTGACCAGGAAGTGTGCCTCACTGTTTCTATGCAATGGTTGGGGAAACTGAGGTATATAGAGATGAACTTGTCACTTAAGGTCACTCAGCCACGGCAGAGCAGAGCAGGGTGAGCGGGAATTCTGGTCTATGACCTTCCAGGGAGGCCATCTGGGCCGAGAGTAACCCCCTGCTCTGAGCTGCTGTGACCGTGTGTTCCCAAGTGTGGGGACGTGGGTGAATGTCCCTTCTATACACACAAACTTACACACAGGTGTACATTGATGGAAACACGCAGAAGTACACACATACACACACACGTATCTGTGACACAGATTCATAGATGCAACCCTTCCACTTCATAAACACGCACGCGTGCACACACACACACACACACACACACACTACCAGCTCCACTCAATGCTGAGCCTGGGAGCTAAGGGTCCCCTGTTTAGTGGTGTGGGACTCTGGGCCTGTCCTCCACACCTCATAGCCCAGGTGGGGCACCTAGGTATGGAGAAGGCACCATGTCCAGTCCTGCAGAGTGAAGGTGGGGCGCTCGGCTGGCAAATCAGGCCTCTGCCCCTGCCTTGTCCCTGCCCCAGGAGCCACCAGCCTCACCTAACCCGGGCCTCCCGCACTAGGAACCTGCAGCTCCTCCAGTGTCCCCGTGCTGTCCACATACCTGGCCTGGATCCGCCCTGCCCTGCCCCGGCCCCAGCTCTGTGGACCCCTCACCTTCTGCTCACCCGGTCACTCTGGCCGATGAGGCCCTGCAGACCTGGCCTTAGAGCAGGGGCAGGCGGCTCAAATTCCAGGAAGCCAGGTCCAGCTCCCAGAGTGGACACTGTCACCAGGTCATTCACAGATCCTGGCCCCCTATCCTGGAGGTCCCCACTTACCTTTGGGAGTGGCAAGTGGGTGCCAGGCCTGCACGCAGACCTCACAGCCTCTGTTTGTCCAGGCCAAGGTCTCCCCACCCCCACCTGGCTAGCTGGGGCTGGATCAATGGCCCAGAACCATGGTCAGGGTGTCTGGCCCTTGTCCTCTGTGGCCTGTGGCCCCAGGCTCCATGGGCCTACTGCTAGGTTCAGGATAGCGCTGTGACTGTGCTCAGGTAAACAGTCCAGAGGCAGGAGACAAGCAGTACCCGCCCTGTTCTGCCCCGCCCCGTGGGCACCCTGGAGGCTGGCGGGCAGGTGCAGGAGATCTGAGCTGTCCCCCGAGGCTTGTTGCCTGGTGACATTCCTGCCTGGTTACAGCCCCTGGTCCCCTAGAGCATGAGGAGGGGGTGGCGAGGACTGGGGGCTATGCTGAGGGGCCTGTGTGGTGCACTCAGAGGCTCTCTCTGGTCTCCATGCCTGGACAGGTGAGACCAGAGAAGCCAGTGGCCCGAGAGAGAAAAGGAGGCGGGGCCCACGTGCTCCCAGGACAGGAGAGAAGAGAGTGGCGTGAAGAGTGGGGTTTGGTGCTATTTTCTGTTTAGCTGGAAATTATTTTAATTTCTACCTGATTTTGTAGAGTTGTGCTGTCTATTTTGGTGGCCCCATGTGGCTCTCGAGCAGCTAGGATGTGACCAGGCTGAGCTAAGATGTGCTGACTGTTGAGATACACGCCAGGTTCAAAGATGTGGTACAAATAAAGAATGTAAAATATCTCAATAAGGAGTTTTTACATTGATTACATGTTAACATGGTACATATTGGCTATATTAGGTTAAATAAAGTATATTATTAAAAGTCATTCCACTTGCTTGGTTTCATATTTTTTCACGTGATTATTAGAACATTGAAGTCACAGTGTGACAGCTGGGAAAGAGGCAGAGGGTCTGACCCCACGTGCTCCAAGGCACGTGTTGGGCACCAGGGTTTCTGGGTGCGTACAGGCTGATCGGTGTTTGTCTCAATGTCCCAATGAGGAGGTTGCACACCCGAGACCCTGTGTGTTGTGACATGTGGTCCCAGACTCTGTGTGTGTGTGTGCCCGCGTGCGTGAGGTGTGAGTGTGCCCAGCTCTGGCTAGGTCAGCACGTGCACAGTTTTCGGTGCAGGTAAGGAAGGCTGCCTGTGCAATACCTACCATGTGGTACCTCACATGTGTTCCACACACACACATGTGCATGCTCCTGTGAGTGCTCTGTAAGCAGCCTGCTGTGTGCAAATGTCAGGGGTGTTCGGGGCCCACATGTGTCCCAAGGAGAGTCTAGCAGGAGTGAGAGTCATGCACAGAGATATCTGAGCATGCGCTCTCTATCACTGGACAGTCTGAAGAGCAGATCTTGCACAATCAGTGTCCTCTGTACTTATCCCCTGCCCTGTCATCGATCTATCTGCTATAGCCTGGGGGAGGGGCTGGCATGGGAGTGGGCAGGGAAATGCGGAGGGAGGTGTTTGAAAGCATGGCCTGTGGACGGGGCTGCCTGCCACTGAGAGAGAACCTCCGTCAACAGGGCAACTGTATGGCCTGCGTAGCCTTGTCGCCACAGCAGAGGGACATATTCACACACAAACAGAGGACGGAGACCTCACTGTTCTCTGGGCACCTGCATTTCACACTAACACTGGGCCCCGTTGGTCTCCAGAAAGGCCCCTGGAGGCTTGCCTGGTGAGGCATGGAGGCCAGGCCTCAGCGTGCCCACCACACACAGGTGACAAGGATCCAGCCAGGTGCTGGAGGGTGAGAGGATGTGGTCAGAATCTCAGTCCCTCCACCTGTTGGTGACCTGGCAAGACACGTCACCTCTCCAAGCTGCCATCTCATCATCTGTGCATGGGGAAGATGAAGCTGGGTTGTTGAAGGCAGGAAGGTGGAACTGAATATAAATTGCAGGTGCTGGGCCCAGTCTAAGGGAGGCCCTTACAGAAGGTTGGCTGACTTTCTTTAATGGGGGTGGGGGTGGGGGTGGGGGTGGGGTGGCTGCTGTCCTCCCTCACTCTCCACAGCAGCCTATGATAATTGTCACCCGGGTCCTGGCTGACACTGTGAAGCCAGGTGAGCCAGGCGCTGTGCCCAGCGTGTCATGGGTTATTTCATTCACTTCTCACAACAACCCTTTCGTCAATGCCATTTTTAGCCCCAATGTGCAGAGACCAAGGCCCTGGAGAAATCTGAACTCGAAACTCCTGGTTTATTAATTACAAAAACCTGTATTAAGTGCCTACAATGCGTCAGGCCTGTGCTAGGCACTGAGGACAGGAACGTGAAGGAGACACGACTGACTTCTGCCCAGCAGAGCTGGGTGCTGTACAGAAGTCCTTGGTTTGGAAAAAAAGCAGTGGGCCATCCAACATGCCACATCCTCAGGCATTCTGGAGACGAGCTGACACTCAGGGAGGCCTGACCTCAGCCCCAGTGCCTCCCATCGGGACAAGGACTGTCTGCCTCCCTGGAGGCACAGAAAAAATGCTTGCTATGTGCTGAACAGTGTCCCCCAAATTCGTATGTGGAAGTCCTAACCCCCAGTCCCTTCAGATGTGGCCTTATTTGGAAAAGGGGTTAGTGCAGATGTAATGAGTTAAAATGAGGCCACACCATGTGAAGATGAAGGCAGAGATCAGGGTGACGTTTCTGCCAGCCAAGGAAACCAAAGATGGGCAGAAAACCACCAGAAAGTAGGAAAGAGGCAGGGAACGGATTCTCCCTCACAGCCCTCAGAAAGAACCAACCCTGCTGACACCTTCACCTTGGACTTCTGGCCTCCAAGCTGTGAGACAATAAACGTCTGTTGTTGAAGCCACTCAGTTTGTGGTACTTTTTACGCAGCCCCAGCAAACTACCATGATGCTGAGTGAACCCTCAGTAAACGCCGTGTGAAGGCCTGTGTGTGCCCCACTTCCTCCCAGGGCCCCGCACACGGCAGGTGCTCCCAACTGTCCACCAGAGGCCGAAGGGCCAAGACCGGCTGCGTTTTCATGGGCCTTGAGGCAGCACCAGGTCTAAGTGGTTTCCTTGTCATCTCTCCCTCCCCAGCCCTAGACTGTGAGCCCTGTGAAGAAGACAAAGTCCCGCCTGTCTTGTCCCCTGCTGGATCCCAGCCTGGAACAGTACCTGGCACACGGGACAAGCAAACACTGGTTGAGCGAACAAATAACAGTCACTGTCAACTCCTTCAGTGATGATATAGTAAGGCTTTGAGCTCTGGGCTTCCAGCTGGGCTCCTCACAGTGATGCCTCAAGTCCGGGCTTGGGAGTTACATGTCCCCACTCAGCTGAAGAGGAGGCCGAGGTCCTGAAAGGAGAGGTTGACCTGCCCCAGGTCCCATGCCAGTGCAGGTGGAACAGGCCTCCGTTCTGTTCTCTTTGCTGGGAGGCGTATCAGGTTCCTGGGCTGCCGTAACAAATTAACATAGACCGGCTAGCTTCAAACAATTTATTATCTCACAGTGTGAAGGCCAAAACCAAATGCCAGCAGGTCCGTTCTCAGCTCCAAGAAATAATCCTTCCTTGCCTCCCCCTAGCTTCTGGTTGCTGCCAGCGGTCCTCGGGCTTGTAAGAAGCATCACTGGACCTCTGCCTCTGTCTCCCCTGTGTGTCTGTGTGTCTGGGCCCAATTCCCCTCTTCTTATAAGGACACCAGTCCTATTGGACTTAGGGCCCACCTTATCCCACAGGGCCTCATCCTAACTTGCTTACATCGGCTAAGACCCTGCGTCCAAATAACGTCACAGTCACAGGTTCTGGGTTTTGGGGGGACACTATTCAGTCCAGTGGAGGGAGTGATGGCACTATCCTGGGAGTTCAGGGTGGGAGATCACAGGAGAGCTGCCCGTCTTAGCCAGCCTGTCCTGCGGGTTAGCTAAGCCTCAGCTCAAGGAGGTCACTGTAGGGGGTGGGGGCTGACAGGCCAGCCCACAAACCTGGAGGCGGTTCTCTGCTGGCGAAGCGTCTCTCAAACCCTCTGGGGAAGTACAGGGCTCACATGCTCAGGAGCCGTGGTTAGGGGTTAGGGGCAGACAGGAAGAGTCTGGGAGGACAGAGCCCTCTAGGCTCCAAGGCCATGTGTTAGTTTCCTAGGACTGTCCTAGGAAAGCACCACCAATAGGGTGGCTTAAAACAACAGAAGTGTATTGTCTCACAGTTCTGGGGGCTAGAAGTCCAAGGTCGAGGTGTGAGCAGGACGTGCTGTCTCTGAAGGCGCTAGGGAAGGACCCTTTCTGCCTCGTCCTAGCTGTGGTGTCACCGTTGCTGGCAACCCTTGGCATTCCTTGGGTTGTGGCCACTTAACTTCAATCCATCTCTGTCTCCATCGTCACATGGCCATCCCCCTGTCTTTCCCAGTGTCTCTTCTCCTCTTCTTACAAAGACACTGGTCATAGGCCATATTGGATTAGGGTCTGCCCCATGACCTCTTCTTATTTACATCTGCAAAGACCCCTTTTTCCAAATAGGGCCACATTCATAGGTGGGGGCCAGTTAGGACTTGAACATGTCTTTGGGAGGAGATAATTGAACCCATTATAGGCAGGGTAAAGGGGACGGGAGCAGGCTGGTTATTGACAATGCTGTGGACTGCTCTTCCAAAGGGCCATGTCACCCTGGACCCTCAAGTCACTTCTGAAGCATGTCACACCTCCTGGAATCCCCTCATCAGAGATTCATCCCTTTGGGTGTCTGGATACCCTAGGGAGAGTCATGCCTTAAACCTATAAGCCCTGAGACTTACCCAGGTGCTGGGGGAAGACAGACGTGAGGAACGAGATGTTGGAAAGAGCAAGGCGGTGCGGGAGGGGCAATAGAACCCCCACCTGCATTGTTCCAGGTCATCCCCACCCAGGCAGCATCGCCAGGACAGCGGAGCGCCTCCGGGAGGCAAGCCAGCCGCCTCCACACCTGCAGCCCCGGGCTTCTCCCGGTCACAGCCCTGTTCTTGCCTGTCCCATCTCTTTCGAGGACTTTACATACACTCACATCTTTAATCCTCACAACAGTCCTGGTACTTCCCCTCGCTTACAGATGAGAAAACTGAGGCACCAAGAAGTTCAGGCGTTTGCCCAAGGTCACGGCTGGTGGTCCACAGAACCAGGATTTAATCCAGGCTGCCCAGGTCCAGAGCCAGCACTTTAACCACAAACCAGCTGCCCCACAGAGACCACAGGGGCCTCGGGACCGGGCAGAAGGTGTTTTGTCCGCCGCTGGATCCCCAGCACCCAGCACCGTGACCTGCCCTTAATAGGCCCCCAGTAAATGCTTTGAGTGAATGAAGGAATGAGTCTCTAAGAAAATTCCTTTGCCTTCCAGGAGCCATCCTCAAGCAGCTATCTCCCAAACCTGCTAAACTGTGCTGATCCCCTCTGGCTAAAGTCCCTACAACATTCTACTCCCTCCCAAAGTTAGGGGCATTTCCAATGAAGGCTCTGATTGATTTCCTTCCAAGAGGCAGGGTGTGACTGTCAGTTTTCTTGCCTGTGTCCTCCATGGTCACTCCCTCCCCCACAGAGCTGGGGACGGCAGACAGGGCAGTAGTCAGGCTCCTCCTCTCTGTGACCGGTGCCCCATGAGGCCGCCTGCATGGAGGAATGGAAGACGCTGTCCCACCAGCTCCTCCCTCCCCTCTGCATCCTGGCTTCCTGGAATTGCACACTGGGCACCCCCCCCCCCATGTCTCCCCACTCAGCACTTCCTGCCTTGCCTTCTCACAGCCCCGCACACCACCCCCCTCCCCGGCGCTGTGATGGGAACCTCGAGTGTGTCATACCTGTGGTGGTGGAAAATGTCTCTAAGCAGACAGTAAGGGGATGTCCCGAGGCTGTCACCGGAGCCAGGCTGAGGCCACTGGTGCTGAGCTCAAGTTTAATCAACAACCCAACACCTGCCCCTCATCCCCAGTGACAGTGGCCAGAAGATGGAAGGGTGGAGGGGTGAGAGCCCAGGGTTCCAGTCCTCCCCTTCTGGCCCCTAGACTCACTGTGTGGCCTGGGACATGGCGCCACCTTCTCGGGGCCACCTGTCTTCATCAGCGATGCAGGACTCAGAATCCCCGTCATTCTTGCCTGGCTAGGTCAAGAGAGCTTTTATGAGACTCTAGACATGCACACCCTTTCCAAGCCATAAAGAGCTTGCCTGTGCGAGTGCGAAAGGCTGCCTGGATTCGGATCCTTGCTGGACTGTGTTCTGGCTGTGTTACCTTGCACAAGTCATTAGCCACTCTGCCTTAGCCTTCTCACCTGTAAAATGGAGTAAGAATAGTTCCTCTCTCCTCCTCTCTGGCATTATAAAGATCAGGTGAATTAAAAGAGATGCTTAGAACAACTAAGTGCTCAGGAAATGCAGCTCTTTTTGTCGTTGTTGTTAAACCCCACCCAAGGATATTTTTCCCATTGATTTTTAGAGAGAGTAGGAGGGAGAGAGGGAGAGAAACATCGATGTGAGAGAGACACATTGATTGGTTGTCTCCCACAATCTTCCTGACCGGGGCCGGGGATCGAACCTGCAACCCAGATACTTGCCCTTGACCAGGAATCAAACCAGCGACCCTGCAGATGTGACCTGCGTGAGGTCCCTCAAATCATGGGCTATCACATTAAGGAGTTCAGCCACTGTCCCAAATGTCACAGGGCTTTGTCACAGGGGCTTAAGCAGGGGTGTGGCATGACCAGAGCAAGACCGCCCTGGCAGGGCTCAGAGATGGAAGGATTAGAGGGACAGGTGGGCCAAGGAGGAGGCTGAGCCAGGGATCGGGTCTAGATCTAGAGGTGACGCTGCCAGGTCACGGGTGGGGGTGGTTTCGACTGCGGTCACCATCATGGAATGTGTGGAATGCGGGCTGCTTTTTTTTTTTCTCTTTAAGTGGCTGCCAGGAAGTTTAGAATGGAATTCTGCTTGTTGCTTTTTTCATTAATGTGACTGTCTCCCATACAGCCTTGCATATGCAAAGGGCCTAGAGTTCTGGAGCCACATGCACCTGAGTTTGAATCTTGGCCGCGCCAACCACCAGCCGCACTTCATAACCTCCCTGGGTCTGTTTTCTAATCTGCAGACTGTGGAACATAACACCTGCCTGCTCTCCAGGTGATGAGAGGTGAGGCTTGGGGAGTGCCTGGCAGTGTCTGAAATATAGTTTCTTAACCCTTTTTAATATGCTTCTTGACTATTTTAGAGTTATCTGGAATGTCAACAATTAGGAGGACAGTGGGAGGTTTTTCATCCTAGTCGTGGTCTGTGTCCACAGTTTTTTTGGTAACCGTGGGCACTGGGAGTTGCTTGGAGAGGGAGCCCCCAGGTGCAGCAGGGGTGTGGTGGGGGTGGAGAGCAGAGATGGGGGGTTATTGGGGAGGTGAGGGAACAAATGCAGCTCGGAAATTGGAGACCTGAGAGGCTGAAAAGCCCTCCCATCTCTCCTCCCTTGTCTCTTATCCCCCAATCTGCCCTGGCTGCCTCCTGCTTCCCGCTCTGCACCTGACGGGATCCGGCCTCAGGCCGCCTGGTCCCCAGCTGGTGCTGTTTCTCTCTCCTGCGATCTGACCCAGGCCTGTCTCTCCTTTACTCCTTCCACCCCTGCCAGTTGCTCGCTCCTCATTCCAGCTCCCAGGGCCCGTACTCGAATCCACCCTGGACCATCAGACCATCTCCACCTGGTGTAAGGTGGCCCCTTACTCACGGTCAGCTCAGGTCTCATCAGAAATGGCGGGGACAGCTGGGTTCCCTGGGCCTACCTGCTCATAGGGCCCTCTCAGCTTTCTAGCCTCCAGCATCTCAGCCTGTTTTTTCCGGCCTGGGAAATCCGAGTCTGGAAAAATAAGAGCTTCTGTTGTGAAAGGAACCCAAAGGATTATCTGGTCCAGAGATGTCACCAGGTACCAGCTATGATAAATTGGGACCTACCTACAGAAGCTAAAGATGCACCTAAGCTCCAGAGGAAGGAGGGCCATGATCAGTTAGCAATGTCTGCCATGCATGGGTGCAATCGATTAGCAATGTCTGCCATGAGTGCAGTTTTATGAATGCCAGATATTGCCATCCATGATCTGGTCCAACTTTTCAGAGTCAAGGGTGTTGAAAAATAAATAAAATTTTATATATCCCAAGCATCATCTCTCATCACCTGGAAAGGACACTTTGAGGCAGGTGTTA
This sequence comes from Miniopterus schreibersii, assembly GCF_964146895.1. NCBI lineage: Eukaryota > Metazoa > Chordata > Mammalia > Chiroptera > Miniopteridae > Miniopterus > Miniopterus schreibersii. The sequence continues at coordinate 180,125,125 of NC_138102.1, forward strand.
TGTTCCACAGCATGCAGATTAGGAAACTGAGGCTCGGGGAGGTTAGAAATGCAGCTGCTGGTGGGCACAGCCAAGATTCACAAAAGTCAAGTGCAATATTTTCCCATGAGACCACATCAGGTGACGTCTGGGCACAGGATAAAATAAAGCTGGCTCCTGTAAGTGAAAAATGTATTTCCTTTCCGCCCCTCCGCCTTTCCTCATGAAGGAATGCTCTGTCTGGTGATGGCATGTCTTTTTTTTTTTTTTTAATATCTTTATTGATTTCAGAGAGAGGAAAGGAGAGGGAGAGAGAGAGAGAAACATCAATGATGAGAGAGTCATTGATCGGCTGCCTCCTGCACGTCCCCGACTGGGGATCGAGCCCGCAACCCGGGCATGTGCCCTGACCGGGAATCGAACCCCGATTGCCTGGATCCTAGGTTGAAGCTCAATCGCTGAGCCACGCCTGGCTGGGCGAGGTGCTGGCATGTCTTCAACAGCCTCTGGCACTTGGTAATCTCCCCCCCCCCCCTTTTTTAAAAAATTTTTTATTTAGTGATTTGAGAGAAAGATCAATTTGTTGTTCCACTTATTTATGCATTCATTGGTTGCTTCTTGTATACACCCTGACCAGAGATGGAACCCACAACCTTGGTGTATCAGGACGACACTCTAACTAGCTGAGCTACCTGACCAGGCTGGTAATCTCCCCTTTAAACTAAGAGACAGAGCAGATTTCCAGCAGGCAATGAATTAAAACTTTTTTTTTAATTGTATTTACTTTTTACAGTTACCTTTTATTTATAGTGAATATCAGTTTTCCATTTACAGAAGCAATATAAAGATTTTCCTTTAAATAAAAGTATTTAACCAAAAATGTGAATTGTAATAAAAAACAAAGATGTTACACACAGATCATTAAAAAATATATATATAACACAAATGACCAAGGCTTGAGAAATGTAACCCTCCCAAGAACTCTGCAGAGTGGAAACTGACTTGCAGAGAAGTTCCCTAGTTTACCCAGGACACACAGCAAAGGTCTAGGCACCAAGTGGGGTCTGACAGTTGGGCAGGACACAAGAGCCCGGTGGCCCAGAACACTGGCAGGAGGCGGGAAGTGAGACTGCAGGGAAATTAAGCTACTCCATGGTAAGAATTCAAGACTCAGGCAACTTCCGGAAAGGGGAGTTTATTTTGGACAGAAGGGAAACAGGGATCCTGAGTGAAGCCCAGTAGCCCCTCAGCAGCAGGAGTCATTGGATCAGGAGCCAGGGCTCGACTCCTCCAGCCTTCCCCAGCGCCTGCTTCCAGGGGCCTCCCGCCCTCCCTGAGTTTAAATGTCCAAGACGGAGAGAAATCTGATTGGCCAGTGCGGGCCCAGCTTCCCTGATTGGACAGAGCTTGTTCTAGCTCACCTCATAGGTTGCTGGTTAGCCTATGGGTGGGCTTGTGTCAAGCGTCCAATCAGCTGCAAGCAGGGCCTATAAATACAGGCCCTCCCCTCTCCCTGCTCAGGGTGGATGCCTTCCCCAGACCCCTAGTCAAGGAAGAAGGTTGTGACAGACATCATAGGTGTGAGGTGGGGTCAGTGCCAGGGGCAGAGGGAAGAGAGGTGGAGGGGTGATGGGGAGCCCTGAGAAGGCGGGAGGGGGAAGACTTCCATGTGAGGGGATGAGCCTCTTGCTGGAGCAGGCATGCAGGAACCTAGTGGGCATGGCTTCGCCTGAGTCCTGATCTCAGAAGGGTCAAGGTGCCCAGGGTGCTCCTGTGAGGGGACGGCACCCCCTGCGAGAAGGCAGCTGGGCACAGGAAGCCCAAGCAACATGGTACCACACAGTTCACGAATTCGTCCGGGGAACACAGTGGGGTCCCAAAGGCGCTGTGTCAAGCGCAGTGAAGGGAGCTGCCCTTCTGGAGATGTGCCAGCCCCTGGGCTACCTCTGCAGTAGATAGTGGAGTAGGAGGGGCCTAGAAGTGGGCACTCTGTGACAGCATCAGGACCCGCCACCAGGAGGGGTTTCTTCACAGCAGCATGCTTGTGACTCTGGGAAGCCACTGAGGAAGGATCCAGTCAATGTCCACTTTGTTGGGGGGTTTCTGTCCATACTTGGGTCATGGTGGTAAAGATGCAATAGCCAAGCTTTTTGAAGTCACAAGAGATCCCAAAGGGAAGTGACAGGGCCTCTTTATCCAGCCACCCTGTGACCCTGAGAACTTGTCCCTCCTGCACTGAATCTCAAGGTTTGGGCACATTAGGGAGGCCGTGTTTCCCTCCAGGGGAAGCTGAACTTGAAGGGTAAGGGGAGTTTGTCACCTAGATGAGAAAGGAGAGGGTACCCCAAGCACAGAGAATGGCATGTGCAAAGGTGGAGGGGGGGGGGCATGAGGGAGCTCCACAGGGCTCAGGAGGATGGTTGAGAGGGTTCCAGAAGGAAATGACCCAACATGGTGCTGGAGGGCAAGGGCCAGCCCAAGAAGTGAGGACCGTGGGGAGTCCTGGCAGGGTTTTAAACAAGGACAGCATGGCCATATTTGTGTTTTAGAAAGAGCGCCCTGGCTGCTACATGGGGGGAGTATGAAAGGGGGTGAGACTGGGCAGGAAGCCCAGTAAGGAGGCCAGGGTACAGACCCCTGGAGAGCCACGAGTACTCTCCTCAAGGAGCAGCTACAGGCCGGAGAGGAGCGATGCTTCAGAGGCAAAACCCACGCTACCCCATGATTGACGCTCCCTCCCCCTGCAGTTCCTGACTTGGGCAGTAAGTAGGATCAGGGAGCAGCAACTGAGGTTTGGAAGTGACCAGCCAAGTGTGTAGGGCCTGGTGGGGTCCATCTGGGTGAAGATGTCCATGGGGTAGCTGGACACTGTGTATCTCAGCAGTGGACAAGCCTTGAAGACAGAGAGTCCTCAGCTGGGCCTGGAGCAGCAGTGGACGGCCACCGGACCCCACCCCTGGCCATCTGTCTACACCAAGTGAGTTGGGTCCTGATCTTGAAGCTCTTGGAGGGACAGGTAAGCGTCAGTGTTCAGGGTCAGACAGGAGGTGGGAGCCCTGACCTGGCATTGCCCAGGAGGGCTGGCCCAGGGGAAGGCGGCCCCCTTCCCAGGGCCAGGGCCAGGGCCAGGGCCAGGGCCAGGGCCAGGCACCTCCCCTCCCGCTCCTCCCAGTGCATGCTCCAGGGGTGACTGGAAATCCACCAGGTCAGTGGCTCCAGGGGTAGGAGGCCCCAGGGCCCCAGGGACCCAGTCATTGGGGACTCCTTCCTGCAGGGAGGGGGGCAGCCTCTCATCACAAGCCCCAGTGCCTCCTAGGGCAGTGTTTGGGGGGCTTGGGCCACCGAGCAGATTGGGGGAGAAGAGCAGCAGGTCATCCCTGGGGGGGAAGGTGCAGTAGGCATCATCCTCCCCTGGCGGAGGCGGCAGGGGTGGGAGGAGAGACCCCTCAGGCGCTGCAGGTCCCCCCTCTTCCAGCTCTGCAGCGCAGGGGTCGTAGGTGAAGTACACCTGGCAGGCCTCGATCTCCAGCGCATCCGGGAGGTGGAAGAAGAAGTAGCCTTGGTTGGTGAAGCAGCTGGTCAGTGAGTGGCCGCTGGTCTCAAGGGAGGGCGAGGGCCCCTTGTCCTGCTGCAGCAGGAGCAGCTGTGTGGCCTTGGTGTCCCTGTCCAGCACCTCCAGCGGGGAGATCTCAGGTGCCGGGCCGCTGGGGCTGAAGGAGGAGGAGGGGAAGGGCGAGGAGAGCCACTTCTGCCAGGAGACAGACCGGTGGAGGGTGAGTGGGATGCCTCCTCCAGATTCTCAGCAACAACTCCTAATTCCTCCTCCAACAAGCCACCCAAGGCTGCCTCCTCGGGGAAGCCCTCCCTGACTCTCCTCCCATACCCCACCCGCCTGCCCACTGGCTTGGGGAACCCTCTGGATCAGCCTGAGGAGGTGCTTGCTTCCCAGCCCAGCACAGGCCTTCCTGGCTCACTGCAGATGCCCAGGGACTGTGCTGGCCTAATGAGTGACCACTTAGCCAGTACTGTAAGCCTGGCGCTACTGTAGGTACTGAGGTCACAGCAAAGGGCAGAACATCAGTGTCCGGCAGGGACTAGCGGGAGTGTGTGAATCAACCAGCCAATGCTGGTCTCGTTCCCTATACTGATAAGCCCTGGCCCTGGTCACACAGCCAGCTGGTAGCAGAGCTGGGGCCCAGGATCCCCACTCACATCACCATGGAAACATCTCTGGTGGGGAGCTAATAGTCCCCCGATTCACTTCTCCCTCCCAGTGTCCTATACACCCCCAACCCTCCCTCTACAAAGAGAGGAACTTGCCCATCCAAGCACTTCTCAGTTGCTGCAGAGTCCAGAGAGCCCTGGCCAGGAGCAGGGAGATTAGGCTCCAGCCCTGGCTCTCAGTAGCTGTGTGACCCTGGGCAGGTCCCTGCACCTCTCTGAGCCTCAATTCCACAGCAGTTAGCTGCATCCCCCCTGCTTCCTTACTGTGGACCCTCAGGGAGCTGTCAAGTAAGAAAACGAAGGTGGAGACAGCTGGCACATGGTACAATGCAGGCTACACAGTGGGGAGCAGTGGGTCCCTCGGGGTGGTGCATTTGAGAACCCCAACAGCTCTCTGTCCTGGGAGCCCTCAGCAGCTGGACCATAGTCCCCAGAGCCCAGAGACCAGGCCTGATGGGCTCCCCCCAACATTCCTGTGCCCAGCACAGGGCCTGGGGGTCCAATCAATATATTTCAGATGAATTAATGGACCAGTAGAGAAATGTCCTTTTTCTCCCTCCCCAGAGTGAGTTTCTGGAGCTAAGCCGGCTGTTAAACAGACGCACAGACACACACCCCATGTATGTGCACACACGCACACGTCACTCAACAAAATCTGCCCCCTCCTCCAAACCAGAAGTTTGTGTTACAAGAGGAAAATCCAAGAGTGAGAGGCTCTAGGGCGAACTGAGGATGGCAAGGAAGGGTAATCAACGAGAGAAGGAAAGGGCGCAGGGCGGTGGGGTCCACAGAGGGTGGAGGGCAGAGCCAGGCAGCATGCCAGGCACGCAGCCAGGAGAGGCCAGGCCTCCCTGGGCCCCTGGGAGGTGTGTGTGGTCAAAGCCACTTCCTGGGCCTGGGCCTCCATCCACAGCCCCTGAAGCAGAGGCGGGGGACAGGGACACCTCCTTCACACACTCACACGCTAGCGTGCACCCCCAGGCCCATGGACAGGGCAGTGGGCCTTGTGGCCTTATAGCCGGGGGTCCTGGGATAGAGGAAGAGGAGCAGGCCTCCCACTCAGACGCAGAGGGTGGGGGGCCCACTTGGCCAGCCCTGATGCCCAGCCACCGCGTGCGTCCCCGGGGACTCCGCCACACGCTAGGCTGGGGCAGGTATCTAACAGGAGGATCTCATAGGAAGATGGAGTGGTTTGCAGCATTCTAGGAAGGACCCCATTTTCACCCCAAAACGCCTAGGCCCACAGAATCAGAAAGACTTCGAGCTGGAGGACTGAGAATGCACCTAGTCTTGGCCTCCAGCCAGGTCCAGTGCAGGAATCCCTTCAGCCATGGGCAAGACTTGTTTCGACACATAGGCAAGACTTGCTTGCATACCTTTGATGATGGGGAGCTCACTACCTTTGGGTCTGAAGGAGGAATTTTAAGTTGCTACATTCCCCCCACATTGAGAGCACTGTAGGTAAGATATCCCAGTCTTTGGGAGTTTTCCAAAGAATTCCAGCAGGGGGCCTGACTATCCCTAAGAGAGAACTCTTGACAGCCCCTCAGCACTCCTCCTGACCTCCCTCCACCCCACCTTATCCCCTCCCCCCCAAATCTAGGGAGCCTGAGGCAGGGGGTGGCTGGGTGGTAGAGGCAGCCCACCACATCCCCCTTCCCCCTTGAAGCTTCCTTCCTGAAGCGGGTGTGGACTGGGGGAGGGGAGACTCAACTTTGAATGGTGTTCAGAGTGTCACTACTCTATGGGCTAGTGCTTCTCAAATGAATCTGTGTTCTGTGGCCAGAAGTGACTGGAGGACTGTGAGCGTCTGTGAGAAGTTATGGAGCCTGCCCAGGGGTTCTCTGCAGGAGCAGAGGGCACATGTCTGCACAGAGCAGGTCTGTTCTCTGTCGTGTGGGGAGAACCTGTACCCCACAGAGCCCAGGGAACCAGGAGGAGGGAGTTAGGCCAGAGGCCAGAATGTAGGCCTCCAATCAGGGCTGTGGTGGATGGTGGCTCAGGTTGGGCACTGCCCAAGGGCACCTGGTTTGGGGTAGGGGTAGGGCTGGGGCTGAATTCTAGCCCGCGCTCTGCTTGCCAAGACCTGCTCAGTCAACAGACCGGTGATAGCAATTCTAGCGAGGGCCCCTTGAGCACTGACCGTGGGCCAGGCAATGTTCTCAGGGCCATATACACAGTGACACTATTTCCTCCCCATTTTACAGGTGAGGAAACTGAGGCACAGAGACATTCTGTAACTTGCCCAGGGTCACATAGCCAGGAATGGTGGAGCCAGGATTAAAACCAGGCAGTCTGGCTCAAATGGGAGGTGCCACTTAGACAGAGAACACTGGTGCCAGAGCTGGGGGAAGGGGCCCATGCCCACCTGAGGCTGCTCCTCGCAGTATTTGTCTGCTCTCACACAGAGCAAAACCTGCTACTCCTGCACCACCTCCCTCCCTGTTGGCACCACTACCCACCCGCCCATTGGCCGGCCCACGCCAGCTGCCCTCTTCTGCCCTCCATCTCCAGGCTCCTACCTGGAAATCTCCTCCATGCTCTGAGCTCAGCTGGGAAAAGAACCCCGAGGGGTCTGGGATGTGACACTTCAGAACCTTCTTCAACCTGGACATGGGAGAGGGAGGGAGGGAAGGAGGGTGAGAAGGGAAGGGGCCATGGTGCCCTGCGATCAGCCCACGGCTCTGAGGGCAGAACATGGAGCCACTCTTCATTCAATCATTCGGTCCATAGTGATCGAATGTCCAGTAAGGGAGGATGTTGTGCTGCGTGCTGGGACAAGGACCGGCCGACACAGCAGGTCCCTGCTCTCAAGGAGCTGACATTCTAATGGGGAGACAGACACAAACCAAGTGTGAAACGTTACCATTCGCACTGTGGAGACAAAGAGCAGTGGGCTAGGGAAGAGAAGGGTGTGGGGTGGGGACCACAGCAGCCAAGGACAGAGATGGCAGGGCAGAGCGGAGCAGGAGGAGGGAGTTAGGCAGAGGCCAGATCATGGGCCTCCTAGTCAGGGCTGTCACGGATGGTGGCTCAGGTTTTCACTGGCCGAGGGCACTTGGTTTGGGGAGAGGTGAGTGGGGCCAAATCCCAATCTGAGTGCTCCGTTATCTATAGGCATCTGTGTTGAAATGTATGCCACAGCCTGGAGAGCCCAGGAAACCTGGCTGCTGCCCACATGCCCAGGCTCAGGTCAGCCCTCTTCCCATCCCCTTCTGGTCTTCAGCCACAACCACATCCCTGCACTCTCAGTTTCTGAAATATTCTCCCCTCCTTCCCAGCCAGGGCCTTTGCACATGCTGTTTTCTCTGCTCCGCCCGTTGCCCACTCCCCCTTAGCTCCTCCTTCCCATTCAAGGGAATCATCACTTCCCCAGGAAGTTTCCCCGGCCACCCGAGCTGGGGTTCCTCTCCCTGTAGTCTGCTTCCAGTGCACCTGGCACCTTCCTTCCCCATCCTAACGCGGTGTGCCATTATATATGTGTATGCCTGCCAAGTATCTGCCTTCCTCCAAGAAGATGGGACCGCAGGCATATGGCTAGCCCTGGCATCCCCAGCACTCAGTGCCATGCCTGGCATGGAGCTGGGCTCAGTAAGTAAAGGCATAAATGAGTGAATGCCTGGACCCAGACAGAGCCATGAGGACCTACACACAACAGCTGGCGTGAACACACACACTCGGTCCTGAGAGTATTGCTCCCTGTCGCCTCCCCCCTCCAGGGCTCTCCCTCCCCCACTCCCATTAGGCTGGTTCTGTCTTTGGGGATGGATCACAGAGAGAGGGCAGGTGCTAGGCAGGGCAGACTCCTGGGAGGGTAGAGGGAGCACTGGTGTGTCCGAGCAGGGGGCTCAGCCCAGAATGTGACCTGGTGAGGGGTGTGTGTCAGACGGGAGCATACGGGACAGACAGGGAAGCCAGTGCTCTTACCAGGGCCCAAGGTACCGGCAGCTGGCCAGCAGGTAGACTAACATGACGAAGCCAAAGGCACCGCAGAGGCCCACGACGATATGGCCCAGTGAAGGCGCTGCTCATGGATGGGAAGAGACACAGGGAGAGGGGTTAGAGAAGCACCCCGACTCACCCAGATCACCGCAGCGTCCCCCCTCCCCAATCTCTGCCCCAGGGCCTTCACAGCATCCCAGCAGGACCAGCAGAACTGCTGTGTGCCAGGCCCACAGGGGGCATCACATGCCTCCGTCACAGCAGCCCTGCCTCGGTATCATGGTACCCACTTCACAGATGAGGAGGCTGAGGCTGGGAGGTGAAAGCAGACCACCCCAACCCTGGAAGAAACCAGGAGTTTGAGGTTTCAGGATGGGGAAGTGAAAAGAGCCTCTCTGGCCTTCCCACTAACTCACAAGGCTATGAGTCCCTGTTCCCATCTGTAAAATGGGCACAATTATGCCCCTGCTGCCCACACTGCAGGGCCACATCGAGTGAGCTAATGGTGACAGATGAGCACTGTGGCCTCAGCCCCAGGCCTCCCCCACCAGCTGCCCCCAGGGCCACCCCCAGCCACCCCTCCCTGTCCAACTCCATCTTACGTTCACTCCTCGTCATGAAGGCCAGGGGCTGGCTCCAGGGGCTCCAAGTCATGAGGTTGCCTCGGTGGGCCCTGACCCGCACCTGAAACTCATACGGGGTGCCTGGAGATAGCGTCTCCAGGCAGATCCATTGCTGGTTCTGCTTGAGGGTCAGCACGGTGGCCTCCTGGGGTAGAGACAGGACTGTCAGAGCCAAGGGGCCCCCACTGCCCACCTCGCCTCCCATGGCAGGGCTAACCAGGACACTGAGCAAAGCAGTGCCTTCCTTCCTCCCCTCCAGCCACCCTTCCTCCTCGACACCCCCCATCCTCCCAAAAGGCTCCCTGACTACCCAGTTGCTGGGGCTCAAACCCCAGGGTCATCCTAAACCCCTCCTTCTCTCTCATCCCCTCTATCCAAAGCCAGCTGCCAGTCAACTGGTTCCACCTCCAGCACCTGGTTCCACCTCCAGGACCTATTGGGGACCCTTTCCCTTCCTTCCCCTCCTCCCTGCTCCAGGTCTGAGCTCCCACCACCTCTCAGCCTGAGGCGGATCTCCCTGCTTCCCCCCTGTTCTCCTCATGACCAGAAAGGGGTCCCCCGCAGACCTCTCCCCGCTCCTTCTGCACCCTCTCTTTCATTCCTCCCCCCCCCCCCCAGGCCATGTTTCGCCTTTGCAGTGGCCTTTTCCTCTGTTTGGAAAACCCTCCGCAGATCTGAGCAGAGTCAGCTCCCCCTTGACCCTCAGATCTCAGAGCAGCCTTCCCTGGTCACCTGCCCAAGGAACTAGCCTGTCCCAGTCCCTCTTAGAAGTGTTAGCGCATTTCATTTTCTTGATAACTTTTATCAGTATCCTACGGTCTACTGTTTCTGTGTTTGCCAACTGTCTGCCTCTCCATCCCCCTGCCCCGCACATACACGGGAGTTTCCTGAGAGCAGGAAGCTTGCCAGCCTGGCCCTCCACTGTCTCCCCAGCATCCAGCACATAGCAGGTCCTCAGGGGATGTTTGCTGAGTGGCTGAGTGAGCGACGGAATGAGTGCGTGAGGAAGGACAGCCTGCTGTGAACCTGGACCCGCTGGATTTGAGCAGTGGAGAGGCGACGTCCAGGGCCTCGGAAACCTCACAGAGGGAAGCCGCCTGTCTCTCGGTTGTGTAAACCTTGCCCTAGCACCTGCCTGCAGTCTGCCACCAGCTGGAACCCCGGGTTGTTAGGGGTCACGTGGAGCGGGGGAGAAGCAACAGCAGGCAGTGCAGACAGGCCCAGGGCTGCCTGGGGCTGCCCTGCCTTTGCCGAGATGAAGGATGGACGGATGGACGGGGTGAGCAGGAAGGAGGAATCAGGGCAGGCTGGCCCTGCACTCACCTCCCAGCTGCCGCCTGGGGACCTCGTCCGGGCCTCAAACTCCAGGTATCTTTCAAGGTAGTGGGAGGCCTGGGGGACGCTCCAGGTTATGTTGCATCTGTGGGTCCCTATGTGGGTGACTTGGAGGGAGTCAGGGGCCATCAGGCGAACTGGAGGGGGAGAAGGAGGGGAGAGTAAGTTTTGGGGATGCTGGGTCATGACGCCAAGACGATCAAGCCTAGCCATGCTCCCACCTCCACCTTTGCAGCTGCTGTTCCTCCCTCCCGGCGTGCCCTTCCCCCAGAAATCCGCAGGTCACCACTCAAATATCACCCATTCAGAGATGCCTTCCCCGGCCACCCGCCTCGCCCCTCTGTGCCCTCGCTGGCTTCATTTTCCTTCCTAGCGCTATGACCACCTGACATAGAAAATCCCTATTTTGGGTTCTTTATTTATTTTCCATCTCCCTCACCAGACTGAGCTCGCTGAGGGCAGGGACTTTGTTCTCTCACGTGTCCTTGGTGCCTGGAACTTTAACTGGCACATAATGGGCGCTTAATTAAATATCTGCTGAATGGATGAATCAGGGCAGCCTTTCTCTGGACTCAGAAATGATCTACGTTTTAAATGGATCATCTCATTCATTTAATTTAATCTCATTAATCTTATATGATTATAAGATTTTATGATTCTGAAGTTAAGTTGATCTAAGTTTTATAATTCTGAGACTTTATAGAACTCCATGAGCAACAATAAGTGAATGCTTACTGAGCATGTGCTAAGCAGTTTCTGAGTCTTGGCTTATAGGCTCCTTACAAAAACCATGTGCAGCAGGTAACTGATTATGCCCATTTCACAGATGAGGGAACTGAGTTCAGACATGTTAAATGATCGGCCAGTCAGATCACACTCAATTAAGGCAAGGCTGCATTTAGAACACTGCCTGGGTCTCACTCTCTGCCCTACCTCTTCCCTAGAGATGGCCTCCAAGGTTTAGAGGGAGGCAGGAAGGGCTGGGGGGGGGGCAGGCACTTAGTTATTCAACAAACCTTCCCAGAGCACCGCCCAGATTAGACCTGGTGCTGAGTACTCAGGATGGAGACAGGGATGGCAGAAGCTCTGTCCTCACGGAGCTCACCGCCCAGTGAGGGAGACAGACCCATAACCAAGCAGTGATGACCCAGAACATAAACACCCTGAAAGGGGAAGTGCAAAGGGCTAGGAGAGTCTGGGAAGGCTTCCTGGAGGAGGTGACTCTTCACTGAGCCTTGAAGGGTGAATGGAAATTTTCCAGGTGGGAAGAGCCTTCCAGACTGTGTGACCAGCATGCGAAAGGGCTCAGAGGCAAGGATGGGCAGCTGAGTTCGGAGAGTCGGCCTTTGGTGTGGCAGGAATATAGGCCGCAAGAGGAGGATGCTGGAGAGGTGAGCCAGGTGAACTCCCAAGCGGCCTTGAATGTCAGGGTAAGGAGCTGGGACTTCATCCTCGGGCAGCGGGCAGTGAACTTGTCAGATGTGGGTGTGGAAGTTGATGGAGAGACTGTAACAGTGTGATCCCAGAGAGACAGACAAGGAAGGAGGTACCCTCCCCACCCCCCGGATTCCTCACTCACGGTTGTCAAAGGGCTTGAAGTCCTGCGTGATCACCCTCCTCCACCTCTCCCCTTCGAGGCACATCACACTCATCTTGAGGGTGTCTGCTGAGGTCAGTTGCTGAGACTGCGAGGGAAGGGGGGGCAGAGATGTTGATGGGGGCAGTTGGGGTGGGGAGGGAGACCATGGGGGTGAGGGCGTGGGGGCAGGGCAGGAGGGGAGACCACAGTGCAGGTGGAGCCCCCACCACGAGCCCACACTGTCTAAGGTAGGGGTCAGTAAACTTTTTCTGGAAAGGGTCAAGTAGTAAATATTTTTGGCTTGGCAGGTCATGCGGCCTCTGTTACAACTACTCAACTCTGTCACACACAACAGGTAAGAGAATGGGTGTGGCTATGTACCAATAAAACTTTATTTACAAAAACAGACAGCAGTTCGTCAACCTGATCTAGAGTGAAGTGAGCTGCCTTGGGAGGAAGGGAATTCCCGGTTCCAAGAGGTATGCAAACAGGATGAGTCCCCAAGAAGGTGCAGGGCTAGGACTGTACCTATATAATAGTTTTTAAGTGTGAAAGGCTCCCCTCTCCCGTGTTTTCTCAGCCACAGCCCCTGACTTTTCTGGAAGGAAACAGCCAGGTATTAAGCCTCTGCGGGCAGGCCCTGCTCAGGTGCCTGGGCCACTGCTCTGGCTGATTCTCTCAGCGGTCCACCCCCCTCCCGCAGGTGAGAAACCTGAAGCTCAGGTAGGTTAAGAGACTTGCCCGATGTCGTGCATCTGGTCCACAGGGGAACCCAGATTCAAACTCAGGCTCTGTGTCCACAGCCCCACCAAAACTGCAGTCCTGGCCTGTCGTGCCTGACCCAGGGCTGCCGAGCGAGCAGCGCTTGGTGGCCTCCTCTCCGCACAGAGGGAGCCCTGCATCCCTGCAGGCACCGGTGGGGTCTACGCTCTGGGGCTGTTTTTATGTCCAGGACCTGCGGCATAGTCCCTCTGACCTGCTGCAGGGCCCACTATGAGCAAACCTTGAACCTGGTCCTCAGAGTTCCCAGAGCTGGAACAATTCTTCCCTCTGTACTCCAAGGGCCCTGCCCTAGCTTTCTGCCAGCTTCTACGGGGGCCAGATTTTCCCAGACAGTATTAGTACTACTATTATTATTATTACTATTACCATTGTTGTAAAGATGCCAACAATACATTAGCCTGTGGCAGGCTCTCTTCTAAGAGTTTACGAATGTTATCTCATTTAATTTTCTCGACATCCTACGAGACAGGCAGTTACTATTCCCATCGTATAGCTGAGGAGACCGAAGCACAGAGAGGCTTAAGGATTTGCCTGAGGTCACACAGTTAGGAAAGTCACACAGCTAGGGGGGACCAGGACCTGACGCCAGACCACCCGCAGAGCTCACGAAGACAGGCACAGCAGTCTGGGCCCAGAGGCTGTCCTTCATCAGCTGCACTGTGCAAGCCTCCACTCTCCTGCTCCCTGAGTATGCTTATAACTTGATGATGGTTGGAAAATATGGTTTGGGCATCCCTGGTGCCCCTCACTGCCAAGCAGGGTTTGCCAGGCAGCGATCTGATGTGCATCCACATGGACATGGCCACGTGCCCTTCCAGAGGCAGCCTAGTGCCATGGTGAAAGGTCCAGCCTGCCTCTCCCCAGGGATCCGTTGACGATCGTGTCAAGTGCATGCTCTCCTCTGGGTGGCGTTCCAAGTGCTTCACGCTCAGATCAACCCCAAGGGTAGGTGCCATAATCATTCCCATTTTATAGAAGGGGAAACGGGCACGGAGGCCATCCGACATCACCCAGCTGGTGCACAGCAGAGCCAGGGGTGGAGCCTAGACCGTCCAGTTCCGAATCCTCACTCCTGACCCCACACCACCCTGCATTTGGTGAGACCTCGGGAAGTCAGAGGTGTGGCTATTACTATTCCTGGGGTGCTCTCCCCACTTGAAGAGGAGTGTGAAGTGTCACAGGACCCACCCAACATGGGGAAGACAGCGGGAGCTGCTGCAGAAGGTGAGCCTCATGCACCATGGATCTGTCACCGCCAGGTCAGGCCTGCATTCTGGCCTTTGGACACTGCCTTCCTTCCTTCCACCTCCTAGCCCCAGGCAGCCCGCCACCAAAGCCTGCTGGCCATTGAGCTCTTCTCTGGAAGGACACCCTAGGCACCCACCCTACCCCTGGCCCTCTTCCCTCCGCTACAGATACTCACATATGGGGGGGACCCAAGGATCAGGTTGCAGGACCACGATGCCGGCCCCACTGGGAACAGCTCACAGGATTTGTTCCAGGGCCTTTCAAGACAAAAGGACTGCTTAGAAGAAAAGGCGGGACCCCGGAACTAGCCCTCTGGGCGGTCCCCGTGCAGTGAGGCCAGTCTGCACGGGTGCTCTACATCAACCTCACAGGGGTGCCAAGTCCTCCATCTATTGTACCTCCCCTCATGAGCACCTTTTCTGCCCTCCCCACCCCAGCCTGGCCCACGGCAGCCAGAGTAATCTTCTAGAAACAAACCAGCTCTGGACACCTGGCCTCCGCACCTAAGGCCCTGCAAAGTCTTCCCACGGGGCTTGATTGGGCCTTGGGAGTCTATGCTGCCGTCACTAGGATGTTTGTAGCATGTTATCCCTTCACCAGCTCCCCCACCCCCAAGCTCCCCAACCACTTCCAAGTCCCCTCTCCCCACAGCTGCCATAGGGGGTCTCTCAAAACCCCAGTTTACTCCCAAAGCTTGGTGCGCCCCTTTCCTCCTCTCTTGCCTATAAAGTCAATTCCAGCCTCAGTAGATCAAGTTCAAAGCCCAGTGTCCCCAGTCTACCTTGTCCAGCCTGGATCCCCACACCCCACTCCCACCCAGGTTCCAGGAGTCTCAATATCTGACTCTCGAATTTTCCAGACTCCTGTGACACCAAGAGTCTGTGGGTTCCATGAATCCAAGGTTCTCAAAGTACAGACGCCTTGGAGTCTGACACTTAGGATTTCAAGAGCCTAAGTGTCAGCTATTGTAAGATCCCGCCGGCCTGAGATTCTGCGGTTTTGCCCGTCAACCGCACACTCACCGCTGATCAGGCTGGGCTTGGACGAGGCAGGTTGTGGGCAGCAGGCCCCCATCCCGGCTCCAGACACAGGAGATGTTGGCTCTCGAGTTGTAGAAGCACGTGAGCTTGGAAGTGTCTGCTAGCAGGACGGGGCGTGAGTGGCTGGCTGCAGGGTGCCCACTGCCCTTCCCTCCCGCCCTGGCTGCAGGGTGCCCACCCGCTGTCCCTGTTCCTCAAACCCTCAGCCTACCAGAGGAGGAGCTAAACAGCCCTGATGGGCAGAGAAGGGGTTAGTGGCCCATTTCAGAGGGAAAAACTGAGCCCCAGGGCCTGCAAGGTCCCCACAGGCAGGCTGGGGCGGGACAGGGCGGAGATGCCAGTGTTTCTGTGGCCTGGAGAGGCGTGTGGGAGAGGACAGAGGGGGACAGGGGAGGCAGACACCTGGTCTCTGGTCCCATTGCCTCTGCCTGCCTCCTGTCCTGGATGACAGGCCTTCCGCCAAGAAGCAGGGCCCAGGAGGGCTCTAGAAGGCCCTGGCTTCCTTCCTAAGGGAACTCTCGCTGTCCAGATGCCGGGATCCTCACCGTTCTCCGCTGCAGACTCCCGAGGGATGGCCAGGAGCAGGAAGAAGACCAGGAGGGGACAGCGGGACAGAGCAGCAGCCGCCATCACATCCACGGGTGGGAGCTAGGGAAGGGAGCCCTGGAGGGAGGGGAGGAGGGGGGAGAGCACAAGTGAACACCCGCCCCTGCCCTGCTCAGGGTGCGAAGGTCCGCCCCTCACCGCTCAATGCAGTCCGGCCTCAGGACCCTTGTGCCTGCTGCTCCCTCTGCCCCACACATGCTCACTCCCTTCCTTCAGCCATCCAGGGACCCCAACACTGTCATTGCTGATAGGGCTCCGTGAGTAAGCCCAGTCCCTGGTTCAAAACTGGGGAGACTGAGGCCCAGGAAAGTGAAAGATTTGCTCGCGTCCACCTAGGGAGGCTGGGATTAGAGCTTACCTCCTCTCTGCCCTGCCGCCCCCTTAGCCAATCTGAAACCACTCGGCAAGACGTTCCTGTATGCCAGACTCTGTTTTAAATTTTAAATGAAGCAGCAAGAGCATCTGCTGGAGACAGTTCAATTATCCCCATTCTCAGATGAGGAAACTGAGGCACAGAGACATGAAGAGCAAGCTACCAAGGCAGATGTGGGTCTGAGTCAGTGCGGACTGCCCGGAGCCCAGGCAGGGCCCGCCTGTAACTTCTCTGACTATATCTTTCCCACCCACTGAGCCAGCTCACAAGCTCAATAAACACATACCTCATAACAATACTTGCCAAGGGCTTTGGTACACTGGCTCATCTAATATGCTGAGCTGCTGGGGTTTGGAGGGGGGGCACTTAACTCACACAGATTATCCCCTTACACAGATGAGAAAACCAAGGCTCCAAGTCCTTAACCCATCCAAGGTCACACACACAGAAGAGGCAGAGCTGGGATCCAATTCCCGCACTCCATTCCAAGGTCCGTTCTCTCTCGCCATTCCACCCTGCCAGCCCCTGTCCCAGACGTGGTCCTAGAGGTAAGGCTGAGAGCCTCCCTGCCCTGGGGAGGCACAGGCCTGCTGGTGGCATCTGGCCTGGTGTGGGAAGGAGCCCAGAGAGGTACCTGTGGACTCCTCCATGCCTGGCCTACCATCCCCACCAAAAGGTAAGCTCCCCAGGGTGGGGCTGGTTGCCTCCCTCTTTGGACCCTCCAAATATTACAGGGCACAGGGTTGGGACCTCAAAGGGTACAGAGCCCCACAAAAGGGCATTCCCAGCAAGCCCCACTGTTCCCCTGAGTCACTCGATCGCAAACCTGGGACACAGGCACTGTTGATCCCCTGGAGAGTGTCCCTGGGAACTGGCCCCAGCCAACAGGCAACCTATATCCAGGACAGGACCTGGTACAAAGCCCCAGGGTGACAGGAGGTGGGGGCAGAGGCCTGCAGACTGCCCCGAGGCCAGAGCCAAACCCCAGCCCCCAGGACAGGGAGCGAGGCAGAAGAGAAGCAGGTCCAGGGCTCCCCGTGGCCCTAGCCCGAGGGTGCAGCAACACAGACCAAGACGACAACATGCAAGAGAGGAGCGTGAGGGACAGATGCCAGGACAGAGCAGGACCGCGCGCCAGAGGGGTGGGGGCTGGGGATGCCTAGCTGTCTTCGAGGCTGCACCATCCTGCAGAAGAGGAAACTGAGTCTCAGTTTAAGAAATCTGCTCAAGGTCACAGAGCAAGGAAGAGGCCCAGCTTCGTGGAGGACACGCCAGACCTCTAAGCCCCAGGGCTCCCACACGCATCCACCATGCCCTTCTCGATGGCAGGGCTGTCACACTGCCTGACTCATCAGGTCCCCACCACAGCCCTGGGAGGTTGGCGTCATTGTCTCCTTTCTGATAGATGTCAGGACTGTCGACTGCCTCACAGGGTTGCCCAAGGGGCTGAACTCAAACCAGGCCATCTGATTCTGAGTTAAAGAAGATGCTGGTAATGACAGTGACAACGATGACACTGAGGATGGGGTTGATGAGGGTGACTAATATTCAGCTCCTGCCCTGTGCCCGGCACTGTCGTGAGCACTTCGCAGATAATACCTCATTCAGTCCTCCAGCAGCCCTCTGAGTAGCTACTGTTATGACTCCTTTTCTCAGATGAGGAGACTGAGGCACGTGTGAGTGAGCAAGCCTCTTGCCCAGGCTGTAGGCTGGGGGAGCTAGGGGTTTGAACCCAGTTGGGTGCAGGAGAGGCTCCAAGGGGCAGATACTGTGGAATGTGGGGGTTCGTGGGGACTGGGTAGCCAGAGATGAGTCCCACTGACCTCTGACCTTGACAGACACTACCTTCCCTGGTCCCCTCTAACCCCCCTCCCTCCCCACGCACAAATGCACACACACACATTCACACAGGGCTCACTATTGCTACTTCCCCCTGGGGGGCATCTCCCCAGAAGGCACAGGATCCTGGTTGTGGGGGAAGGAAGGGGACCTTAAGGGTGGCTCTGCCCCCCAACAGCCCCATTCCCATGGTGTTCCAAACACAGTTAAGAGCAGGTGGCCTGGGCCCCCAGGAGAAGAGAGAGAGAGTGCCCCCTGGGCAGCCCCAAGAAAGGAGTCCCATCTCCCCAGCAGTGACTGGAGACACTACTGACCTGCCAGTTACACAGCCAAGTAAGGGACCAATCCGGACTCAAACCCCAGAGGCCTCCCAGCACCCCCATTTCACAGCCAGGTCTCCTCTTCCACCCTCTAAGCCTCCTCAGAAGCCTCCCCAGTGTGGCCCCATCCCCGTGACCTTTACTCCCAGCCCCCTGGGGCTGGTGGCAGGGGCCCCGAGGGAGCTACAGTACCTGGGGACCGGATTGGGGCAGAGTGAGGGCAAGGTGGCATATCACCTGGCTGAGACATGGGGCTGCGGCAAGCTCTGTCCAGTTCTGTCTGCTGCTGAGACCACAGCCATCTCCCCAGGGCCCGGCTTGGGCTCTGGAGACTCATAGAGCAGACTGATGGGGGCAGCCGCCTGAAATCCCAGGGCCAGCCCACTTCCTGTGCAGAGGCTGGAGGGGGCAAGGCCTAGGGCGGGTGGGGGGGGTAGAGCTGGCTGCTGAGAAAGCTAGAAACTCCTGAAGCACCTAAGGGCCAGATAAGATCTTCCTCCTCGCTGGGGGCGGGCGGGGTTGGGGGTGTGGGTGTTGTGGCGGCAGGCACACATACTCAGGCAGACACCTTGCTGCACACAGGAGCCAAGGGGCTCAGCCTCTTTTCTCTCCTACGCCGCCCCCACCCCGTCCCACACAGGCCACCTCAAGCCTTTGACGCCTTCATCTGGTCACATACGCCCACTAACACCCAGACCTCACACAAACATGTCCCTTTAGGTGTCCGGCCCCCGCACTTATCGCTCTCATCAAACCCATCTCTCTGAGACCTCCCTTTTCACTCGGCCTTCCAGGAAGCCCCTCACTCAGGTTAGCATTGGCAGGTTACTATTTTGGGGGGCTTTGGGAACAATTTGATAGCCACTTATTGGACATTCTAGAACCTTCATCTTCCTTTCAAATCATGGTTCTTAACCCTCCCCCCCCCATCCTGTTTTGAGGGGAAGGGGTCAGCTCAGGGCTTCTTTTAATATTGAAAATGTATAGACTCCCCTTTAGAAAAGTGCACATTTATTTATATGAAGTGTCACAGGCCCAATGACCCTGTAAAGTAGCTTCCAGCATCCTAAAGAAGAAGCTCAGGCCCTGGCCAGGCAGCTTAGTTGGTTGGAGCATTGCCCCAATTTGCCAAGGTTGTGAGGAGAACCCTGGTCTATAGACGCAAGAAAGAGGAATGAAAAACGCTGCGAAGAGAATGAGGCCCAGCTCCCTTCCCAGCGGGCAGCGGGCAGCTGGCAGCGCTGCCAGGGAGACCTGATTCGTGGCTGCTTGGAGCTGAGTGACCTGCCTCCCTGTGCTAACAGTTCCTGCGGGGTATGTCCAGAGGCTAACAATGGTGTGACCCATACAGCCCAGCCCCGAGCAAGGCTTTCTGGCTGCAGATAACACAACCACCATAAAGATAAGAAAACAAGCCAAGGCATATTTCTGGAAGCTTCTCAAGAAATCAGGAAAGCTGGTTCTGGGGAAGAAAGTCAGGTGAGGAAGGGGTAGAGAGGCTGTTTTTCACTGTAGACCCTTTTGACAATGACATGAATATATTTCCCACCCCAAAATATGTGAATTCAGTTAAAACTTAAAAACACAAATAAAGAAAAACATACATCCCCAGGCAAAGCTAGAAATCACGAACCCAGCTGGTAATAAGGGCCTCGGCCCACAGTGTGGCCCCAGGGGATGCGTTTCCGCCCTGAGTGTCCTGCCTGAGGCTCTTCTCGCCTCTGCCTCTCCTTCTTTCATTCATTTGGCAAACGTATTGTTAGGTGGGCCAGGTACAGAAACTAGGTACATAGGCTCACCAGGTCAGGAAGCCCCGAGGCCTGGCAAGGGGCAAAACTGGAAAAACAAGAACCTTGTCCCCAGGCTATCCTGCCCTCCCCAGCATATCACATATCCCCAGCTTTCAGCATATCCCCAGCATGGTCACGGGGGTTAGACCCCCGGAGTGTTTCCTCCCTAAAGATAACATCTAGGCCTCAGTGGTATTTCAGCTCCAGGCCCAGATAAGCAGCAAAACCAGACAAGTAGCTGCCTCAGGACCAGATACACTGACTAATGACCCCCTGCACTGGCACCTGCCAATCAGTGGTGACCACGGCCCTGACTTGGAGAGCGGATGGATATTCTGAGACACTCCCCTGAGATGTCCCCGAAGAGTCCCATCTGCAAGAAAGAAAGAAATACGCTCTGGACAGCCCTGGCTGGTTTGGCTCAGTGGTTAGATTCCAACCAAGGGCATGAACCTCGTTTGCGAGCTTGATCCCCGCCCGGGTCTGGGTGTATGTGGGAGGCAACCAATCGATGTGTCTCTCACATCAGTGTTTCTTTCTGTCTCCCCCTTCCACTGTCTCTGAAAAGCAATGGAAAAAATATCCTCGGGTGAGGGTTAAAAAAACAACACAAAAAAAACCCCCGCTCAGGACAAAGGCCCCAGTGCATGCTCCCTCCCCTCCCAGGGGAGCAGCCAACGCCATCTCTATCCCCGGAGGGGACCCCGTGAGACTCGCAAAAGGGGAGCAATGGGCAGCCGCAGCTCGCCCAGGCTTACCGCCTGAGCCTGTCTCCAAGGCCCCCCAAACCCGCCTTCGAGCTCCCTTCTCTCGCTCTCTGACTTCTCAGTGCGCCAAGGCAGCCCAGCCTAGGGTCTCCTGTTGTTTCTTCTGTGCCCCAAGTATATTTTTGCTGCCATCCTGGACCCAATACCATTTGACTCAGAGCTGTGTAGCCTTTCCCTTTGGATATCTCCATCCCCCTTTTAATAAATTTAATTGCTCTTTATTCGCCCGCCTGACATGGCTGTTTAGCCTACCTGTGCACCACCCACCATTAACCTCTCACATTTGCTGAGCACCCAGATGGCCCAGGGCCCAGCCAGGTGCAGGGGAGCCAGGTGACTGGCACAGGCCCCGCCTTCACGAGCAGCGTGCGGCACACAGGAGGGCCAGGGGAGGGAAGCGAGGTGTCTCTAATGAACCAGGTGCCCTTCTTGGGGGCGGAGGCACATGAGGCTGAACTAAAGGGGAAGGGGACAGTTCCCACACTCACCGTCCCCCACCCAGGCCCAGTGGGTCTTGCTTTTGCCAAGGGGCTCAGGCCAGGACATCTCAGGTGGGCTACGCTGAGCCACGAGAACCTCGCAGCTGCGCAGTCTTCCCGCCCTCCACCTCCACCCGGGCTCTGGGGCCACGCAGAAAGGGGCACATCAGGGACAAGCTGGGGCTGTGTCCCCACTCCCTGCTGGGCGTCTGCCGGACTCCATATCCCAGCCTCCCCGGCAGTTAGACGGGGCGTGAACCGGGTCTGGCCAGTGGGATGCGGGTGGAAGTGATTTAGTTGACTTCCAGGTGGGACCGCCCTCACCTTGGAGCCCCCTTTGTCTCCATCTCTCCTGTCTCGGTCCTCTCCTCCCTCCCTCCCTCCCTCTTCTCCTCTTGGTCTCCCCTCGTGTCTCCCCAGCAAGAATCCACTAGAGCAACTCGAAGCCGGGCAGTCTACATTGGCCCGGGCGTGACAAAAGAGAAACTCCTGCTGTGTGGGCCTCTGAGGTTTGGAGGCTTCCCCAGCTAGTGGGCATTACTGACTGATACAGAAGGTGCCCCAGGTAAAGGGGTGGGAAGGGCATGCCAGGCTCGGGCCCCTGGGCGGGGTGGAGGGCAGGTGCACAGAGGAGCACAAGTACCTTACGCGGCCCCCACCCCTGTCCCAGCTGCCCTCCCCCAGCCAGGCCCCAGTGGCCCCCGGACCCGCCTCCCTATTTCCACTCCTCACTCCCTCCAGCCTATTCTTCACTCAGCAGCCAGAACAATCTTTCCCAAACCAAATCAGGTCATTTCATGGCACCACCCCCTCCAAACCTTCCTGCAGTTCCCAGTGTGTTTATAATAAAACACGCTCTTCATCTGAGCCTCAGAGTCGTGCATCTCTAACTTCGCCAGCTCAGGCTTTGCTGAAGGTCAGCAAACCTGCCCAGCTCCCTCTCCGTGCTGTGCCCAGCTCTCTCTCCAAGCTGTGCCCAGCTCTCTCTCCCTGCTGTGCCCAGCTCTCTCTCCGTGCTGTGCCCAGCTCTCTCTCCAAGCTGTGCCCAGCTCTCTCTCCATGCTGTGCCCAGCTCTCTCTCCGTGCTGTGCCCAGCTCTCTCTCCGTGCTGTGCCCAGCTCTCTCTCCAAGCTGTGCCCAGCTCTCTCTCCGTGCTGTGCCCAGCTCTCTCTCCGTGCTGTGCCCAGCTCTCTCTCCAAGCTGTGCCCAGCTCTCTCTCCGTGCTGTGCCCAGCTCTCTCTCCCTGCTGTGCCCAGCTCTCTCTCCGTGCTGTGCCCAGCTCTCTCTCCAAGCTGTGCCCAGCTCTCTCTCTGTGCTGTGCCCAGCTCTCTCTCCATGCTGTGCCCAGCTCTCTCTCCCTGCTGTGCCCAGCTCTCTCTCCAAGCTGTGCCCAGCTCTCCATGCTGTGCCGGGGTTTTCACACGTGGTGCCCTGCGGAGGCGGCTCTCCGCACAGCAGCCCCACGCTCAGCCTTTTACAGGCAAGGAAACCGAGGCTCACGGGCCATCCAGCGGAATGTGACAGCCAGGATTAGAGCTGGGACTGTTTGACAGAGAGCGTCGCACTCTTTCCGAGGTAACCTGAGCAGGAATCCAGAAGTTTCTCTGATGGTAGGGTCCTACCCAGGCCTGCCCAGACCTTGGTCTCAGGAGTTCTGGGGCTCAGACTCAGCCTCCTCTGCAGGCCCCCTGCCCTCCCAGCACCCAAACCGTCAAGTGCCTCAAACCTTCCTTCTTTCAATTGCCTCTCCTGCCCCCTTGCCACCCCCACCAGCCATCCCCACTGCGTCCTTACAGTCCCTTTGTGAACCAACTTCCCTGCACCACAGCTTCTGTGGACACAGCCTCAGCCACTCAAGCACCCCTGAACCCAGCCCCACTCAGGGACCCCACTTTCATAGGTGCCACGGGGCAATCACAGATGGGGGACTTCTGGCTTATGTCTTACCCTGACCAAAACGTTTCCACCTGCCCACCACAGGGCTGCCTCTTTTGGGGGTCAAGCCAGGCTGCCAGAGCCCCTTGCCTCCCTCAGCTCTGGCACCTCCCTCTCCCCTCCCCTTCCACTACAGCTCCCGGACACACCAGGGTCCGTGCCTCAGCCTCCAGCCTCCTGCACCACCATCTCCCCAGGGACCCTCTGTCCAACTCCACAGCAGTGCCTGGGCCCAGCCCACACTGGGACCTTGTCATCACTCTGACTTGTGCCAACCCAGGCCCCTCAAACTGCCACCTCGCCTCTTCCTGCCGCCACCCTCTCCTACCTACAGCAGTGTCCCAGTTAGGATGAGGTCCAGCTGTGGGCGTCAAAAGAGAATAGAAGACGGTAACAGTGGCCTAAAACCGGAGAGGAGTTTATTTCTCTCTTACATAAAAGAAGCGCAGAGGCAGCCAGTCCAGGGCTCCAGGGCTTTATGACGT
The DNA here is from genome assembly GCF_964146895.1 of Miniopterus schreibersii. Taxonomy (NCBI): domain Eukaryota; kingdom Metazoa; phylum Chordata; class Mammalia; order Chiroptera; family Miniopteridae; genus Miniopterus; species Miniopterus schreibersii. The sequence goes on from NC_138102.1 coordinate 180,148,472, forward strand.
CATCAGGACCCTCAGCTAACCCATCTTGGTGCTAGAGCATCTTCCATCTCTTCCTCCCTGATGGGCTGAGTGAGGTGTTCAGGCTCCATCCATCATGTTCGCACCTCTGCAGCCAGAAGGTGGAAGGAGCAAAGAAAGGCGCGCCCCTGCCTCTTAGGACCTTCCCCAAAGCTGCCCTAGACTCTTCCTACAGCCCATTAGCTACCCCCGAGTCACAAGCCAACCCCTCTACAAGGAAGGCTGGGAAACGGGCCTAGCTATGAATGGAGTACACAGCCAGGGGAGACAAACTCGGAGGGACCATTAGCTGTCTGCCATAGGTCTCCTCTGCCATCAAGAAGACCCCCAGCATCTCCCTGGCCACTGCCCCTCCTGGCCTCCCTCCCTGCCCCCGCTCAGCCTGGATAGCAGTTTTCCATCCAGCAGATGCTCTCACATGCACCCCCAGGCCTTCACACCCCACCCCTCCCAGGTGCTATGACCTGCCTCCCCAAAAGCCAGCAGGTAGCTGAGTCCTCAGCTGGAGAAAATCCCACCTCCACAGAACCAGGCTTTGCTGGCAACAAGATACAATTCCCAGTCCCTGACCAGGAGGAGACACCACACAGGATATTGCATCCAACCCTCAGCTTGGTCACCCCCCAAGACTGCGGGGCACCCTCACATCAGTGAAGGTCACGAGGTAGGAGGAAACCTCGGAGAACACAGGCGAAAGAGCAAGCTGGTGGCTGACCACCCGAGGGCTCCCCTCTGAACCAAGCCCTTGGCTGGCATCCACTCTTCGCTGGACATGCCACCCACCAGTCCCCAAGCCAGAATGTGGCCGTCCTTTGTGGCCTTCTTCCCCCTCCCCCTCCACTTCCAAACCATCACCCTCACCATCTCCACTTTGCCACAGAGCCGCCTCCTCACCTGCCACCCAGGCTCCAGACCTGAATATCTGTGTTCTCCCATGTTCTCCCGTGTTCTTCCATGATCCGCTCTGAGCAGCTGGTCCATCGGCCTCTCCAGCACCAGCACCAGCACCCCAGCAGCTCGCATCTCATGCAAACACGCTGTTCGCATAGGGAGTTACTCCTTGCTCTGGTTCCTTGCCAGGCCTGCTCCAGGGACCAGCTGTCCAGCCTTGCCAGGGCCTGGAGGGGTTTCCAGGACGCAGGACTTTCAGTGCTAAAACTGGGACAAAGTTGGTCACCCCATCCCCACCCCACTCTTCCCAGACTAACCCAGCTCCCCGATTTAAAACCAGTCCCTCCTCGATCTGCCACCCCCCGGGTGGGGCTCAGGGCCTCTGTTCACGCGTCCGCACCAGGAGTTCCCCGGGAGCAGAGCCCGAGTGCGGTTCACCCAGCCACTCCAGAGCCTGGAAAATGCCGACGTACAGCAGGTGTCAAGATGCAGGGACGGAAGGAATTAAGGAAAAGAGAAAGAAACAAAGGTTCCCAAGCTCAGATACCCTGAAGCAGCGACTTCCAACCTTTCTCATCTCATGGCCATAAACTGATGACTGATATTCTGAGGCACATCCAAAATATATATTTTACCGATCTGACCAAAAAAAGGTATCATCTGATTCATTCACACCGACGACTATTGTGTTGGCTGCTGTCATTTTTAAATTTGACGGTGGACGGGGAAAGGGGCCAGTGGCCCTGACAACAGTCAGGGGCTGCGCGGTTTAACAATGCTCGCGGCCCCCGCCCTGAAGTTTCCAGAAAATACAGGCTGGAAACAACACTGGGAATCATGTATTTGAAGTTTGGGAAGGTTTGCCCCCAAAAGCGGTCTGAAAGGGCCTGTCACCTTGCTGGTGTCCGCTGGGTACCGCCTCTCAGGGAGGCACTTTGAGGCCCTCGGTCAGCATCCCCAGCGGTCCCCGCGCCTCGTCCCGCGACTCAGCCGCGTCTGCGGAGAAGCGCGCGGGAAATTCGCGCAGGAGCAGCCGGAGGCAGCGGGATGCGCATCCGCGGGGGCCCCGGGAAGGCAGTCAACTAGGGCTCACCCCCCTGCGGGATACAGCGCGCCGGGACCAAGACGCTAAAGGAGGCAGCTCCCTCCCGCCGCGGAGCAGCCCCCGAGGTGCACGCCAAGGCCAGACTATGGTGTGTGCGCCAAGGGCCGGCGTGGGCGCGTGTGGCCGTGAGAGGGTGTGTGCCTGCGGGGCTGTTTGTGCGGGCGTGTGAGGTGTGCCTGTGTGAGAGCGAGCCTGACTGTGTGTGGACGTCCGCGTGTGCATCTGTAAGGCTGTGTGAGAGGGAGAGTAGGTCTGCGTACGCACGTGTGAGTGCGGTGGGTGTGAAGGTAAGCCTGCTGTGTGTGAGCGTGCGTGTGTGAGGCAGAGCCTGGGCGTGTGAGTTTGCAAGGTGTGTGTGAGAGCGAGCTGTATGTGCGCGCGTAGGGCGAGTATGCATGTGTGTGTGTGAGTGTGTACATGTGTGTGCAAGCATGTCCATGAACTAGCATGCATGTGCCTGAGGAGCTAGGGGAGAAATCCCAGAGACTGGTAGCTGTGTTTTCCTCCCCGGGGGGCATGGAGGGGGAACTGGGGACCCAGGAAGCAGAGCGGGGAGTGGAGGCTCCTGAACAGCCTTTTGTACACTGAACTTTGCTTCATGGGAACATCATGCCTACTTAAGGAAATAAATACGATTAGGACCAAAATAAAAATAAAAAGTGTGGGGCCCTTTGTGGGAGATGGGATGCCCCTCAGGGCTCCTCAAATGCCCCTCAGGGCTCCCCAGATACCACCCCTCCTAGCCCCCTGATCACCTCCAGCCTCTCCAAGGATCCTGAAAATGTCCTCGAGTCACTGGGCCAGTGGGACCAGGAAGCCCAGGGAGGAAAATATTTTGTCCACAGTCACACTGACTCCTGTCTTCGTCTCCTGACTGTCCAGCCAGGGTCCTGCTGTGGGGACATTGAGGACAGCTTTCCAGACCCTCCACCAGCACCTGCAACAGTTTCTCCTTTCCCGTGGGAAACAAGTAGAAAAAAATCTCTTTACTTTTTTTTATTCTTAAGCAGGTTTCACCAAGATCTGTGATGTTTCTCAGAAATCAATTTAGGTGTCACAGCAAGGAGTGAGGACGTGTGATGTTTGCCAGGTGTCTGCAAGCAGTTCCTCTCTATCTAGCACTTACATTCGCCAGCTTTTCTTTCTTAGTATTTTTATTTTAAATGTGCCTCTGTGTCTGGCTGGCCCCACTGTCTACCTACAGCATCTGCTCGGAGCAAAGCAGTAAACGGGGGCAGAAATCCACACCATCTCTGGAATGACACCCTCAGTTAAGCCTGAATCCAGGTCCAGGGACAGACCCCCAGAGAACAGGGGACCCTGAACTCCCTTATCAGTGACGATGCCAGCTTCTGGCAGTGGGCAGGTGCAAGACGAGCCAGATCTGGGTACCACCTGGCCCTGCATCACATGAGACCATAACATCGTCCCTTGGTCCCTGACTCTTGGCATATTGGCACGTCAGTCTCATTGCCACCTCAGTAATCTAAATAGTTGGACCTGAGAGAAGAGATGAGACTATATTTTGGCAGATCTTAAAACAGGCCGCAAGACCACAGGTCCCCTCTGCAGGATAAAGGGGCCAAAGTGATCCTGAGGACGAGGAACTCTGGATAAGTGCGAAGCTTCAGACGGCGCTGGGCCAGCTCCCTCGCTCTCCCCCCACCCCTTCTCCTTTCCACTCTCTCTAAAAAAAAACAATGGAAAAAATATCCCTGGGTAAAGATTAACAACAACAACAACAACATGTGAAATTCTCTCACTCAGAACATTGGTCATTAATTCTAACTTAAGCACAGGACAAAACTCCACCACCGGGCCTGCGGGCTTTTGGGGGGGCCGCTTTCAGGGTGGGGTGGAGCTGAGGGCCAGGGCGGACGAAGGACCCTCAGCCAGCGGTGTTTCTTCTCGAGCACTGGCCGGATATTTATCTTACATGTGGTCACACAGCACCTTTGCAAACCTTTCCTGTGTTTATGGTATTGACTTTACAAGCTGTGTGTCCCAGCAACAAGTAAAAAAGTGACTTTCTGAGCCTCCCTTGCAGCACATGACCCGGCTCACCCAATCAGAGGTCTCTGCTGCGGCCCTGGGAAGGAGAGAGATCCAGCTCAGGAGGCGGAGAATTCCAGAGAATTCCAGGCGTCTCAGGTCTGCACCCTCCCGGCCCAGTTTGCCAGGCCTGCCAGAGATCCCCGAGCTTCAGAATATCCTGAATAAACCCCTTTTCTCATGCAAGTAGCCAGGTTGGGTTCTATGGTTTGCAACTGAAATTCCCAGCAGACACAGGTGCCCTTGCCCAGCGCAGAAGAAGAGTCGCCTAACACCCAGATTAAGGCTTAAAGTCATCTTTAATTACCAGCCCCCAACCTAGCCTTCAGCCCTGGCTGCCCAGCCTGGGTGACAGGGAGGTGGCAGCGAGAGATGGTGCCAGCCCCCCACGTCTGCTCTCTGCGGGGGACCTCGGAACAGGGCCGTTGTAGTCACGTAGGCCCTGTAGCCAGTGTGAGTGTTGGATCTCAGGCAACACAGGAGGATCTAAGATAAAACCTTCTGCTGCCTGGGGTGCTCCAAAAAGGGGGTCACAGCCCAGTGTCTTCCTGGCTGGCTACAGGGTCAGATGCCAGACTCCCAAGGCCTGGTGAGGCTCATGCACAGGCTGCCTGACCCTGAGTCTGACTCAGTGGCGGGTTTTCATTTTGAGCTGGTTAATAAAGAGACAGGCTGCCAGAGCTGCCAGAACGAGCTGAGGCCCCTGTGTTTGGTGGGTGGCTGGTTTCGCTTTCAGAGTGAGTGAGACACGGCCCCATGCAAGTCCTCCCACCACACAGTCACATACTCACCATGGCTTGTCTGAACCAGGTCAGCATGCGCTCTGTTTACCAAATGCTCGATCCCCAGTGCTGGGCAGGGGCAGAGCATGTGTGAAGGCGACAGGGAGCTTCGATGGTGACCCCTTCGCACCCCCCACCCGCCCAGTTCTATGTGCCTCCTTACATTCTGCCCAGCAGTGAAACCACCGACACCCTTCACCCAACACACCTGGCCATAGATGGGAACACTCATTTCTTCTCTTCTGTTCTTCGTTTCAGTCCCACCACTCCTCTCAGGCTGGAGGCTCCCCCAGGGGACATGAGCGTCAGTTAGGCCTCTAGAGACCTGGGTTTCAGTCCCAGCAGGCCACCAGCTCACTGGTTGCATGCCCCTCCTTGCAGTAATTACTGTTCTTGGGCTACAGACCACAAGAACAGGCTATGGCTAACTAGAGTCAAACAGAACTAGCTAGAAGGATCTGGAGTGGTTTGCAGGTTCCGGGGACAGATGGAGACCCAGACCTCAGGGGGCACAGACTCCAGAGCAGCTGCCAGGGCCTGGCTGCAAAGACCCCTTCGAGGGAGCAGTCTCCAGCTGTTACTTGGCTTCAGTCCACTAGAATTCAGCCTCATTGGTTAAGATGGGGTCAAGTGCCCACCTGCAGGCTAGAGAAGATGGGGGTGCTTTGACTGAAGTTTGACCCAGATCTCCCCTCTTACAGGAAGGTGGATCTCCAGAGAGAAGTAGGTGCTGCTACCAGAAACAAGGCCAGGGCATGCTGAGCAAGCAACAGCCCAAGATGCCGGGCCTCCCTCTCCGGGCCCAGCCTCCCCAGCCCTGCAGGGATGGGATTGGGTCCATGATCCTGAAAGTTGTCCCGGGAAAAGCATCTTCTGATTAGGAGAATCTGAACTGGGCACCTCACCCCTCCGAGGAGGAGGAACTATTCTCAGCCTTCGGAGAGGTCTTGGCACCAGGAGGCCTTGCCCTCCCTGTCCGTTTAGGAGAGAACCAGGCAAGGGGAGGGCTGCCCCTGAGTGGAAAGGAGGGAAGTTCACCTCCACCCCCAACATGGGGCTTGAACCAGTGACCTGGATTTCCTGGGCCTCCCAGAGCTCATGAGCCATCCTGAAAGCAGCAGAGGGCAAAGAGTCCCAAGCTGTGTCACCTCTCTTGGGGCAAAGCGGGAGGAACGTTACGACTGGCTTACTCCTCAGGGGAGAGCTGCTCTCCGGGAAATGACCTCAGACTGGAGCTCAGGCGGAACCTGCTGCACCTGCCAGAGGCCCTCAGCCACTCTGACTGATGGAGGCGGTTTGTGTTCCCAGACCACCTTCCATAGGTCGCCACATGGGACCCCTGGAAACGAGCCTGGGAGGCAGGAGACAAAGACAGTGGGACAGGGGGTGCAGGGAGAGGGAGCTCGCGAGGACAGGGCTGAGACAGAGCCTGGCCAGTGCACCGGGGGCTGGAAGGGGGACAGGGCATTTCATCAGGAGGATGTGGTTCAGGCCTGTGGTTCCAGCCCAGAAGTGCTACTGGCACCCTGGCTGAAGTCACCTGTGCCTTTCCTGCAGGAAACAGGGGGCGGCAAGAGCGGAGGGGGCAGGGGAAGCTGTGAGGTGTGTGGTTTAGGCTGTGAAGCTCACACCACAGCAGCCCGGACACTTGCTATGAGGGGGCTTGTGAGCCAGCTCTTGCCACCAGCCAGCCCTCTTCCTGTTTCCTTCTCAGCTCTCCCCAAATCTCCCTCTGCCTGCCTTCCTGCAGCCCAGAACACAGGCCACCCAGGAGGTTCAGAACACCTTCCCCAAAGACGTCAGGGCTACAGCATCACCAAGGCGCCAGAGAGCAAGGCACCATGAAGGATGCAGAGGGCAGAAAGTTCTAGAAGCCGCAGTCTTCCCCCAGAGATGGCAGGCAGCATCAGCTAGCAACACTTCCCCAGCTCTTACTGCGCACCAGGCCCTGTTCTAAGCACTTGAGATGCTTAGCAAAGGTCCAACAGCAACAGCATCCCTAGGAGCCGGTGAGAAATGCAGTGTCTCAGCTGCAGAGTCTGCATTTTAACCAGATCAGCAGGTGATTTGTGTGCACCTGGGAGCTGGAGAAGCCTCGTATTAACCCATTGAATCCTGGCAACAGTGCTTTCAGGCAGGTACTCTTATCACCCGATTTTACAGATGAAGAAACTAAGGCACGGAACGCTTAAGTATCTTGCCTGAGGCCGCTCAGGTGATAAGTGCCGGGGCTGGGACTTGAACCCAGACCATGTGGCTCCAGAAGACAAGCTGGGCCGCTGCTGGGTTTGGAATGAACGAGCCGTGGGAACTGGCGGCACTGCTGGTCATTCTGCGCCTGCCTGGCTGTGCTGCTCCCGCCTTCCAGAACCACTCCTGTGTCCCTACCTTTGCTCTGCCCCCATCTCTCCAGGAAGAGTCCGAATCACACTTGCCCAGGCATAACCCAGCGGTCAGCATGGAGCTTTGGTCAAGTATCTGCGTCATCGCAGCTCTGGGCTGAGAGTTGTGGTGGCTCAAAAAGATGCTCAAGACTCACCCCAGCCTCAAGTGGTCCAGGGCCTGGTGGCGGAGACGGGAAATGGCACGTGCACGAGGACAGCAGCAATAGCTAGAATATGCGTAAGATGTTCAGACACCCCCTTGGCAGTTGCCTTTTCAGGGTAGGCTTCGTGGAGAAGGGGGCTTTGGGCCAGGCCTTGAAGGACAGGTAATGGCTAACACAGGCAAGGGTCAGAGACCAGCCTGAGCGAAGGGACAGAGGCAGCGGTGGACACAGGCATAAAGGGCCCGTGTGGCCTAAGCGGATGCCAGGAGCTCTAAACAGCCCTGAGTCTAACCCTCATCCGATGCCCAACTGCCCGCTGCAGCATCTC